>NW_008824187.1:13913-35090 GCF_000699105.1 Pygoscelis adeliae | reverse complement strand
CTTGTCATGCCAAAGCAACCGACGTGGTCATGGCCCGCAGATTCAACCTGAGTGTTTGGCCTTCATGTCGCCACAAAAAGTGAGTAGTCTAGAATACAGGTATGTTTAAATTTAATTATCTCAGTTTTAACTGAATCTCGGTTATATTCCAGTGTTATTCTCTCCCTTTGTATAGCTGTGGTGCATCATCAGCAGTCAAGATTGAGGCAGATTTTTTGTATGCTATCGAACAGATTATCAGCTATTGCAATGATAGCTACACAAGTAAGGCAGGGAAGGTAGAGAACCAGCAAAATACAAATAAAGAGGAGGAGCAGGCCCGGCTGGTAGAGCTCATCAGGTTCTTCAAATCTCCTCCTCACACATTTGCTCTAGGGGCTCTGAAGGTGAAAATACTAATGCTGATTTAAAAGACAGTACTTATCTACAGGATGGCAGGTACTGTTGAGTTCAAGTCATGGAGGAATAGCATGAAATGGATGCTCCAGAAAAAGCTACCAAAACAGGACAGAGTAACTGTCTCATCTGAATAAGATGGTAATAGAAATTTCTGAAGTCATCTATGAACTTATAAACATACATGCGTATTTCTCTACTGTATGAGAAACTGAAAAAAAGAGCTGAAGCAATTCAGGGTGATGAACTGGAACAGCCTCTCTGGCACAGTATTTTGGACAGTAAGCCAGCAGCCAGCTCTGCTGTCTTCAAATTCCCCAAACCGGAGATTCAGTCAGACCAAACCCTCAGATTTAAATGCCCTGATCTCTGAAATACTTTACCCTTTTCTTCCAAATCCACTGCTTCCATGAGGCTGTATCTGAATGAAAAAAATAAACAGGATCTTAGGGGAAACAGAAATGTTCTAGCTCTTTGAGCAGTAGTAAGCGTGTGGGCATTACTCACAAGATATCCTCACAATTATGGCTACAGAAAGCCAGCTAGTCTGACAATTTCTCCCAGAAACAGTTATTATAATGGACAGCCAAAAAACCATTCTGCAGGGTTGGTTAATGCATGTTTATTGCAAACATGCACTGCCATTTCAAGAAACTGCTAATTACAGGCATAGCATTAGATCTGTTCAAAGGAGGGGGAGTACCATGTAATTGCTCTTGTTCAAGACAACGGTTATTTACATGTCATCAGGCTACTGGCTATTTTATTGCAACTTTTTCACCTTCCCTTTCCCATATACTACAATAAAAAGAAAAAGCTGCTTCCATTGTCAGTTCATGGTACTACGATTTTGTCCGTGTAATGGCAGTTCAGAGCAAAAGGATGCAGTTGCAATGAAACAAGTACGTTGCCATAAAAAGCTTACTAGACAATCATAAAAGTAAAGACGGCCTCACGTGCATAAACCCAAAAGAGTTTAATTTACTTAGGGTTTTGTGGGGTTTTTAAGTGGAAAAAGACCAATTTCATTTGATGAAACTATGGTCAGATACACATTGGTCATCTGTGAAAGGGTATTTTTAGATCAAAAGCATGTGTCTTTAGTTAACGAGGCAATTTATAGCAGGGAGAGGAGTGTATTCTTCACGTGGAACAAAATTAAAGAGGAAGACAGAAAAAAGTTTTGTTTTCTCTTAAACCTGTAGCTCTCCCAGCTTCTCTCTGCTGTTGCCCCATTCCGTCTAAGTGCACCCGCTTGCTGCTCTTCCCGTATCCAGATGGGCTGTCTCATCCAACACATACTGCCTGCCCTCCGGCTGCACAAGGAGGCTAGATTACCATCGCTGCCACTCAGCTGCCTCCCTCTTCCAGTACCCGGCCCGGGAGCAGCCCTGGCTGGCAGGACCAGCACTTACAGGGACATTCAAAAAAGGCCCAGCAGCCCCGCATGAAAGGACACGTCCTCAGAGAATTCAGCAAATGCCGACAAGCCTCCGCCGAGTGTATGGAAGATGTTGTTTTTCAGCCTTGTCATCAAGCCAGGTGCCGGCATAGCCATGATAGTCGATTAGCCTCCCGCCAAAGTTTTAGCCTCTGTTTCAAAACACTAGGAATTGTCAATTAAATGGTTGCAAGAAATTATATAGCACAACAACCTATTTCATCCTATCTTATTTAAGCGATACGCTTGAATCTTTTTATTTACATTAAGCTGGAAATTTAAGCCGAGGAATATGGCTAACAGAAGTTGTCAACCTGTGTGCTGGAAGTCTACAACGCAACTAAAGCCATCATCTCACCGGGGGAATTATACACTAGTTAAGTGTATAATCTCTCAGCAACAAGTAATGTCAAGAGGCAGCTTTAAATTTAATTGATATTTTTCTTATCGTTTTGAAAAGTTTCATCACAAAACTAGATCTGTATTAATAATCTATATTAATGATTCCCTTTTCTATTAAAAAAAGTATTTTTCTCTGTGAAGAGGCATAGTGTTCTGGCTTAAATTAGATTTTTCCTAGAAAAAAATTATGGTTCAACACTGTATTTTCATAATAAGTAGGAACAGAGGGTGTCTCTGTATATTTACAACTGTCTGTTACTCGGTAAGAGACCAATTAAAAAAATAAGTATAGAGAAATAAACCTTTTTTTTACTGTTCATTCTCTGAAATCCTGGGCTATAAAAATATCCAATTTATAGTATTTAATTACGTTCCCCTCCCAAATTTTAAACTTCTGAATCATTAGCCTCTTCCTTCGTCTGCAGCCCCCCCAGCATATATCTGCACAGTTGTGTTAATAAGAGTTAGAAGACAGTTCTGCGAGGAGTCAGGCCCTTCACCTCCAGCAGCCTTCGGCGCAGGCGCTTCTGCCGGCAGGTTATGCCAATCCCACCACAGCGCTGCACGCGCTGGAGTCCAGCATAGGCCCAGGTTACCGAAAGTGACAGGATATTTGGTTCGATGGGACACTCATTTGAGCTAATAAGCCTGTTCTGGTTCTGCATATGTTAGTTTAAATAACTAAATCCACAGAGTCTTAAAGCCTATAATGCTTTACCTCCTAAACGATTCTACCAATTCTGTGAGTAATTCCATTCTCTTTTTAAAACTCCACTTACTATCAGGCATCTGTCTGTCATTCTTTTCCTGGCCTCATTTTAGTCCATCCCTTAGTAACAGAAAACATTTCCCCCGTACCTGTGGGGTTCTTGGTTAGACAGTGTTTTTAAGGCAATAACTCACATTGATGCGCCATGGCAATTCTCCTGTATCTTTTCCCAGAACGCACGTTCATTATACTGGTTGGATGATGTTTTGAAGAAACTAAAGCAACATGATCTCCAAACAAACTGGTCTTAATGTTTGCAATTTAGAGAACAAGTAGCTCTCATGAGTCTGTAAAGACAAGTCTGTGTAATCAAAGTGGCCCAGATGCTGAAGTACTTCATCAGTTGATTCTTTAAGACTCTTTTCACCTTTCCCTGGGTTTATCCCCAACACAAGTGCCAAGATCATTATTTTGAAGCCTAGTGCTGAGACTAGAAATGCAGCAAAGAGAAATCCCTTCTAGATATAGCCCAGATTCAAGCTGGCCAGCAGCAGGACTTAACCTCCCCACAGGAGTGACTGAGTAAGCAGGAGAGAAGAAGACGGCTCATTCTCCCCACAGTGTATGGAGCTTTTGGCTGACATTGCTATTTATGACACAGAGTTTTCTAATCTAGGGAAGCACAACTTAATTCACAAAGGTCAAACAGCCTCTGGGTGGCAATCACATGCCACCTTCTACATGAATGGGTGACTTAAATGGCACGTTTCCTCTCCCATGGTTCATTGTTTGTACAGGAAAGTTCCTTCAGTGCCAAGACTTGGGCGCAAATCTTTTGAGATCTAAGTCAATGATGTATTAAACTGAGTTACTGAAACATGTGAAAAAACAACTTCGTCCAAATATTAAGCAGACTTTGGGTGTTCTGAATTGAATTTTCTAAGTACAAATGCCGTGACCTGTTTTGAGTTTGTCTTAAAAGCTGATAGCTCCAGAAATAGATTTGCATAAATTTGATTATAGATAGGTTTGGTGTTTTTTTTTTTTTCTTTTTCATAAGCTGCTCTATGAAGCCAAACATGCTTGCCTTGCCCTACCAGGTCACATGGAATAGCAGAACCCACCTTATATATCCTGAACGCTTGCTAGCATAATCTGCACATTTCACTAACCCTAGCTATCTCCATTTAATTACACACAATATCTGGGTTTCTGCTTACTGCGGTAGTAAAGGTAAATCTAAGGACTTCTGCTTACAGCATTTTTCACTGAGGGAAACTATATTGAGCTCACAAGGGCCATTTAGTGGCGTTCACACATTTGCATGAGGACTACTTGATGAGACCCGTTGGTAGTCGGACGTCCCACCATACACGTGGTACTTGGCTGACAATGTCCCTTGAAGTGCTTTGTCCATAAATTTCTACAATCGCCCTGTATTTAGGTCAGCGTAAATAAATAAAATCATGAGAGATTTCCAAGCTGTTTATGAAGGTATTGCTGCCAAATCCCTCCCACTGGCGAATAAGGACAAGGAGACCGGTCAGCTGCCGGCTGCACGATGCCTTCGAGGAGCTGGCATCTCATTTTCATGTATTGCACACAAAACCTGAAGCAAATTGCATGGCAATCTTAACTGCTGGGTGATGTTAATGAGGTTCTTCCAGATGGGAAAGCTGCACCCAACAGGTGCTTAGTGCTATAGCATCACCGTCCAATAGTCACTTCCATTTCTGAAAAGCATGCTTGTCTTCTCTTGCAGATAGCCCTCATGTAAGCATAAATGACTGGCACGGCAACCCCGGCGCTAACCTGTTAGAGGAGAGGAGAGTAAGCTTTGACTTGTACTGATTGAACTAAACCAAGATTGATTAGATTCGTAATAGAAATGACTGCAATGAGTTCAAATATATGTAAACTGATATTCCCTCTGTGGGTGACAGAAGCACAGCTGAACTTTTCCTTTTTTTCTAGGGCACACCATAATATCCTGGAAACATATAGGAACACGTTATCTGTTCCCATTTTGCTAGAACATTTCACAATTTTCTCTCTCTCCTGCTGCTACCGGTTGTGGTGAGTGGGACTTATCTGGCAAGAGTGGGAAACAAAAGGGAAAGTAGGTTTGCCTACTTTTTATTTTCTAATAGAGTAAATAGTATTCTTAGCAAAAGTGAGCAGGTTTTACTGTGTGCTTTCCTTAAAATCCAGGGGGTTTATTCTTTATAACCTTTGACACAGCAACAAAAGTACCACCATAAAAATAAGACATCTTTAGCTACTGACTTTCTCATTGTGTGCCATAAGCTTCCAATAAATGAGGTGGATGGACTTTTTACTTTTCACAAAACAGATTAATAATAATTTTTATGGCGAAGCTTTAAGAGCTGCGGTGACACAAAGGAGTCCCTTCACTGGTCACTGCAATGCCAATGCACTGATACTCATGTCTATTGAGGCAGAAGAGTACAGCAACAATATAGGACAGAGATCAAATAATACATATTCAAGTTCATAGAGCAAAGATTAATTGCACTCTAGTAGCTGTATCAATTTGATCATGGAAATTAGCCTATCAACTGCTTATTTTTACAGGCAGGTAAGAGTACTGCTTAGAAGTTTAATTCTTATGAGATGGTGCTTTCCATGAGTACTTTAATTGGATTCCTTACATGTATACATGAATACACACATGCATAAAAAAGTGTGGTATTAAGAAATATCTGATCACTCTGGTTTCAAAACAGAACATGAATGAAAACCAGGGCAGGGAAGAAACGGGAACCCACATTTTTCCAGTGTGTATGTTGGGTGTCCGTCCAACTCAGCAGTCCATCCAAATGTCCAAGCTGAGTGACTGGGCTTGGGGATGGATCTTAGGCGACTTGTCTACAAATCTGATTGCAGATTCTGGTCCTCAGAGTCAGTAGAATGCAGCCTTTTGTGGATATACTTCAGGCGCACCTTAGCCTGAAGCTGTTTTGCATTTTCCTTAGTGTATTTGGAAGGAACCGAATTATCGAGAGCACGGTGTCACTGAACACACAAGCTTACAAGCCAGACTTCCTAGAAATGAAGGATGATCGAGATATTCCCTTACCTTTCCGGGGCCAAGGATCATATCTGCTCTTTGGCAGACTTAGGGAATCGCTCAGCTTTTCTATGCCTTAGGACACTGTAGAATGCAAAAACCTGAGTGATAAGATGACAAATACACTTGAAGACTGAGGTGTTCAGGTTATTGGGGCATCTGAATAGATCTTTAGAAAACTCATATACTCCACTGCCTGGTGCAGTAGGAGAATGAAGGGGGGACTCCACAGTCTGACCCATGGCAAGGTATTTTTTTGCTGACTTTAGACACACTGTACTTGTAAAGTTTAAAATCAGTTTAATCATACAGTCAAAAAACTTTCCCGTCTTCCATGTTTATGTTTTATTAACGATATATATTGAAGTGCAATCCTTCATAATGTCAAGACTATATTGAACTGCTGGAGAGCTAAAAGGCAACAAAACAAAATCTCAGAAGAACATTTGTTTTGCACAAGTAATTCGTTCAGCGTCTTACTAATATATTGAGAGCTCTTCTCAGCAACATAAAACTCTGCCTTTTGGAGACCACACGATACTGCAAGAAAATGCTAGGAGAAAATTCTAACAGTTATCATAAATAAAGCACTTGTCATATTACCCATAAGTGCAGAGGTCTTTCTACTTTGTTATGCTCCAGTAATGGGCATAATGGTTTTATTTGCATAAAACCCAGATCCTATTATACTGTATCTGCTTCTTCTTAAGCTCTTAAAATTGCACTAGCTTCCTGAACTATCATGTTTGGGGCTGTTTAAGAAAAAATCTACACAAACATTTGTTATGTTTTTATGAAATGAATTATTTGCATAATGCATTTAGACTGGGAACAAAAAAAAATTTAGAGTAAAAGACATTTCTGCCTGCAGAATTGAACTCATTGGAGTGTCTAACCAAGGAAAGAGGTGCATTTCTGCTGCTGTTTAATAGACACTACCAACAGGCCCTACAGATACCATGGTTCCCTAAATGATGGAGAATGTAAAATGAGTCACCTTCATAAGGTTATGCTCAGGAAAGTGGTTGTTTGGGAAAAAAAAATCTTTTGTTCCCAAGGGAGATTTTCATGTGGTCTTATTATTACAAGAAAAAACAAAATTATTCTTTTTATTTCCTTAATTCATCTACTCACAGTGCACTCCAGCCAAGCAGCGCTGTGGAACCCAGCTGAGCAATAGCAGGAACTGAGGCTGTTGCAATATCCTCTGTCAGGCCTACACTACTACACTTTAAGAACATAGGAAGTATGTTATTTACTGTCATATCCCAAAGCACACATTATGTGCGTATAGCATAAAGAATTAGAGGCTGTATATCATACTTCAACTTAAGATACTTTGAGAAGTTCCCCCTCACCTTGTGTCAAGAGATGCATCTGATACAGTAAGTGGTCCATGAAATCACTGTCATCCTTTTACACACTCATATATGTTTGCAGCGATTTTTCCCAACTGTACTCCCTTCTTAGACTTTTCTAGAACGGTTGAAAAGTCGAAGCTATAATTAGCTATACTCCTTTTTGAACTGTGTAGCTCCTCAGCTCAGAGAACAATCCTTCATAGTGCAAGGAAACAGCTAACGTGAGAGAGAAAGAGAGAGAGAGAGAGAGTCTGCTGATGGCAAGTCCTGCACAGCTGCCATCCTAGACTAGTGGAGCAGGTATTTGGCCAAAGATTTCTCATTCCCTTCCGACCCACTGCTGCAGAAAGGAAGAAACCCAACTGGAGCCACTGAAATCCGGCGAAACTTCAGAATGTTAGGTTTCACTATCGCACTCTGGTAGGGGTAAAGTGGAGGAAGATGAAAGCATACTGATGGATGTACAGACTACAGGTGTCAGGTCAGAAATCTAATAAATCCTCTTCCGCATAGCACAGAATGTATTGCTGTCCTCTCCAGCTCTTCACCAGCTTGCTCAGCAAAGAGCTTGTCCTACAGCATACTATTTTTTTTTTTTTTGGCTTTTATAAGAAGTCGTAGGAAGCAGTAGATACACCGCGCCTTTTATATCCTGCTATTGAACTTCATGGACATTTATTGACTCTCACAGGCAGAGCTAAGGCTATATCTGCCCTGTGAAAGCACCGAAGCAAACCCAAAATACAGCTGAACAGTGGCAGAGATGCAAGGACACCACAGCTTGCATTGACTAGAGGTAACAGAACACAAGGCCGTATTTCAAAGCCAGTGCAGTTTACTGATTGGTCTTAAAATCTCAAGGCTCTTTCACAGTCTGTGTGAAGTTCTTTCAACAAGCTTAGGGCTCTTCTCCAAGTAAGATATTCAAATCACAAAAAGGCTAAGAACTGCTATCGCAGTAGGCACTGACATCTTGTCAAGAGCTTTGACCAGTCAGAACGGGAACAGAGAACAAATTGCTTTCCCACCCCTGCAGACAGATCGTCGCAGGGTGAAGGAGAGACCGGCCTAGAGAAGCATTTCTTCTGCGAGCAGATTGAGGGTCAGAGTCACTATCACGGCTGAGACGGCAGGGATACACGAGACAAAAACAGGAAAGCAATCAGAATGCTTTTCCTCTCCTCACAAAAACAAACAAACAAAAAAAAACCCAAAACAAGCCAGCTTGCTGGCTTGCTTGTATCTTCTTACACAAGAGCCAAAGTATAGTTCTACTGGGTGAGCTATGAGGAGCAGTGTGGGAGAGGGGTACACCACTTTCTGGGTAAGCAGCTGTATTCGTAACAGGGTTTCCCACCAGGAATTCAGTAGAAGTCATTACCTCGCGCAACTGTGGCAGCACGTTCTGCATCATGACAAAAACGAAACAAAAAACCTACCCCTGAGCATCCGTGCTCACTCTTAGCTCCTGCCGATTGCTGAGCTGCCTGCCCTCCCTTCCCTCTACCTTCCTCTCCAGTTGGATTAAATGGTGGCAAATTTGCCGTTTAATTTCCAATCCTCTTTTCATACATTGTAAAATCCTAAGGATGGAATATTCTGTCAGCCCTAACACTTTTACTATTTGTTATTCGTTATTTAAATGGTCCAGTTTTGGTATAACCAAGCAGCAAGCATTGCTCCGGCCCCGTGAACCTCGCAGACTCACGTCCTGATCCCACTGTGTTTAGAAGCAGGAAAGACACCCCTGGATTTCACAAGGCAGGGAGATACATAGTTCAGTTTGCAGGACTGAGACACTCGGACACAAAAGGTTTTGCAACTCCAAGCACAAGCGCTCTTTAGGCTTTTTTTTTAATCATACTTTCACAACATTTTTGTGATTTAGTAGCCCGATTCCTAAATCTCACGGAAACTCATGCAGGCTTATGAAATATAAACAACTTACAAACCAAATGAAAACATTAGGTGCTATGAAAAGCAGCTATCTATATTTTTTTAATTGTCAAAACCTTTTTAAATTAACACACTGCTGTTTAGTAAGCTGCTCCTCATTTCCAGCTTCTGAATTAAAATTCTTGGGGTTTTAGTCTATGTTTTCACTTTTCTTTGAAATGCAGAGTATCAGAGTTATATCACATAGTTGTAGGCTGTGAAACATCTTTTAGCACAGTTCTGCTTTATATATTTGCTATGTGATAATGGAGATAGGCTTTACTGGTTTAGTGAGTCTTTCACTTTTAGCAGCTGAGAATGTTATACTCAAGTACTGGAAGCTCACTGTTTTCTGGTGAGCTCTTCAGCTTTGGATTTTTCCTCTTTAAATTTTTAAAACTTGGATGTGAAAGCATTTTATAAAACACTTGCTCAATACCATCAAATGTAATCAACATAGATTAAAAAATTAAATACAAAGTAATTTCCTTCATCATTTTGAGAAAAGGGCTGAAGTTTTATGCAAACTCACTCCAACACACATGCCCTTGAAAAAATTTCATGTGTTAATCTTGATTTTCATGATGTCTGTCAGGTTTATATTATGTTTGCAAGGGACAGATGCTTGGTGGTACACCATACAAGAGTCATTCAAATGGTAGCCTGTCCTCCTCTTCATCTGGCTAAAGCTTTTTCTCTAGGGTAACTCCTGACGTTCTTTCTAGTTTCACTTTGGAGTCAGGCTGGGCAAAACCCTGTCTTGCAAATGGTGCAAGACCGCAATTCCTTTTATCATCACTTTCCAAAATACAACTGGTAATGCTGAAAACCAGCGCTGTGCAAATCAGTCACAGACCTCTAAGTAAGATGGTAGGAATCACCTCCCAGCAAGAGGCACGAATAAATTTCTAGCTGAATATTACTGCATCTTACTTGCTTGGGCATCTAGAAAACCACAGAAAATACATTTCCATTCTTCTTATACATAGGCAGAAGTTTTATGACCCTTAAAAATGCTTCAGAAGAAAAAGCTTCTCCTTCATCGGTACCTGAATCTCCAAATAAATCTACAGTACCCATAGCCAGCTGCTGTGAATGGGCCTTCCAATGCCAGATTTATCTAACCTGTAGGGCTGAAAGTCCTGCAGGGCACAGTTAGCTGGAGCCAATATCCAGAAGAAAATGATGCTCGTTTCAGCCTGGGGAAATCCTGGAAATAAGAAGGTATCCAAATGGTAGAAATAATGGTTTGTAGTCTATGCAAGCACAGAAAAGTTCCTTGAATAATTTAAATCAAATGTATTTAAGGATAAAAATAAAAGCCAGAAGCTCACGGTGCTCAGAGATCTTGTTTGCCAGGGAGTCCAAATATCAATGAAACAAGGCCAAGTTAAAAACCCTTTCCAGCTGGACTTTGCTGTGGAGGTGCCAGCTGACCGTTTAAGTGAGGCAGAACACAGAAAGTTTATGGTCCTGTTTTTTGGTGCTCTCTAATGAAGAGGGAAGGGAACACATTCCCTGTCAATAAAGTAAGCACAAAGACTAAATGCTGTATGAAATAAAAGTAAATCAAAACATTCTCATGTCAGTCAGAAATGTCCATTGAAGTTTGCAGAAAGCTTTCCCCTATGAAAGGCTGTCTCTTAATACGAGCTCTTGTTTAGGGTATTGTGTTACTGCCATGCAAGAGAAGAGACAAGTAAGAATATACACCGTATGTTGTGATAACCACATTCTCTATGACTTTTTTTTTTTTTTTAATAAATAGCCTCCAACATCCACAGTGAGATCCTGTTTGCGGTTGTTGAGATTTTGCTCTGCCTTTTCAGGCCTAAAAATCTCCTTTTGTTTAGGCCTAGAAATCTTTCTTCCCTTTTCCAAGATGGAAAGGTACTGAATTCCCCTCCACTAAATTAGAAACCCTAGTCACAGCTGAGTGCTGAGAACCATTTAACACTCTGTCCTGCAGGGTACTGTACATTCATCTCAACCTCGTCACACTGACAGAAATTGTTTTGCGTACCAAAATCTGTACGTTTGTGTCAATTGACGCCAGCAAAAGCTGTGGGGCACCATTCGGGAGCATCGTGTAAGTCACCCATCCAGGTAGGAACATAATCACGGGGCAGCAACACAAGCCTGATTTACACTCTGTACGCTCCTACAATATATTGATCGCATGTTCAGTTTTCTCAGGCTAAAACATAAACCCACAGCTCGAGGGATTCAGATGTTTACAGATTCGATGGTACGCAAAACCAGCACTAGAGACTTGACTGCTAGATGCAGACACCGGTAGGAAGCCCGCTCTTTACAGTTCACAAAGCAGAGTTAGAAGATGCATAAATAAGATTAAAACAATGAAGTCACCATGAATATTGTGATTTCTGTGATACTGTAATTGCATAATTAAGCATAGAAGCATGTGGAATCTTTCTTTTTAGGGACTGCATTTAACTGTGCCCCAAAATCATAGAATCACAGAATCATTAAGGTTGGAAAAGACCTCTAAGATCATTGAGTCCAACCGTCAACCCAACACCCCCATGCCCACTAAACCATGTCCCTAAGCGCCTCATCTACACGTCTTTTAAATACCTCCAGGGATGGTGACTCCATCACTTCCCTGGGCAGCCTGTTCCAATGCTTGACAACCCTTTCGGTGAAGAAATTTTTCCTCACGTCCAATCTAAACCTCCCCTGGCGCAACTTGAGGCCGTTTCCTCTCGTCCTATCGCTTGTTACTTGGGAGAAGAGACCGACCCCCACCTCGCTACTGCATAGTATCAGCTGCAGGTTGAGAAATAACAAGACAAACTTCACGCTTTTATACTTCTTTTGAAAACCACATGTATATAGTTTGTTAAAAAAAGGTAGAAAAAAAATTAGGCTTTGACTACAAGATATTTAAACATGACACATTCATTACAGTCGTTGTTTGGACAATAATAAAAAAGTGATAATGCTTAAAATATAAGCAATAGGAAATGTTTACCTTTGCAATGACAGAAAGTATTTCCATAGACTACATACAAGCTTGTCAAGAAAGTAAGAATTAAAACATTGTTCAAAAATACTTTAAAAAAGTATTCCAAAAGATTTCACTACAAGAGACTAGAAATGCTCCTAGGATATTTGACTCATGAGAAAGGGTCAGAACGAGCCTTTAAGAAAATAACCTTAAACAATTAAAAATGCCCAAGGATATTTCAAAACACTGGACAGTAGTGTGGAAGATGGAAAAAGGGTTCTGTCTCCAAGTCCTTGCACGTTAGGGCTCTGAGCTCAAACCAGTTCTGGAGGAGACGCAGTACTCCGCTGCTGCACGGAAGCGGTTGGGGAGCAGTAGGAGGGACGCATACAGGCCATCTTACCTCAGTCCCGTGAAGAACCTTGAGTCTCAGAGTGCGTACTAGTCGTATGAGAAGCAAATGAATCCTCCTCTTGAACCACCAATAGCCTTGCCCTTATTTAAATGGGTTTTGCATCTTCAGTGTTACAAACTATTACAACTTCTGGATACAGAGTGAATGGCAGAAATATTCTGGTGACAAATTTGGAGAACAGAATCTACTGGAACTTTAAAAAAATAAAACTCTTAACAGTAAATTTAATTACAACACAGATGGGAAAATGCCAGTTTTCAGCAATATACATATGCCTTGCAGGGCATTATTTTACCTAACAGTGCATTTCCTGTTCATTACCGTCAGGTGAAACAGTTCAGACTACCAGTCTGAGCCCTGACAAAAGAGTTTAATCCTCATTAAGGACTTTTCTTTTTTTCCCCAGAAGACATGTTGATATCGACCACATTTTTTTTTCACCACCCCTAACTATTATGATCCTATCTGTCTGTCTTGTTGGTATCACAAGACGCACTTCTCATTAATTTCCCTGTTCGCAGCACCCGGTGAAAGAGCAAAAAAAACCCAAGCATCCCCCACTCCTTCGAAGACACCAGGCACACAAAGGAGCACACAATTAACAAAAAACATGTTGAAACCAAAAGTAGCATTTAGCCCACCTATGACAGAGCCCTATTGAACACTAAGATTTGAGTGAGTTTTGAATTAATTAGTTGCGCTGACACAAAAGCTTATTTAAAAAATAAACAAAAGATATTGTCCCAAACAAAGCCACCAAATTTACTGCCGAGCAATAAAGAGAGATGGCTATGTGGCAGATGGGCTCAAGTTCATTGTAAATTTAGAGCCATGGCTGCTGAGGATAAGATGTTCATTGACTCTGATGACATTGACCACTGCTGTGGAAGTTCCCAGCTAGAACAAGTCATTTGTATCGAATTATTTTTCTATTCATATTTGGCCTTCAGCAGTTTAAAATATTCTAATATTTCATAATTTAATTATTTGCAGAATCATTCCTACAACTAATCTTTCATTATAGGAGTATTGATGAGCCCTTCATCTTAGTGTATAAAGCAAAAATCAAGCATTGTCATTTAACTTGGATCGTGCATTGTATTATTTTTTTATATTTATAAACGTGACTATTAACATTTGGGTTTTCTGATTAAATACTCATCTGTATAAATTCATAATGTGATTTTGGCAAATCTTCTCCATGTACATAAATCTCACGCTCTGTACAGACATTTTTCATACACTAAAATATTCATAGAATACAAACAGAAGAATGGTCTGAACTAAATGTTAAGCTTTGTTTTTTTAATATTCTTTTATTACAGTGACCGTGCATGAAAAGCTTTCTGAGGTATTTGCTTAGGTTTTTACTTTGCCAGCAAAGGCCAATGCTGCAGCATGGCAGGACAGCAGCTCTGTAATGATAGTGTAGTATATTCTGTACCATATCACAAAAGCCTGTCCTTCTAGGTTGTGGGTGGAGCCATACTGTTTTACCTGGGACATACTATGAAGCTTTGCAGTGACCATTATAGGTGATAATTGCACGAGAAAAGGTCAAAGCCAGTAACTATCCAAAAAATATGGTGAAACAAGGTTTGCTTCTAATAAGAACTCAAACCAGGTAGCATGTGGTCCTTTCGGATACCTTACAGAGAACTAGATGTTCTGATTATTAGCAAGAGATCATAGAATCATAGAAAAGTCTGGGTTGGAAGGGACCTCTAAAGGTCACCTAGTCCAACCCCCCTGCCCTGGGCAGGGACATCTTCAACTAGATCAGGTTGCTCAGAGCCCCGTCCAGCCTGACCTGGAATGTTTCCAGGGATGGGGCATCCACCACCTCTCTGGGCAACCCGGGCCAGTGTTTCACTGCCCCTCTCTTCTCCAGCTTTCAACACAGTCACTGTGCAAACACACAGATCCAATTTCCCTTTTTTTTTTCCCCCATAGTGACAAACAAAATGGGCATCTGTAAATACCCTTTAAAATTTCCAGACTTCTACTATACCTACGAAAAAGAATTGCAGACCTAAATACTGTCCCCTACATTATGTGAAATTTAGTTTACTTTGCCCTGAAAATTTCCTTATCACCAGTCACATCATAGCTGAATCTACTGAGCATTCTCCCTAACGTCATGTGCGAAGCGATTGTCAGCTTCCCATCACTATGGATATAGATATATAGATAGAAAGACTGTAATCCTCCATAATGAAAATTGCATTTGATTTTTCCAACGGATCTAGGAGAATCTTTGTGCCAATGCTGTGACTGAAAGCCATCCCAGCGTAAGCCTGACAATCTCACCAGAGATTTTATTCCATTCTTATCCAATCAAAAGAATTAGCCTTAAAATATGTCAGGACAGATCCATATTAGCTAAGCAGAACCAGCCCTCCAGGCTATTCTCACTGCACTTGTCAGATAGATGCTGTTGTTGCACAGCATTTGGGGATTATGGGCTGCATCACTTTTTGGACCAGCAAAGGAACCCTCTGAACCTTTCTTCTTACAGCTCTTTCACACAGGGGCCTTTGCTCACCTGCTGCGGCTCATTCTACCACGCGTCTCACTAAAACCGGTACTCAGTCCCCACAGATACTAAGGATACACTCCCATATAAATTAGGATGTCAGGTAAACACCTACACGCATACAGTGCTCTAGGAAATCAGCAAGGGTTTAAGATGGTCTTGGTATACAAATGAAAATATAGACAGACTTTTTTAAAACAACCCCTCCCTGCTCCTTACAGCTTAGATTTTAGGTGATTTTTCTTCCTTGCTCGCTGCTAAGCCCATCTGCTTACATATGCAATCTCTTTTGGTCCCCTGTTTAAGAGGTCCTCTGTTCCTGCTGCAATCATTTCCATGGCAACTAATTTTCGTGTCACAAATAGAAAGCAATGCAGGTTCAGGAGGTGAAAATCAGAGGCAGACTGAGATAAACTTTTAAGAAGCTAGAATCATATATCCATGCACCAGCAAAACCAGGAAAAAAGAAAGCAACAAATTTTGTCAGTTCAAATCAAGCGTTTGTAATATCCTCAATTAAGTTTGCTGTAATATAGGACAGTGTTTTGTCAGCTAAAGTGGGCTATCAGTAGCGTGTCTATAATGTAAGATGTAAACTTGGTAATGCCTGAATGTGAAGCATTTGGGCACAAACGGGGCAGGAAGGAGGGCAGCTTTCATGCAGGGGTTCAAGAGTGGATATGGCCCAGCAGAGAGCTGAGCCTCACCGTCCCGTCAGTCCTGCTGCGATCACTAGACAAGGTGGTGATAGTGCTTCTCACGGTACCTTAGAAAACAGTTACTCTCTTTGTCTGGTTACCAAAAAAGTATCCAGGAGTAACAACTTTTCCGTTGCCGAACCCTGGATGCCTAGAAGTATAACAGACAGCAGTAACAGCAGCCTCATTTCTAAAGAAAAACTATTTTCCTAATGAGTTACTCTTGAGCAGACTTGGTATAGGGCACTGGTTATGGAGCTCTCCCCACTGCAGGTTTAATTGTTCAGAGAAATTCTCCCCCTAAAAACCAACAATGCTAAAGAAACCAGAATGATCTACCCAAAAATCCCTGGAGATAGTCAGAACTTGACTAGACGAAGGCCCTGAGCAACCTTCTCTAACTGGACCTGCGCTGAGCAGGAGATTGGGTTGGAGCCCTCAGGGGGTCTCTTCCAAGACACGCAATTTTGTGATTCTATGAATTTCAGTGTGTTCGTGTCTCGTTGAGCACAAATCCTATTTGCACACTGAGATGCAAGGCTAAAACCTAAGATACAGAGCTGAAACTCATTCCCACAGTGCTACATCAGAGCAGCAACTATAAAACAGGGGTTTAGTAATCCATTCTAGAAATAATGGCATACAGTTCTGCTATGTGATCTATGTTGGCATTTCCCTACCTTAAGGAAATCATACATTATTTAATTTTGGGTCTATATTGGACCATGGCCACTTCACTATGCATTAGGTATTTGCTTCACTTTTTTTTTTTTCCTAGAGAGAAGGCCAGGACACCGCACGGGACGCCATCTCCAGGGTAATACCACGTTTCTGGGAAATTCATCTTGTTCAGATATTTGTGTCCTCTATTATGTAATGAGATTGAACTTACAGAAACAGATCATCAGCAAACCTTAAACTGGTAGCTGGAACAAAATGGCACATTGCTGTTGACCTCAAGGATTGCTGATGTAGCAAACAGGAATATATGTTTGATGGAAGAACAAGGATTTTCAAATTTAAAGATTTCACTGCAAATCAGAAATAACAGTCATGAAGAATTTTAATGGTCCACAAGAAAGATTGCTTTGCATTTCTTTCCTGAGCAGCAGGCAGCTCCTACCCAGTGGCTTAACATGTTTAAGTCGCTCCTACTGCATTAAGCTGACATATTTAATTATCAATGGAACTCGCTTCTGGCATACAGTCTAATTAGGCACTTGTGGGCCTCTTACCACAAGATTATTATTTTAAATCACAGAATCAGTTGGGAAAAAGCTTAGGGAGGTAAGAGATTATGACTGACCAGAATCTATGTGAGAGAAAACTAAATCCTGAATTAGTCATATAAACCTAATTCCTAAGATTCAACACTTCCTAAATTTATTATCAGATCAGTATTCACTTACCACAAACTAGAAGAGTCAATCTAAGAAAAATATTAGAGCTGCAGGGGAAGGAAAGTTTGAAAACACAAGCTATTGCAATAGTCTTTCTTCTCATTCCTGATTGCCCACGGAAAGCAGAGGAAGATTGTCATATGGAAGCTCAGTTTTTTTGTGCTAGATCTGCACATTTGTTCAATGTGATAATGTGCCAAGAGGAAAAATGTTAACCCAGACAAAAGAAAAAGAAAAGAAAAAAAAAAAGGAAGAAGTGGTCAGGAAGGCAGAATGCTTCCAGGCAGGCAAGGTCTGAGAGGTCCATTTTATCATCTGCTATGGAGCTCAACAGTAGCGTACAGTCCCTGTAAGGACTGCGCTTCAGACCTCTTAAAAATAAACTAAAAAGCCCTCGAAAAATCCAAATCAAATAATCCCCTAAAACAAACAAACAAAAAAATCCCCAAACCCACGAAAAACCCAAAAGCTCAAAACAACGAAACAAACTGAGATTGCTTCAATCCACTCAGATAGGGTAATCTCATGCAAGCATAAATGTCAGAAGCCAGCATAATGTTCCACATCCGAACCTAGTATTTAATTTCTTGAGAAGTCAAGATGAATTCTATAGTAAGAGGTATGGCTTGGCCATTAAGTTACAGCAGCTGTAAGACTGCACTGTGCTCCGAGGCAGAAGCGTTTCTCAACTGTCACTACCAAAAAGTGTTTCCCTCTACTGTGTGTCTTCCTTCGTGAACCTGTCGCACAAGAAAGCTGCTAGTCTGCAGTGACATTAAGACACAACATTTGACTGAGCACATCACCCAAGTGAATCCATTTAACTCCAAATTCAACAGCTCTCTTAAATGCAAAGACAAATCTAATAAAAGGCTGAACAGAGGTTAGTTGAGATTCAGAGAGCATTGAGTTTTGGCAACTCAAATTTGAAAAACGCCTAGAGGAAGATACTAACTTCTCATTTTGTCTCAAACAAAGGAGCCTAATTTTCATTGTGGCATACAGAAGAGTATGCTGGCACAATATACAGCAGTGTAAACTTATAGAGACATCACATCTATTTAAAGCATAACTACATCTAAACTTTGGAGTAAAGGAAGCGGCACCATAGGAAGAGCAGGCACTGCACACCTTTAGATATAGTACCAATTAAAGCGTAGGAAGAAAAGGAAAAAATGTCTAGCAGCAAACTGATTCACTCAGTACTGAGAAACTGGATGGAAAGTCTTTAATCTCCAAATAGCTGTGACCAAAACTCATTATGTGATGACAATCCTTAGTAAAGGAATGGAAAAAACCTTAGTTTTGATCTTACTAGAGAAAGCGCCAGATCACAGAGAGCATCAAAACAGCATCTTAAAATGACTCACTCCCAAAGTTTGAGCAGAAATAAATTGGCAAAGCATTTAGAACTACTTTGAAAATTCATTTTGATATCAAGATCATTGAACCTGAGCATTTTCTTTAAAGTAATTAAAAGCAAAATTAATAGCACATTAAAAAAAAGCATTTAAACTTGGGTTGTTGAAATATTGTTGAATATTCCTGAAGCGTCTGCAGAAAAATAAACTGCTAAAACCTGCTGCAAGCGGTAAAACTTTAAACCAAGAAAAGAGGTTACTCTGCAAATCTGGCCTTGAGTATCACCTGGAAATGTAATTGATTAATTACTTGTTTTTCAAATAAGTTGGGTGGGGGTTTTTTGTTTGTTTGGGATTTTTTTGTTTTTTGTTTGGTTTTGGGGTTTTTTTGCCTTGAGGGATGATCAGAAACCAAAAAATTTGCTTGCATTCAAATACCAGACCTAGTTATGGGTAGTTGGTTTGTATCTGCTGCAAAGGACTATGCTGTAGACCAAAAAATTGGGTGTGTGGCACTGTGCCACCATTGTAGTTTTATGGTGGAGAAAACTCACTGCAGAGTCTACGCTACTGATTGTCTTGTCATCATTGAAATTCTCATCCTGGACTATGTCATTTAAGTAAATAAAGACATAAGTGATTATGAATTCATAAGTGTCTGTTATGGAAAACACCTACATACAATTAAATTCCAACAATAATTTGAATATTAACTTAGCACTGAGTTTCAGGAGACCAAAAAAAATGTAGCTATTGAAACAGATTTCTCCAACACCTTGTACATGAACTTTTGCCACTGACCCCATCTCAGGAAAGTTTCAAAGCCTTGTTTTGACTGCCTGCCTGACTATATTGTCATTCATTGGCTTCGTACACTCAAGAACATATCAAAAGCTGATGCTGAAAGTAAAATTCTGGGCACAATCTTGCTTTACTTTTCTGTTTATGCACCCTTCTTTGCTTTGCAAGAAAAGGTTCAACTGTCTTCTGGTGATTGGAGTAAGTGAATGGTTGTATGAAAGGCAGAGTGAAAAGATGGATGAAAAATGTTTCCAATAGTGTCCAGGAAGCAGAATTAATTAATCTGGCTACTTGTATCTTGGCATCCTCTGCTTAACACATGCCAACTTAAAGAAGTGCTTGCCAAATCGATATTCCATTTTACCCACTGCTCAAAAAAAAAAGTTTCATATGTAGCAAGGCTTCTCCAATAAGTAGAAGTGTCAGAAATCCCTAAAAAATTATGTCAACTTTTGAAAGAATATCAAAACCAAATCCATTGATTTAAAACAGTCAGCACATTACAGTATCTAAATGCCATTTAGATTATTTCTTGCAAGCTAATAGAAAGGAAACATGAGAACGGTTTAACAAGCCACATTCAATTATTCTTCCCCGACCAAGAAACTCAAAACACCACTTTCTATCAGTCACTTACAATGCAGAAAAGATCCAAATATTGGGTTGGTTTTTTTTTTTAAATATACCAAATCCCCTAATTATTTTCAATTTGTAGACAATCTGATTTTGATAAGCCTGTCCCTCGGTAACAGATAGTGTCCCTATCCTACCTTCTCATCACATTGTCTAACTGGGAAAAAAATTTGACTGAAAGAATAGTGACCGAAGAAGAGCTTCACAGCAGCCTTCCCTTTCAGCACCTTCCTGAATAAAAGAAAATGTTCATATTCTCTCACACATACCTATGTACCCCCTGTAGGGCATGCTTTCATTCAACAGAAGGCTCGTAAGACCCTCCCCTTCCAACTAGATTATGCTGATAACATTGCATTTCACAGTACTTTCTACAGGGTCGAATTCCATTTCAGGGTACCTGCTCCGGGCAATCCTCCTTGCTTTTGAGACCAAGTAAATAATGCTGACCTTATATCTACAGCCAGTTTTTGTGTTCTGCCTTTTTCATTTTAATTAGTAGATTTGTATATGGGCAGTCTATGCCAATCTTAATTCTCCTTATTTTTTTCCTTCAATTCACAGTATATGGTCTGTGCAGACAACTTGAGCAATGCAGGTGGGAAGGTAGTACACACTGAGCTATTCAGAGTGCAGACAGATGTGTAGGCCTCATTATTATTGCTCTTAATCCCATATATTTGTTCTAATGACTATGACATTTAACAAGGTATGGGAAACTGGTTGGTGCACAGCCTCTAACTGCACATCAATATTCTGCTGTTTGGGAGACCTTGGTTTAACTTCCAACACTTTGTTCACCTCCTTTGGGTCGTTATAACCCATACACTGAATCAAATGCACAAAAGCCCTAGAGTCATAACCACACTCTCCTTTTTCTTGCTGTTATAAAATCACAGAATCATTTAGGTTGGAAAAGACCTCTAAGATCATCAAGTCCAACCATTAACCCAGCACTGCCAAGTCCACCACTAAACCATGTCCCTAAGCGCCACATCTACACGTCTTTTAAATACCTCCAGGGATG
>NW_008824187.1:0-13468 GCF_000699105.1 Pygoscelis adeliae | reverse complement strand
TCAGCCGGCTGTCAACCAGCACCCCCAGGTCCTTTTCCGCCAGGCAGCTTTCCAGCACTCTTCCCCAAGCCTGTAGCGCTGCATGGGGTTGTTGTGGCCAAAGTGCAGGACCCGGCACTTAGCCCTGTTGAATCGCATACAAGTGGCCTCAGCCCATCGATCCAGGCTGTCCAGGTCCCTCTGCAGAGCCTTCCTACCCTCGAGCAGATCAACACTGCCGCCCAACTTGGCGCTGTCAGCAAACTTACTGAGGGTGCACTCGATCCCCTCATCTGGATCATTGATAAAGATATTAAACAGAACTGTTGTTGTGCCCGTGACCCCAACAGCAGTGAGAATAACCTCTGGTACAAACATCTATTATGTGTGTTCTGTGTGCTTAAAATAGCCTCTTGACCAGTCAATAAATCATACTTGACACAGAGGAAAAATAAAATATAGAGGAAACTTATAGAAATACCACACCTTCCTCTTTAGAGGCAGACAATAAGCTGGATTCAGTTTCATACTTCCACATGGGGCAATTAATATGTAAAACCAGAGTGGCTGAGCCAAGCAAAAGGTCAGATGTCCTTGGGAAGATGATGATGATGATGAAAGAGGATGAAAATTAAAAAAAGGAAGCCAGGTGAAAGACGTCAGAATGTTGCTGTAAAGCAGAATGCAATGTGTAGAATTATAACCCTGATGGCAGGCACAATGCAGCCTAGTACACAAGGTAGAGGGTAATCCTGGCACTGCGTTCTGAGACCTGCTGTGGTAAATTTCAGCACAGCAAAAATAGATTTGCTTAAAGATATAACCTGCAAGGGAAATAAAAACCAGTTTAAGAACACCATCAGTGGCCTTGAGCTGTTGTAGTCCCATAAGCTAGGTTAGCACAGCAATACAGTCTCACACCCTGTCCTTTGATGAGAGAGACTGTTGTATCCTCGCTTGTGAATGAAGGAGTGAAACAATTGAGAACTTCCAACAGACAACGTTCTTAAATGAATGCCTTAATTGCATCGCATAATAAATATAATCATGTCAGGAGTCAGTGGACAGTCTATGAGCCTTATGAGCCTTAGTATGGTCTGTCCAGAGAGCAACATTTATCATTGATCATTTGTTGACAGTTTCTCTGAAAAAGCTGTTGCAAACAGGCAGTTTTTAGCAACTTTATAGCTTGGTAACCCAACTGCCTGCTGACCTGCAAAGTCTTGAGATCTTCTATAATTTGGATGGGCATTGATATTGGCACTGGAAGGAAGGTGGCATCTCCTAGGAGGTAAGTTATAAGATGGTACTCCTGTGAAATGACATGGAACAAATAGAAAAGCCCTAAGCTACTAAAAAAGACACGAAAAGCTCACCAGAAGAATTATGGGATGAGCTAAAACAGGCCAAAGAAGCAAAAACTGTCTCCTCAGAAGGTACTAAAGCAAGGCTTGGAGACTTTTCAGAAAATTGAGGCATGATCTGTGAATGAAGATTAAACTCAGTCAATTGGAAGAAAAAAAAAAGGGCAAAACAAAACTCTTGTGGATAAACAGGTACAGACAAGCAAAACTGAATTTGTAAACCAGGTATGATACTGATTTCTTTTTTAATGGAAACTGAGCTTACAAGAAACCTAAGGTATCTTTCACTCCAAATTGGGTGACAATCCAATAAACAGGTATGCATGTGGCATTTATAGCTACATGTATATTTACAATGCAGCAAGACAAAAAAAAAAATCAGTTCGGGTAAAAATAGTTACAACACAATACATACAAATAAGTATAAAAAGAAATCCAGATTCAAGAACATGTATCACTGTCAACCTAGATAGAAAAAAACACTCCTGAAATATGAAAGATACACATACAGTTTATTTTAGACACTTCCATACATTTCTTTTTCTATATTTATTTTTAGATTTATTTATATGCCTATTAGCATACTGGTTGTCTTCTATATTGGGGTACATGCTCCCATATTCAGTTTACCTGAACAGCTGTGATTAGGATACTTCATCTTCCTTTAATATAAGGGCTAAAATAAAAGTCCTTTTAATCTCAAGACAATACATTACTAAAAACTCTTCAAAACACAAACATTAAACTAATCTTTATTATTGCAGACTAGCAAGCAGGGATTTTTCTACTAGGATCACCTGTTATGCCCTTCTGTTAGCCCTCCTACACTGTAAGCCCAAGCAGTGTCCTAATAACTACTTCCTCATGGAAGACCCCTGACTAGTGCTATAGAAGACACCGTATCTGCTGCAGAATTTTTAAGTCATCCTCTAGACCTTACAATGGGGGAGTCCCCCTCGATTTGGTTCTACAGACTCTTCAGTGCAGTGATCTTGGAGACCTGGTTTGGTTGGTTTTTTTGCTTCGTGAGGGTTTTGTTGGGGTTTTGGGGTGGGGGGGTGAGGGTGGGGTTCTTGGGATTTGTTTGTTTGTTTGGGTTTTTTTACTTCTTACATCAAGACAATTTCTCCATGAGCCTGCTGACACACAAGCCAATATAAAGCAATTTAGGTTGCAAATACATTTCAAGTACAGTAATTTGTGTTAAGGTGATGTTTCTTTCCTGACAAAGAGGTATACCTGTTTGTCTCCAGATGCACAGCATTTGCCATCAACTAGGTAACTCCACATTGCCCTCGGTGCATAGCTTGCAACTGTGTCTGGGAGAGGAGGAAGTCTTTTGCCCAACACAAGCAAATGAGAAGGGCTTCTCCCTGTTTTGCTGTACTTGATATTCAGGAGCGGTAGCCAGACTCCTGCATCTTGTTAGATAAGAAGGCAAGCTACAATAAGACCTTGGATGCGAATTATGGATCTCTCCCTTACCTTATTAGAGTGGTATCTGCTCCTGTTTGGCATCTGATGCCATTTCGTTGCTATCTGGCAGGAGGGCTTTTGAGTGGTGAAGGAGAAGACCGGTTTATCACTCTGTATGAACACTGGCCATTAGTCATAAAGTCAACTAACATATCCACCCAAAAAAAGTCCAGCCTCCTTAGCGGATCAAATAACATAACTGATAGAGGGTTTACAAGCAACAGAAGACACATTTTTAGGCACTGTACTGAACCTTATCTAGACTGCTGCAGTAATATTTTTATGTCAAGACCTTTATTAGAGAGTGTTTCAATGCCCTTAAATTAAGAAAACTCCTTCCTGCTTACTATTGTCGCAACTCAGCCAGTTAAGCGGCTAAGAGTTAAGTATAATCCTAGCAATAAGCACTGGCCACATAAAACGGCTATTCACCAGCGTACCCTATATAGGTATTATTTATCTCCTGTCCATCTGCTCCTGCAGCAGTTCAGGATCACAACACTGTGATCCCTTTGATTTTTATTAAAGGATTTTTGCTGCTTTAGAGATGATCTTCCCCAATACACGCTCCAGCAGAACAGTCACGAGCAATTTTCTTTGACAGAACATGTTATTAGCTGCAAAATCCTAATTGAAAGAATACCTGCCCTGCTTTCTAATTCTCCAGATGTGTAAAACTTGCTACGTGTTTCCTCTTCAGCATTCAAGTTCCCTACGTGTGTTCTCTAAACTGAGTAAGAAGCTATTTTGCACCTTGCTTGAAAAACAGGGAAGGTGACATACAGGTTCCCTGCAGGGCTGCATCCACCAGGTGCTCCAAGGCCACTGGAAGGAGAGAGGCGGCAGCCCAGCCGTGTTAACCTACATTTCTTCCTTGCTCCACAGCGCCCGGGCAGTGGGAACAGTCTGCCACAGTGACTGCTGCTTCCCACGCGCCATAAGAGCTCACTTTCCTCCTGAGGTCCTAGACAAGATGATTATACCCAGCATTTCACAGAATAATAGAAATACAGGGTTATGGAGATACCTCAAGGACTCCTGAGACAGGAGCATAAGAAAAATAAAACCATTCCTTAGTTGTAGGTACAAATGAGCCTTTTCATACAAGAAGAGACTTAGCAACACAGAGATTATGTATCAACCAGACGGGTAGGGAACAAGGAGAATTGGGGGAGAAAAGGACATGCGATGCCGAATAGCATTGCCACTCTGAAGTTCCTTCTGCTTTCTGACTTTTCTGTCTATTTTTAAATACATATTTTTATTAGCCTGTAAGGTCATGGTACAGCTCACATAAAACTTGTATAACTTGCAAACAAGGACACAGCGCCTGCTGCTTCACATAAACTGAAGGTTAATTTGGACTGAGATGAAGCAAAGCTAATACAGAGTTTTGGGTTTTTTTGTAAATTTTATTCTTAAGTGTACATGCAAAAAGACCCCAGAAGCACCAAAATAACAGTTATGGCACTGCCAGTATGAGGGATTTTATACAGAATGTCATGATAACCCGCTTTTTCTTAAAACAATTAGCTTAGGAGTGCTGAAACTATAGACAGACACATCACCTTTTACTGGAAAATAGGAAAAAACAGAACCAGAGGAAAAAATAAAATGGGAGTATGATGAGACTGTAGCCAAAAAGAGAGAAAATGGCACTGTGGTGGTTTTTTTTTTTACATCAGTCTCATTAATTCTGACAATTTTCTTTCAGCAAGTAATAAAGCCAAAAATTACTATCTGAGATTTAAACAGAGAAAATGCACCAAACCAGAGCAGGTGAGGCAAAAAGCAGCAGAATCACAAAGAACTCAGGGCTGGTATCTGATAGTAAATATGAAGGTACATTCAGCTCCTTCTGTAGCACAAGCAGCTCTTCAGGGCGTTACAGGAGCTGTTGACAGCCCAAAAGCATCCTGCTGGCATGCGAATGCTTAGTACGTGCTGGAGGACTTTGCGGCAAGACACACTCCCTGGTTCAGACCTTTCTGACCGCAGCGGGCACAGGGACACATGTAGCCTCCACCTGGGCAGGAGCTTCTAACTCTTGTTTCTCCAAAGGAAAGCAGTTTGCGTGCATCAAAACCTTTTTGTACTGAACAAAGAGGGAGGCAACTAGCGGACAAGCACGGTATGTTCTGCAAAACTGGACTACTGCTCTGGACCAAAACGTTGATAACAGCGTAGCCTCAGCCTCAGGCTGAACAAGCATGAAGTCTTAACACACCTGAGAAGACTGAGGAAGTCCAGGAACCGCTGGAGCTCTGGATGCCAGCTCCTCCTGCAGTCTCCCACTAGGGCTGACTCTTTCAGTGGCTTGAACTAAAATGCAACATTCCCTAGGATATCCTGGCTAGCCCGATCGTTGCTATCTCTTGAACAACCTACCAGGGAAAAGGAGTTTCACTCCCCCTCGTGCAGTCTCTTTCCTACCTGTTAATTTGTATGTTTCGCTATCAAAGACATTGCATCATTTTAAGTCTCTAACTTGAACTACTGGAGTTGCACATCATAGAAGGCCTCTTGGCACTGTGGTGCAGATATCATGCTGACAGAATTGCCTCTGTCCCTGAACGGACACATGAAAAGGCAGCAAGTTGTTTACTTTTGCTCTTCTCAGTTAGATAGGGGAATGAGAATGATTGGTTAAGAGGACTTTTCTCACGTATTCTGAAAAATCCACCTTTTTAATGACATTTTCAACAATTCTCATTTATACTGTATTTTTTTCCCCTTTGTCCTTGAGCCCAATGCAGTTAATGGCCTCTTCCTCATATCTTTAGCTATATTACTGAAGGAACTATGTGAGTGAAAGCACCCTTTGGAGAGTCACCCTACATCAGCATAACACGTGAAATTGTGGCTGGATAAAACGGTGCAACTCTCCACCCCACAGTATCATCATTTCTGATACTTTACTGTTAACGTTATGGCTCTGCAAATTTTTGCACCAAGCCTAGATAGACTTTAAGCACTTTTCCTCTAATACACAATACTCTAGAGACTGGAAACCTAAAGCAGTATCCGAAGATTTTCCAAAATCTTCTAAAGAGCCACTGTATTTTGTACCATTGGCAAATGCAAGAGGACCTGAGTAATTCTCCCAGCTCCCCAGTTCACCTATAGACAAAATATTGGAAATAGTATGGGTTTTTTTCCCCCGCCAATACCATTTCTCAAGCTTTTGTTTCTAATGTATTGGGGTATGGGGGGAGTAGACAGGGGCTGGTTTAAACTCAGTAGCTTTGTGAGATTACACCGCCTTTGGCACAAGGCACTGTGTATTGGAAACGTCCTCTGTACCACTGCAAGCTGGTAATAGGGTGGTCTGCCCTTGAAACAATGGCTCACAAAGCGATTTCACAGCAGGTAGGAAGTGACTCTGTATCACCAATGTAACACACATGCCCGTTCAGAGTCATCTGGGATCCAACTGACTGCCGAAACGATGGCAGCTTGCCAAGATGAAAACCACTCCACAAATCACTTCACAATTTCAACACCAGGTACTATTTGGTCATTCAGTCCCGCTATTTCCCGTTATTTACCTTATATCAGCAACTGAGCACTTGGGAAGGGCCTGCTGAGTGTCTTCCAAGGTAGAACCGCAAAGCAGAAACTACAGACAGAGGACAGCAACAATCACTGTCGACTTCCCCCTCCTGCCCCCACAAATTCACAAGGGTCAATACCTTGCTTAAGAGGGGTTGCTTTAACGAACAAATCTACAATCAGACATAAAAGACTAGGAAACAATCTTGTTTAAGGACCAATGGCCTGTATTCCTGATTCTGAAATAAAAAAATATTTGGATATAATTCAGTAATCAAAAGAGCAAACAAGACATATGCCATAGTAAAGTAAGAGGGAAGACAAAACATTTGAAGAAAAGTGGTAAGTTGTAGGTATATTTCACTTTTAGTTCACTCTTTTTCCCTCTCATCTACCCGCAGACAAATGTTTGATATAAATGGCAAAATATATGCTTCACTAAGACAATTCTTTTTTTGTGCTGGCTCTTCCATCGGTAGCATCTATATGATTCATGTCAAGTTCAGATTTACAGTAACACTGAGGAGGATCCATGGGAAAATCTTACCCATTATATTAATTGATCAGGTCAAAGTATTAAAACAATTTTTCCAAAGCGCTTCAGGGAGACAGCTGGTAGGAAATGCACTTTTGGCCATTAGACGAGTATTAATGGTGCCAAATCAGTTACACCTTCATATCCCTGATTTCCTGCTGCTGCAGAAGCCATCCTCAAACGAAAACAAAATTTTTGTACTGTTAAAGAAGTGACAAAGTAATACAGTTTTATAATTAATATGTTTCCCCAGAAATCCGGATTAGAATTCAACCATTCTATACTCCTGTCACCTTTGCTACCTTAACTCAGTCTAGCGTAATAACAACATATGCATTTAAAGTGGTATCTGTCAACTCTCATCTCTCAGACGTGGAAGAACTTGTGGGTTTGCTGCAGCCTCACCTCAAATCAAGGATACGATGTCCTTCTAGGGGACAGAGTACCGTCATTATATAACTTCAGCTTGAAGGCTTTCTCATCCCTAATCCTTTCACTGCAAAACAGAGTGAATGAAAACTCAAGAGCTGAGCTGAAAACGTTTGCGAGGTCCTCGAATACGTGGGAGCAGCTAAGACTGCTTCTAGATCGTGAATACGATGTCAGTGACTGAAGCAAACTTCTGATGCAGTAATGCTTAAGGTTTGGAGCCTACTGTAGCAGCACTGTGCAAATATAGGAAGACAGGAAAAGACAGTCCTCATTCTGGAGGCCTTACCATCTAAACTGGAAAAGGTGAAGTTACCAGCCATAGGACACACGTTGAATGTTGAAATCCAGATTAAAATTCAGTGCTCTTAGTCAGCGCCCAGTTTAGTCTACCACTTTGTCAGAAAGACACACGAGACTGCTCCACCAAAATCTGTGCAGTGGGACTGTGATTCAACACAGAAGCCTTTGCTTTGAGGATAATTGCAGAATTGCTTTGTTTTGTCTTCCTATGTAAATCTGCCATATGGGCCTCAGCTACGGTAATGAGAGAAAAAGTTGAGGAGTTTGATAATTCTTGGGTTTAGAAAGAGATTATGGTCTGGCAGCTGGCAAGTATGAAGCAGAAAAATTCAATCTAGCATGCCCAGCTGCACTGTGGAAGTCGGATGAGCCAAAACAGACTCTCTGCAGACAGGGAAAGCTTGCTCAAGAATTGCCAAAAGTGCTCAGGTACAGAATGTCACATAAGATTAAGGAAAAGGAACAGGAAAATTAAAGAGGCCTTTTAAAAAGGTGGAAACAGGTTGAGACATGAAAAGCGCAATAATGGCTCATGTAAAAAAAATGTGGGGACATAAAAGAAGAGTATCTTGGTAAGGAAATTATCTCTTTGTATGACTATGGATAGTCATCAGAAATTCATGAGAGTGTGAGAAAGAATACACTCCATAGCTTTACTATCTAAGCAATCTTCATAATTGCACACCCTCTACAGCGCTCACAGTGAAACTCTTTTTGAGTAGTGGTATCTAAGAGTTTCAGCCAGGTAGAGCTCCAGAAAGGAAGCAATACCTTTTGATCCTCAGAACTCCTGCATTTTACAAGAGAAGACACAACAAATCAGCGAACTAAAGACAAGAGGCCTAGCTCAAGGACATAAAATCAAGATGGGAAGACATACAAGACTTGGGATGTCGACCATGTTGAGATTGTACTTTTTAATATATGCAAATGAAAATATAAATATATGTATATATACATACTTTTATATACGATATTAAAATGTATGTTTATATACACACACATATACTACCTGAACTGTTGCTTTACTTTATTCTAGCCCCATATAGCTGTGATGGCCGTGATGCCTGTATAGTCAATCCTAAATTACAGTACACTGAAAACAGTAAAAGTAGATTCTCCTCCTGTAAATAATTAGCCAAGCCCTGCATTCACTGAAATTGGGCCACAGAACACAAACAGGGAAAAAAACCACAGTGCCTCACAAACAACAGCATCTTTACCAAGACATTCAGTAATAGAAAATGAGAGTTCTTGACCCCTTGCCAACCCAGTTGTTGATTTAGAACTAAAACAGAGTTTCTACCACATGTAGAACATGGTGCAGAGCAAGTATCGATATTCATATAAAATGAGGTAGCCAGCTTAGTGGCAAAAACATTTTCTCAACATAGTACAAATCTGTAAAAGAACCCAAACCAAACTGTTTTTTCCACCAAATCTCGTATGCTTCTTTGTTTCTTAACTGTTAACTGGGATTTTGTGTTCTACTCTCTGTTTTTATTATAGGGAGTACGATACCACCCAATGTCATACATTGTTTGGGCAGTAAGTACCGCTATGCTTTCAGAGTTCCAGACAGACAAAATGAATGACACAACTGGTCCTCAAGCCGTTGGGAAAATCTTTTGGCTTCTGACAGTTGTTAATGCCGCTTTAAACAACAACAACAAAAAAACCAGCTTTATTTAAAATTAATTTCAATTCATAATTAAATGATTGCTGCAACAGGAAGCAATGAAGTACCTCTGAAAAGGCTGCTATGACGATATTTATGTTACACTCAGGGAAGATGGATCTTTAAACTTCCAAGACGCACTTTGTGGAATTTATAAATTGATTTTCCCTAATGGATTTATTCACCATAAAGTAGAGGAGAGAAAAGCCATAGTTTGTAAAGTTTTTAAAACTCATGTAAAGGAATTTCTCAAGTGAGCTTGCTCAATTAAGTCTCTGAGGACTCAGCTTTCTCATTATAGGAACTGTATTGTTTTGTGGGAAGCATCCAAGGTGCAGGCAGAAAGAATGCCAAATCAGTTCTGATGGCACACCTGAAATGCAAGTCTCTGGTTATGTTACAATACTCCAACTCCAGAGATAGGCCATATTCTCTACTATTTCCTGGCTGGAATGATATTAAGTGAGAGGGATCACATTACTCAAAGGGTCTTTTCTACATATTGGTTTCTGGAAGCATTAATAGCCTTTTCTCTGGAGGTTTGTTTCGTTCCCTCTATCCGCCATCAGAAAACTCCATGGCAAGGGAGTAGCTTGCTTAAATTTGGAATTCACTCAACGAGCTCTTTTCTGCTCTGTTAGTTGTCAGACTACAGCAACAACAACAACAACGAAAAGTGACGTTGCTTCAGTTTGCTCTATGGCAGCAGCCCGCTGGGTTCTCTAAGGCTATTCCCTCTTGTGTGCCATGCTGCAGTACACGTGAAGCAAACAATGCATTTCCCTATAAGTAAATACTCCTACTGTTACACTGGTAAACCGCAGGTTTCTCAACAATAAGGTTGCACACGCCACGTAGCTTCTTTGTAAACATAGGTCACAACACAGTCTCAGCAACTGGATTTTGGGGTAGGGACTATTTCTTATGCCCTCACAGCACTTTACTCAGTTCAGTCACAAAAAGAATTTTGAGAGTCCATGTAATATTACAGCAGTCTTTACTCCCCAAAACTTTTATTGTCGCACTTGCTTCTAAAAAAAATAAAATACAAGCTTATGCCTTTTTGTGGTGGTGTAAAGCTTACAAGAATCTAGTGACTTCATTCACTTTCAGGAGAGTTGCCAAACACCTGTATTTGCTCTAGAAAACAGTGGGAGCTGCAGAGGAGGAGTTTGTCTTCTGAAAAAACTTGGCCTCTGCACAATGCAATGGCTGCTCCAGTAATGCCAAGTGACACTAAACCCCAATGAATTAGGTGCTCAGAGAATCTTCTCTATGCAGGTGGATCAGCAGGAGGCAAAGAAGCCCTCCAACGGTTCTTGTACTATCGTTTCTCCCCATTAGTTACAGCTACTTACACATTTCAGCTTCCAGTTCTACAAATCATATTCAGGCCCAACACGTAAATGAAAGTGTTTGTTTGAGCGTGCTTCTACAAAGAAGAAATTAAAAATTCTCCATCAAAAATAATTACAAAGCCTCTAATCCTCAACACTAACCTAAGGTTAGTATAAAAGCTTAGTTAAACACATGCAGTAATTTTCTTAATCAGCCAGCACTTCAGAAAGACAGATGCTTCTGTTTATGTTGGTCTATTATCAAGTCCTTTGGTGTCTGAATAATTCTTACGCCTATCCTGAAACTTCATTAACATAAATTTCTTCTGTATTATTCTGCCTTCCGTGACAGATAGTACAAGTATTTTTATTTGGTTGGTTAGCTTATCCTTCTTGGCCTTGAGAATCACAGTATTTTGTGCATTTCCTGCGTCTCTTATCCAACTGTCGTGGTCGAAAATTAGGAATAATTACACCACGTGTGTGAAAATCAAAAGCTGTAAAAGAACTAATTCTACAGTCTTGAAACTCCTGCAGGAAACCCATTGCTGTAACTGGCTTTTATTCAACAAACGTTGTCTGTTAGTCAGAGCTTTCTAGAGAGACTCATGCAAACTGAATGTAAATCACAGAATCACAGACTGGTTGAGGTTGGAAGGGACCTCTGGAGGTCATCTGGTCCAACACCCCGCTCAAGCAGGGCCACCTAAAGCTGGCTGCGCAGGACCACGTTCAGGTGGCTTTTGAATATTTCCAAGCATGGAGGCTCCACCACCTCTCTGGGCAACCTGTGCCAGTGCTCGGTCATCCTCACGGTAAGGTGTTTCCTGATGTTCAGACAAAGCCTCCTGTGTTTCAGTCTGCACCCGTTGCCTCTGGTCCTGTCACTGGGCACCACTGAAAAGGTGGGCTCCGTCCTCTTTGCACCTTCCCTTCAGGTATTTATATACACTGATGAGATTCCCCCCTAAGCCTTCTCTTCTCCAGGCTGAACAATTGCAGCGCTCTCAGCCTTTCCTCACAGGAGAGATGCTCCAGTCCCTTAATAATCTTCGTGGCCCTTTGTTGTGCTCTCTCCAGTATGTCCGTGTCTCTCTCGTACTGAGGAGCCCAGAACTGGACCACAGCACTCCAGGTGTGGCCTCACCAGTGCCGAGTAGAGGGGAAGGATCACCTCCCTCGACCTGCTGCAGCCCAGAATACCATTAGCAGTGGGGGAGCAACTGAACGCTATCGGGCTTGTCACATGTCTAAGTTATACAATACTAGAACAGCTAGGACAGAAATATGAAAGCTCCAACTTAGAAATTATATTGCTGATTTCATCAATATTGCCTAACAACATCATCCTTAAGAAAAGAGTGAAACAAGCCAGATCTTGTTCCACACTGTGTAGATTCCATAGCTGTTAGTCTTTCATATTCATATTCTTGTGTCTGGTTAAACTAATTAATTACCCCAAATCTCTATTATTGGTTGACCGAAAGATTGAGGACTCAATTACTATATTTTTGACTTGCATTTCTGTTAATGTTGCTGGGCACCTGATAGACCACGGTATCACTGTATTGGCTTCACGCAGACATAAGAAAGGCTTTCCTTGATATCCTTAAGCGCATTTCACAGAAAGTATCATCGTGACAGTCAAAAACTAAACAAGATTTTTAAAACTTCCATGGCGATAGGAACGATCTGTGTTTAGACTATGCTCTCTTGAGCAAGAGGATGCTGAATGCCATCCTTTCCATCTTTTACGGAGTTTTTCTGTACTGTTCTAGTACAAGTGTGAATAAACTCAAAAGCTTCATTAAGAAAAAAGTTTCAATCTTGAGAGGAAAAGATTTTTCTGTTTTCCACATCCCCGGTTCTTTTTGGTTTTATTTTACTTACTAAAAATACAACCCACAGCCGCTCTTCTCATAAGTAAAGCAGTAAATCAGGAGAGATGTGCAAAATTTAGCTGAGTCTAGATGTAGACAAAGTACTCTGGTCTACTTCCAGTTTGGAGCCCAACAACCCTCTTATTAGGATATCAGCTCACAGTATATCTGTTTTAGCAAAAATCTCCATGGGCACCCAGCATGCAAGCAATTTTTTCCCCTTCCATTGTGTGGTTATTTAAGAAATACAAATGACAATAGAACTCCAATCCATTTCTGTCTATACTTCGAATCATGAGTACAGTTAAATAAATACACAATAGAGTGACTATGCTGCATATAAGCAAGATTACACAATGCAAGGCTGATATCAGCTTTCCTTGGCCACTCTTTCTGAAGCGCTTCAAAACAATTAAACCTAGAGAACAGCTTTCCGAGCACCCTGAAGTCAAGCTCTTCTTTGTACTAATAGATTATCAAAACCCAAAACACGGGCTTTAGCTCATCAAATTAGCTACTAGCAATATTAATCTGGTATCTAACTTGTTGCACTAACAGGTTTATGTCACAATTAACAGATAAAGCAAGAACTACTTATTACAGCTATCGCTATCATCAGGTATGAACAAGTGGGTGTTCTGTGGCCAAAACTTAACTGTTTTCCCCTCATCTTTCAGTGATCTCTGGATACACCCATCACTAGCCTACTTCACAGCCCCCACTGTACACAGTTGTATTCCACAAGATAACAAGCAATTCTTGAAATAATTAAGCTTATGGTCTAATGAGTATGTTAAATATATTTGTTGTATTCTGTTATAGAAGCTAAAACAAACTTATGTGTCTATCAAGAACCATTATGACATCACAATACATAACACACATTTCTGTATTCACAATATGGAGTACATTCTAAAATCATCTTCTTTAAAAGG
>NW_008824186.1:9564500-9567489 GCF_000699105.1 Pygoscelis adeliae | reverse complement strand
CACAGCCCCTGCAGCCGGACAAGGGAAATCGTTAAGGGGGCTGAGAGCGCAGGGCAAGCAACGAGCTGGTGGTGGCCCGGAGGGGGTACGTTTTGTTCCAGCTCTGCTCCCGCTTCCTTGGAGAGACCTTGACCCTCAAGCTTTGTGCTAACGGGGGAAGTGACAAGTGTTTCAAGGCAAGGAGATGACGGGGAGGAGGGGAAAAGCTGGGGGAAGAGGGTGCCCCATTTCTCTGCACAGAGATCTCTTATTACAACCTCCGCCTTGGGAGCAGCCAGCCTCTGGGCTGAGGCTCCCTGCCATTTGCCCGTTCCTCCTCTGGTACTGGCCAGCCTGGCGGGACATCTTCATCGGCAGAAGTCCCGGGGGAGGAGGAGGAAGGACGGTGGAGCGAGGCCAGCAGCGGCCCTGCCTGCCGAGTCAGGTGGGAGGCAGCGGCAGGACACAGATGGCAAGGTGGGGATGTGGAGGAGCGGCTCTCCGAGAGGGGTGGGATGGGCTCTTTTCCTTCTCCTCAGTCTGCCCCGGGGAGGGTCTCTAGCTGATTTTTTGGATCAGCTTCTCATCGGACAGGCAGTAGAGGCTGTTGATGGACAGGTCCGAGATGAAGTGCTCACAGGCTTTGCGGGTGATCTGTTTGCAACCTCGCAGGTCGATTAGAGTGACGTTGGAGATGCGGCGCAGGTACAGCAAGGCCTGGTCCGTCAGCTTATTGCAGCCTGGGGGGAGATGGAGAGGAAGAGTGAGCTGCAACGCCTCCGCGAAGCCAGAGCTGAGCTCCCATGTCAGGCTGGGAGGGCAGGCGGGGAGGAGGAAGCCGCTTTTCGACGGCAAGTCCAGCCAGGCCACCCTCGGTCCAGCAGGGCCCGGGGAGGCCAGCCCGGGCCACCCAGAGCGGCGTACCCACCTGCCATGTTGAGCTCGGTGAGGGAGTTGCGTGTGGAAGAGCCCACGGCCGTGAGGAGGTTGGCTGACTGGTCCGTAAGGTGGTTGCAGTGGCTGAGGTCGAGGCGGGAGAGCAGGGGCATATGGCGGATGATCAGCCGCAGCGTGGCGTCGGTGATGTCCAGGCCGGCGAGCCGGAAATCGATCATGTTGCGGAGTTTGCTGCGATTGTCCTGACCTGCAAAGGGAGAGGAGAAGCTGAGCGCGGACTATCCGCCCTGCTGGGTTGGGGCATTCTGGATTCTGGCACTGCCTCCCCGCTCTGCACCCAGCACCGTCACCCTCCTCCAACTCCCCACCACCCCAGCCTCGCCCCGTGGCAGCCTGGGCAACAGCTTACTGGGTTTGTCTGTCGGAGGCGTGAGTAAGTCCCGGATCTGAGGGTCCTTGATTCCTACTGCCCACCGAAGATCGAGGGTCCTGAGAAGGGGGCAGCTGGAGGTACTGAGAGCACAGACCGCAGACCAGGAACAGCCCGCTAAGATGAGGTCTTTCAGGCCTGCCGGGAGAAGGGAGAGAGGTAACAAGTCAGACAGGCTTGGTCAGCTCCGAGGCGTCCCTCATCTCAACCCTTTTCCTCCAGGCACAGGAGGAAGCAGCTCCCCTCCCTGCCTGGGGTGGGACAGGGAGCCGGGCTCTCTGAAGGAGAGGTTAACACACAGCAGCAGGAAACCACATCGCTATCGGCTGCTTGCTGGGTGACGGGATCCAGGCACCTAGGAGTTTTCCTGCTGGCAGGTACCAGGCTGCAGAGCCTGTCTCTCGCTGTGGTCCAGCCGTCAGGAAGCCTCGGAGCAGGCTGGTGGCAGAGGCGGGGACCCCTCCCAAGCCCACGCTCACCTGGCAGCCTGTTGACGAGCCACGTAAGCTGTTTTTTGGAGATATTGGTCCAGCTGAGGTCGAGGCTGACCGGCTGTCTTTTGATGATGCCACTCAGCGCCTGGGGGGTGATGGACTTGCACCTGCTCAAATCTATCTTTGTCCACAATCTCTTGTCACAGCACCTGGGGACGAGGACAAAGCTGAAAGTTGAGCCCCGAGAGCCCCGTGGGACAAGAGTCGGCCAGTGGGTTGCCTGGCTCCGGGGAGGAGCCCAGCTCTGGTGCGGCCCCAGCCGCAGCACATGGCTGGTCTGCCTGGTTTCCCTGGGTTTCCCCGAACGCATCGGGAGGTTGCCGAGGGTGTCCGGCCACCCAGGGATGCCCGGAACAGCCCCAGCGGGGTTTTGCTGCCACGTAACAAGACCCTGAGTCACAGCTGTCGGCCTGCTTGCCCCCTCCCGGGTGCTCCTCCTGGCAGGGCGAAGATCTTAAGCATCCTTGCTCCCAGCAGGCAAAACACTCAGCCTGCTCCCACCCCACGGCCTCGGCAGTGCTCGCTGCTTCGCCAGGAGCTGCAACAGAGCCCGGAGGTGGCACAAACTCCTCCTCCCCCACGGGAGCCTGGTGAGACCCAGGACCCGATGGCAGCTCAGCTGTGCCCCTAAAGATGCCACACCAGTGGCAGGTGAGGGGACGCTCTCCCCCAGCCACCACGCCACACCATGCCAACCAGCCGATGATCAAAGCGGGCCAGTCCTTTCCCATCGTGCCGTTCCCGCTGCTCGGCGGTTAGAAACCTCCCAGTCTCCAGTCCCCGTCTGTTCCCAAGCCCTCCATCCCCAGCTGTCCTGGTGCCAGCATTGTCTTCAGGCCTGCTGCCCCCCCGAGGCGTTTCCAGCCAGCAAACCCATCCCCGCCTCAGCCTGCCTTCCCCAGCCTGCTTAGGAGGCTGAGGCAGGACGGGAGGCAGGGAAGGGTAAGGACCTTGCCGGGCAGCGGGTGGGGAAAGGAAAGGCACCTTGCCAAGGACACAGCGGGGGACACAGGTGCTGAGGTGACAGCACAGTCTGCCACCGTCTCCCAACAGAAAGGACAGGAGGAAGGCAGTAGAAGGGGACAATAAAGACCAGCGCACATATGGCAGAGGCAGCAGCCAGCAGGGCTGGCCACAGGGTCCGAGGGCAACGCTGCCTGGCAAGTGCCAGCTCTGGGGGCAAAGGGAG
>NW_008824186.1:9564147-9564471 GCF_000699105.1 Pygoscelis adeliae | reverse complement strand
AGGCGAGATCCTTTCCCCCTCTTCCCTCTGGCTGCCCATCAGGCACGAGGCTTGGCGTGGCCATGCCCAGTCCGGGGGTCAGGACGCGGGCAGGCCTGGCTGTGCCCCACCCCGCCACACGTCCCCACACTCACCACTTGTACCAGGTCTTGCACACCCGCATGCACTCGCAGAGCTCCCTGCGAGTGAGGTAGCGGAAGACGGACATCCACACCTCGCGCTGCATCCAGCTCTCCTCGCCCTCCTGCACCCGGCCCCCTCGGCCGTTGAGCCGGGCCGCCCCCCCCTCCTCCCCCTTCTGGTCCTCCTCCTCCTCGCCCTCCT
>NW_008824186.1:9561279-9562685 GCF_000699105.1 Pygoscelis adeliae | reverse complement strand
GGTGCTGCTGCGCTGCGCCCCCAATGAGCCCCGCTCTCACTAGTCACTGCCCAACTGGTCCCCTGGATTGCACTGGTGCCTGCCCACCCTCCAGCCCACCCGTGCAGCCCGGCCTGGTTGACCACTGCCTATCCCTCAGCAGGATGCAGTGGGATGGAGGACACGCGTCCTGCCCCGCCACAGCACAGCTCGCCTCCTACCTGGCCCTTCTCTGCGTCGTCACCCTGGTAGCATTTGGGGCACTCCCAGCAGTTAGGGAGCTCATCGTTGAGCAGTCCTTCCCCATCCATCTGCAAAGAGAAGAGGGCAGTCAGCAGCAGTCCTTCCCCACAGCCAAGCCCCCTCTGCCCCAGCGCCCACGCTGCTCACCTGCAGGCAGCCAGGGTGAACAATCTCGTTGCAGATGCAGCACTCCATGAGCTTCTTCTCAAAGTCCTGTGAGTCCTCGTTCTGATCCACCTCCCCGCAAAGTGCACACGTGACCGAGTGAGGCAGCCTGGGCTACAAAGGAAAGCAGGGGTGAAACCAGGACAAGGTGGCACAGCCTTCCTCCTTCTCTCCCCCATTGCCTGAATCACGGGGGAAGGGGCCAACTATCCCCCAGGAATCAAACTTAGTCGTTGCCCTCCTCTCTCTGACCCTGATCGGCCACATAGAGTTACTGCCAGGCTGCAGCGGACTTCGGAGAAAAGAATCAAGCCGCAAACTCACCGCTAAGCATTGCCGGAGGACGCAGGACTGCTTCATGCGGCCAGGCCCGCCAAACTTCTTCATGTCCCTGCAATAGTGGCACATGCCACACTCGCCCTGCATGCAAGCCTTGCATTTTCGGCACCGCACCCGCCTCCGCCTGGCGCCTGACACGATGGGAGAGACCGTAGGCCTGACGGGTGTCGGGCGGGGGGTCGGCTTCATGGTGTGTGGCTTGGTGATGGGGATGGTGGGCAGGCGCACCCTCAGCCGGGCCTGGAGCTTTAGCTGGCAACAGAAATGGAGAGGGAAGTGGCGTGAGATGAGTGAACTGCTGCATTCAGCTTGGATCAGAAAGCCTCTGATCCCCGGCTCCCTTGCTATGACCTCAGATAATGTGACAGAGAGCAGCCCTGCTCCCTCACCTCTCTGCAGACAAAGGAGCCTGTATCGGTGCTGCCCCGGGCAGCTCTCCTCAAACACACTCAGTCTTCGCCACCCCACACCAAGAGCTCTCCTTCCTCCCACCCCCCCATCAGCAGTCAGAAACGGGTCTGAAAAGGGCTGCTGAATCCCAAAAGCATCGTGGTGCTCCAACAACAGCCACTCTTCCCTTCTGAGGCAAGGAATGACAAAGTCCACCCGGGCAGCCAGAAAGGCTGTCTTCTCTCTGTGCCACCCAGGTCCCTCCGCCAGCTGTGCAAGGGTACAGCGCG
>NW_008824186.1:9559015-9561210 GCF_000699105.1 Pygoscelis adeliae | reverse complement strand
ACACTGCAGGAGGGACAGCACAGCTCTCCAGCAGACACCTGCCACCACGCGTGCCATCAGCCCTCACAGCAAATACGCTGGCTGCAGCATCCTTCTGGGATCGGCCGTGATGCTGCCTGCACCACGGCTGATGGGCTTGGGGAAGGGCAGGCACCCAAAAAACCCCACACAAGGACAGGGTCAGGGACGCGCCAAGCATCTGAGTGCTGCATCCAAAGCATGCAGTTGTCTCCAGGTCTCCTCTCCCAGAAAAGCTGCCTGAGATACTTGTGCTGCCAAAGGACCAGGAAATCACGCTGGATCCCCTTTGGCAGGGCACGCCGGCAGAGACAGGCACCTCCAAAGGGCAATCCAAGAGGCTTGTTTGTCTCCAGACACCCAGACGGGGTGCTACCCACCCTTCCCCAGTGCAACGGGGTCCTGCTCTTCCCATACGCCTGCCCGTGAGCCCGTCTCCTGGCAGGAAGGAAACAGTGACCTACGGGAGCCGTCCTGGCGGGCCACGGGAAGGCAGCCTGCAGAGGGGAAGTCCGGCCGGCCAGAGGCAGGCTGCTCCTCGCCTCCATCTGCCCAGCGAGCTCAGCCCGGGCTGTGGCCCAGCTTTGGGCCCTGGGTTACGAGCACAGCTGGAGAGGGAAGGGCAGAGGCACACTGAAAGGTCCCTTTCCTGAGAAGCTGGCTGCTATCTGCAGGTAGAGACCCCCAGGAGCTGCCTTCCTTGGGGCTGCAAGAGCCAACGCTACAGCGCGGGCAGCGTGCTGGCAGGGGCAGGGACCAAGGGGCACGCTCACCTAGCAGTGAGGGGCTGGCCTGCCGACCAAAGAGGCAGGGTTGATGGTGATCATCAACCCCCACACCTCACCCTTCATCCCTTGGGGAACGCAATAGCAATACGTTCCCCTGACACACAACATTACTTGTACCACCCAGGACTCCTTTGTCAAGCCAAAGAGCTGCCGGGAGAGCGCCCTTTAGAGGATCACCCCTTCCACCAACTGCAGGGCTCCGGCTCCTCTGAGCACGACCAAGGGGCTGGAGCGCACCGAGCAGCTGGGGCTGACCCAGTTATCACCCGTTGGCTGAGCCGGTGTAACCGGCACGGTGGGAGACCTCCACCGCTGCCAGCAAACGGGTTTGACCGCAGTGCTGCGGAGGTGGTTGCGCCCCACGGCCTGCCTCTGCACCGCTCCCTTTCCACCCCCCGGCTTTGGCTGCCGAGGCAGGTGCGGAAGCGGTGCCATTGCACGCCAGTCACAGGCGGCGACTCAGCCAAGGGCAGGTAATCAGCTCAACCACACGCATTTCCCACCCAGGTCCCCACTTCGCAGCTCCTACCTTATCTCTCTTGGGCCACTGGACGATGGGAATGCCTGTAAGTGCCAGTTTGGGGTCGCTGTTCGCGTATTCTTCTAGCAGCAGCTAGTGGGGAGAGAGAGGGGGGGTGGAAAAGAAAAAAGAGAGACAAAAAGCACAGGTGTGAGCAGAGCTAAACAAGGCTCCTGCCAGTGAGGCAGGCTCCGACCAGATGCCAAGGCCAGCGTGCTTTAAACATGGCTGGGAAGGAGCCCTCCTCTACCCACGCCCGCGAGCAACGATCCCTCCCTACGTTAGACAGACAAGCTCTGTCGAGTCGATCTGCACGAGCGCTTTCATCAACTGCATTTCAGCCCCGAGGCCCCGCTCTGCGTGGTGGTAGGGGGAAAGCGCCAAGCTTTTGCAATCCAGGGGGATTTATGGGCGAGGAAGCACATCTGCCCCCTCAATGGTCCCCGGGCACAGGGTAGCTGGGGGGTGCAGCGGTGGCAGGATGCGGTGCCCCAGCATCCCCTCCGTAGCCTGGCGCAAGCTGCCGGGTACCCAAGAGCTGCTCCCCTGCGCTGCCTCGGGGTTCGGCTTTGACACGAGACATCCCCCGGCACCAACCGGACGGGCACGCTGCCCTACGGCGCGACAGGCACCCTCGCTCTCGGTGGACGGGGGCTCCTTGCACTCACCCTGGCCGTTCCGGCGCTCTCGCTCCCCTCCGTTGCGGCCCCCTCCCCACCAAATGTGCCCGTTGAAAAGGTGCTTTATTTACTTGGTGTTGCCATGGCTACGCCGGCAGGAGCCTCCTGCCGGCATCCCCGTGCGTGGTGCTTCCTGCTGCCAGGCCGGGCCAGGGCAGGGGCCGGCCGGCATCTCCCCCGGGGCTGCCC
>NW_008824186.1:9528617-9557748 GCF_000699105.1 Pygoscelis adeliae | reverse complement strand
ACTGCAATCGGAGACGCCGGGGCCAGGCTCCCCAGGGCCGGGGCAGGCTGGGGAGAGCGCGGCAGAGAGCCCTCACCCCGGCCCGCCAGCCCCGCTCGTGCCCAGCCTCCCCGACACCTTTCTTTTGTCTTCTCCAAGGCGGTTTTGGGGGTTCCTGCTGGAAGCCGAACCCACCTGGATCTAGGAGACACCACTGATGAGAGCAGGGAGAAGGGGCTTTTAAATCAAGGCAAGTGGGATGAGCCCCTTGAAATGTAGGGGCTGCAGGGACTGCACCCGGCCTCCCCACCGGGAGCAGCTGTAGTCCCAAAGCCACCGGTGACCTAACCACTAGAGGGGGACAAACCCATAGCGGGTAAAGCAAGGTCTCCCCAGCCAGCCCCAGCTCCCCGAGACCCTCCCCACCCTGGCTCCAGACCACCGCAATTAAAATGGAGGAAACTCTTGAAATAAAGCAAGCTCCCCAGAGCAGCACTGGAGAACAATGACTGCTCCCATTCCTGGTGCAGCCAAAGCATCTGCAGACAACCTCAGCTTTTGTCTCTCCTGCCCCTGGAGAGCCCAGGAAGCCACTGGGCCACACTGACCAGACACCTGGACTGTCACCACCTGAACCTCCAATGACACCCTCAGGCCCCCGGCACAGGCTCTCCACAGATCCCACCGTCTGCATTGCACTGGGGATGTCCAGCCCTGCAGTACGGTTTGGCCCGGCGTGGAGGATGTACAGGGTGGCTTCTCTGTCATGTTGCCAAGGTCAAGCACATCAGATGGCGTGCTGAGGTGATGCCAGGCAGGATGGCAGAGGGGTCTTTGGCCCCACGTGCTCCAGGCTGCAGCGCTCTCATTTGGTCCATTTGGACAGCGACCATGGAAGTGTCAGACATCTCGTGAACGCCGCACCGCTGGCACACCCACAGGGAGGGGAGCTCAGCACTTCACATTGCGGTTTAGTCTCATCTGACCCGCAGGCAGGAGCATGGCCAGTGCTGCCATCCCACCAAGGGGGGACCTTTTTGGCACAGCTCACAGGCCACCCTGGCCTTCCTCATCCATCCCTGGTGGAAGCAGCTTTTGTTCCTCACCAAGTCCTCTCTGTGTCCCGTTGCCCTGCAGCAAATGGGGGACTGTGCGCACTCTTCCCACAGGCACGGAGAGGGACTGGAGTGCCCTGAGACCACTCACTCCTCCCAGGCGCACTCATCGGTGCTTTTACATCCCCTGGGCTTCAGCAAGCTGACATGTTCGCTGCTTCTCTTAGACACGAGCATCTGGAGAAACAAACTGTCTTGGGAAAGCAGATTCCAGCTGGCAGATTTGCTGGGGCAGGGAAAGGAGAGCACGAGGCACAGGGAATGTTTCAGGCAGATGTGACCCACAGGAGGAGCAGGCCAGGCAGACAAGAAGAATAACATGCATTTGTAGAGGAGCAAAGAGACATCTCTGATCCTGGGGAGACCCAGCACAACACAGAGCCAGGTACGTGGGCAATGCCAGACCAGAGGCTTTGAGATGAGTTCCGGGAGACAGGATTCACACTTCTGGGAGAGGCTCTTCTTGTTTCTACAATGCTTGGTGCTCCAACACCTCCACACAGAGCCCAAATATAACCCATTTGTGCCAGTTACCGAGGCCGCAGGGCTTGGTGGCACTGCAGCAAGCAAATGGTTCAGATGTGGGCTCAGCTCCCCACAAGTCAGCCAACAGGAGGTCTGACAGCTCTTAAGCCAGAACCTCATGGACCGTCCTGCTCCTCTGAAGCCTAAATGAGGGAAAGCAGCACACCCCAAGAGGGGTCAGAAGCGATGGACATAAGCAGTCAAAAGACAACGGGACCCCTCAGCAGTTCCCTCTTTGCCAATGATCTTTCCAATGCCTCCAGTCCAGACCATGCACAGAGGCATCACCAAATGGATGGAGATTTTTCAGTAAGACATCAGTGCTACAAGGCAACGTGTTCACAATCTCATTTCGCAAAGGCAGGTCTTCTCCTGAGGCAGTGCTAGAAGCCCTTCTGACTTCTGTGTGCCCTCCCATTTAAGCCACTGGAGAGCAGCTCTCAGTCACCAGTTCAGAAGGCAGCGATGTGGTGTCGCCAGGAGCTTTCCAAGGGAGACAGGCAAAGCTAGAAAGGTTAAGGAGAGGCAGAAGTGGCAACATGCTCTTCCTATTCAAGATGCCCCAAGCAGCCTTGTCTAGGATGGGTTTACAGAGTCTCAGCGGATGGACTATCCCCTCCTGCCATGGAGCTGGAAGCACATCTTTGTCACATCCAAAGCATCGTGTCCCACCATGTGATGGCTCCAGGCTCAACTCATGACAGGATACAGAAGCATATTTCTTCACGTGACCCAACATACAGACATCCTGAAGTCACGATCACCACACAAGAGGCTGTGGGAAAAGGCAGCATTTTCCTGCTCTGTGCCTGCTCCCGTGTGCCTGGGGACACTGGTTAGCAGAGGGTGGCAGGAAGCGTGGTAGGACGTTTGATCTGACAGGCGGATCGAGGTGCCAGGTCACTACCTGCATGTCTGGGCTCTACGGTGAGAAAACACCGTGTTCTGATACTGGGTGGCAGACAGACCAAATAAACATGCAGGCCACAGCCATGAAAGCCTTCCACAACACAGTGTCTGCCTAACTGGAAGACAGGTATATAGTGACGGCAGCAAAGTTGGCAAGCGCTGAAAACACGTTGGTTCTGCGCTTCTCTAGAGCAGGTCTTTCCCAACGGTCCTGTTGGCCAGATCCCAGGTCCATTAATGACCTCACCTGGTGACGTAAGCATAAGAGTGCCTGCTGCAGATCGATGGCCCCAGAATCAGGCTAAGATGCTGTGGAGGACGTATGCTCTTCCGTCTAGCTTAAGTCACTGAAAATGGAGTAGGCTCTAGTTCTTCACTAGCACATAAAGAGAAATAGCAGATGAACGGAAGGGATCCGGGTCTAGGGTGCAGCATGAGGGATCCCACATGGATCACACCTCCAAGAGCTGCGAGGGACAGCAGGAGCATCAGAACAAGACCGGCAAAGTGAAGGGCTGCACTTGCACACAGCCACAGTAGGGCTCTGTTCTGGGAGAGTCAGCTACAGTTGTGCAAGAACACAAAAGCTATTAGAAGAGGGAATTATACCGAAGCCTACACAGGAAACATGACTGAAATAGGATCTGTATCCCACATCATGAGTTACAGATGCATGGATGGCCACTTCATGCCTCTTAGGCAGGAGAAGTTGTTACCAAGCTTAAAAAAAAAAATATATAAAAAAGAAGTATTCTCCATACAAGCTGATGATATTTAAAGTCAGCCCTTCACTCATCGGGCTTTTCAGTGACCAGACCAGTTAAAAGGTTTAGCTACAAAATGTCTTACCCCTTTCCAGGATTTATAAGCCAACCTACATTTGCCAGTTCCATCATCTCTAAGGAGCAATGTACGTTTTGAAAGTAGAGGTTTGCCATAGTTTGACAAACTTGCCCTATTTTCTCCAGCCACTGCAGTCTGATGACTAAGAATCTTCATGCCTTGAGGATGCCATGTAGCACAGGCTTTACCTGGGAGGCTGCTAGTCCCGAGGGACAGAGTCCTACAGCTCAGGATACTTCTGAACCCCAGACGACAGCCAGCTTTAAGGACCAAGTCCTTCAGGGAAGCTGTTTGCTCTGACTGGACTGCAGGGACTTTCACCCGCAGCTCATCTGCGAGGTACAACCGGACACGGGGGCTGGTGGGTCACATCAAAACCATAGGCACATGTCCGTTAGCTCCAGACCGTAACAGGTCCTTTGAACAGGTCTCAAAAGCCAGCTGAACACCGACAATCTGGAATGCTCTGCCTTCAAACACCCAACACGTGACACCAGCGTCCCTTTCTCAGTCCAAGGGTGAAATGCTGCGCTCACAGCTCAGAGCATCATATGGTCTGTGGTAAGGCTGAGGGCCACCCCACCGCCGTGGCTCAGAAACACACGCGTTGCGTACTTGAAGGCCACGGCACAGACAGCGCACTTGAAAAAGCCACAGGAAACCAGAAGTGCAGCCCCCTAACAGCACCTACTCCCACTCCTTCAGCCAAGCTCCACCAGAGCTCGGCCTGCAAACGACAGCCCACCCTGGGACGCCGGAGCTGCGCCCTCTGCTCCAAACGGAGAAGAGCGCCGGTTTCACCAAATGACCCACCCAAAAAAAAAAAAAAAGAAAAAATCAGGAGACAGCGCTTGGAAAAGAAACATGATGGCAAAGACCAGGATACACCCATGGTTGTGTCTGGATGTCAGCTTCGGTACAGGCAAGCAGCTGAACAGATCACCATCAGCAAGGAAGGGAGCACAAAGTGTGGTTTTAGGGACTAAAATGGACTTCTGGGGAATAGAGTGAGGCTGGCATTCTCAATTCAGTGCCGAAAGGGCTAAAACACCAAAGCTCATGGAGTCAGCTCAACAGGTCTGGCAGATAAAGCTCATGGTGTAAAGCAGGGTGGGGCGGAAGAAAAAACAAGACTCTCATAACCTAAGGTCACATCCTGTGCAAACAACCCAAAGAAACAACGCCAAATCCACCTGGGGCAAGTAAAGGGCTCCAACTGTCACAGTGTCCAGCAGCCCAAGGAGTCCACAGCCAGAACTGGAAACGAACTGTATCGCACAACAAGCACTCTTGCACTGACACCCGTAAGGGACCCAGACAGGGCCCAGAGGGTCCCCAGAGCAGTCTCAGCCACGCTGGCTGGGAGCAGTTACTGCTCTTGCTAGCCCCAACCCAAAAATCCAAGCCAGGGCTGTCCCTCAGCATCAGCTGGTGTAACATTAGCCTCATGCAGAGAAAGGACACCAAGCCTGCAGACACATCACTCCCTTGCCCCAGGACGGGGCTAAGGTCAGGGCCAAGCACTTTCCCTGTGGTGAAATGCCTTTCCACCTCCAATGCCGCAAGAAAGTGGAGGCGCCCTGGCAGCCCCAAGGAACAGCAGCACTTGCGGCTCCCTCACGCCTACGTACCTTGACGTCAGCGATGAGGGCGTCCTCATCCTCAATGCCGGTGGGAACGCACTTCTTGTGCAGAGGGAGCGACTCCAGTTTGTCCACGAGGCAGCGCAGCCCCTCCAGCTCAAACTGCGTCAGGTGCACCTTCCTGCTCTTGCGTGGGCTGCCACTGTTCGGGTCCCAGGCCTGGCCATTTTGGGAGCCCCGGCTGGAGTCAGAAGAGTCTATAGATGGGGTCTTCTTCAGACCTGGCAGGCTGCTCCGGCAGCTCCTGCCCAGTTCATCATAGTCCACATTGGCACCGTTGGCTATGGGGCTGGTGAGAATGGACCGCCTTGTGACCGGTCGCCTGGGTTCCTTCCCTGCTGCATCCTCCTCTTCTTCCTCCTCCTCCTCTTCTTCCATGTTTACCGAGTCCGAGGAGCTCAGCTCCATATCTGCCATGACGGAGAAAGAGTGAGAGAAGAGCACAGCGGCCAGACAACTACTCGCAGGAGGTGTTCAGTCTCTAGAGGAATCCCCCCCAGTTACCAGAGATGCTGGAGCAACAGATATGTACGGGGACAAGGCGAGAGGAAACGATGGGGCACATAGCGGCTAGAAAAGAACAGCTAGAACCCTTTCCCATTCCTGGCTCGTTTTGTGGAAAGGCAAGGCACAGGATATGGGAAAACCTCCCAGAGGAGGAGACAGCAACACCCTAGACTGAATTTCATAGAATCCTAGAATGGTTTAGGGTTGGAAGGGACCTTTAAAGATCATCTAGTCCAACCCCCCTGCCATGGGCAGGGGCATCTTTCACTAGATCAGGTTGCTCAAAGCCCCATCCAACATAACTTTGCTTTGGAGGGCTTGGGATCTCCAGCCATCTGGTCCTGCGAGTGACTTGAGACCTTGACCCTGCCTTTGTGATAGGAGAAAGAGGATGTGGACTCACTAGATGACCGTGAGGTCTCTAAGCCTGATTGTGCACAATAAAGCACCCTTCTCTGACAGTAAAAGGGAAGAGGGCTCTCCTGCTCCCTTCCTTTCAGCTCTGTGCACTAGTTCCCACTTCACGCTGCTCAGTGGTAGAGAAAAGGCGATGAAGGCACTGGAGGCCTCCAGGCAGGAGGAGGACAGAGACAGCCTTTCCCAAACCAAGTGCTGAGGGAGATCTCCAGAGAACCACAGGAAAAGGACAAGAGCTGGGAGCTGCATCCCTCTGCTAGGGCCCCTTGGACTGAAGTCGAAAGCCCCAAAGAGGCTGTTGCTGTGAGGAGAGGTGCCCAGGAGTCAGTATTTACAGCCTCTTAGGAGAGTGAGGACAGATTTGGTTCAAGGGCCTTGGGTGGAGGCTATCCACCTCTCTCCGACTCTGAAGAGTCTCTGTAAGAAACCATCTCTTGAACCACTGCTCAGGCCCCACTTGCCTTGGCTGTAAGGAAGCCAAACATTCCTTTTACAAGAGACTCCCTGCGCTCCCTTGCACATAACTTTGACAGCACTTTAAACTCTGCGTGCAGGAAGGCCCTGATCAGCGAGAAAGCATTACTGCCCCGCAAGCTCACAGCACAGCGGTGGTTACTGCAACTTCCCTCCGCCTCTTCTGTTAAAGGCTTTGCGTGTACCAGCAAGGCCAGGAACTTGTGTGCTGGTTTTGCAGCTGCAAGGAACCTGGCCTGTTGCAGGGGCAAAGGAGGAAGCAAAAGTCTGGCTAGTTTTGACTTCTTGCTCAAAAGAAAAGAAATAAAATCGCACCTGCTTCGTCCAGCCTGCAACGCCCTCCAACTGCTCAGTACAGCAAAGAGCGAAGAGGGAGGAAATACCCAAAGAAACCACCTTGTGAAATTGAGGAAGTGATGGTCCCAAATTGTTCCCACACAGCCCTCCCCTGCCCGCCACGCTGCTAAGCCAGACAGTACCCCAGCAGGAGGGTGCCAGAAAGCGCTTCAATACGGGTGAGGAAGGAATAAGGGCTGGACAGCCAACGCAGCGGGCTTACCCATACTGAGCGATTCCTTCTGGAAGTCCTTGGTCAGGTGTGAGCGGCTAGTGATGCAGTAGACATAGCGCTCCAGCACGTACCAACACATCTCGTAATAGAAGGGATAACGAAACTTATTTGGGACCTGCAAAAGAGGCAAGGGGAAGGGGATCAGCTCAGGCCTCCTTCACCACAGGGCTGCACAGAGATTGCTCTTATTACTGCTGCCTCAAACCAGACCGATCCCCTCCTGAGAGACAGGAAACGCATGTACGTGTTTAACAGCATCATTCATGCTTCTGGCAGCCTGATGTAATTCTCCTTGCAGAAGAATATTATCACCAGGCAGAGCAGAGACCAGGCACTACTCACTTGCAAGCCATTAGCATTTCATTTTTCTTTGTTAGGGTTGCAGCTCTTCCCCCACAGACCTCCTTCTCATTAGTAGAAGAAAAAAGCAGCAGATGCCACAAAAGCTTTTGGTTGAAGGTAATGGTTCAAGCCCTCTTCCCAAGCTCCAGCACAGCATCTGACAGTATTTGTACGGGGCGAGGGAAAGGGCTGGTCTATTGAGAAACCAGGACACCAGCTCAGCTATTTAGCAGAGTGCTATCAGGGATCTGTCACATCAGCGCCGGCAATTCACACGCAGGCAGAAGATGCCACTGACCCTGCTGCCTGCCTCACACCTTCCCGAGGCTACACTGCCCAGGGTGGAGCAGGAACACGCTCCATCATTCTACGTATGTCTCAGCTGCTCTGGATGATGGTCTGACACGAGTGCTAACTCAGGGTGCTGCAGCAGGGAGGACCTGTGAACTGCTTCAGAGAGGCCAATAGTCCGTCCATCTCAGCCCAGGCATGTCCTGAGGCTTCTCTGCAGGTGCTGAGCACTGCAGGACCCATGTCTCCACAAGGAGCAAGCGAGAACACCCACTTGCCAACAGCATTCTCTGCTCGAGACCTCAGGAAGTCTTTAGTTTTAGTCATCTTGGACCACATCAAGGTCTAAGATCAACACCAAGCAGCAGCAGAAGGCAGCCAGGTAAGGGAAGAGGCAACACGCTGGATGCACTCCCATGGACATGCTGCTGCCTTCCTCTTCAGGCAGCCAGGGGAGGTCCCCATCAGACTCACAGCAAGGTTTCCAGACCCCTCGGAAGCCTGGTGTCAGACTGGAGGCAGCACAAAGGAACGTAACAAGCCTTAGTGCACATTGCAGGCTGCCCCTCTGCCCAAGTTCCTGCCTGTACATTTAGCAGGCTAGGACATCTCGTTTACAGACAGCTGGAGTTTGAGCAATCTGTGACAGGGCGAGACTCAACTTGCCTGCCTGCACACCACCGCTCCTGGCTGCGCCCTCCCCACCATCCCAGGAGGCCACATCCTTCCAGCTCTCCCGCAGGTCCTTACCCGCGTGCGGTCTTCGATGCTGTAGATCCGGAGCTGCATAGGGATGTTGAAGCTGTGTAAGAAGTTGCCTCCAAAAACCAGCGTGTCCATGGGAGTGTACACAGCATGGATCCAACCTTAGAGAGAAAGCAGAGCTTGAAGAATCCTCCTGAGTGACTAGGTGAGGTCAAGGTCTCACAACTGACAGTCCCTACTAATTCAATCCCTTTGCAATCTCTTAGGAACTGTGCTCTTCAGAGCAGGGCTGTCAAATATGCACGACCTTCACGCTGCTCAGCTAAGTCCACCCTGACAGTTGCACCCTTAACCTGCATCCAGGTTAGCCGCAAACACGCAGACTAGCTATTGACCCCTTGTCACAACAGCCAGCCCTAGCAGCAGTGGGGGGCTAGGATGGGACCACATAGACTCCAGCTCTCTGAGGAAGGCAGACATTGCTGTGCTACAGCAACAACAATGTCCACCCCTCTCAAAGTGTCACTACTGAATTACTCAATACTCAGCTCACTTGACCCATCTAAGAGCTAGAGACAGACTTGTACTTAGGCACTTAAATACACCCGTGGATCTGGCCTCACATCCTCCCATGGTGGCACATGTGCCAGTATCCACCTCCTGTCCATAGCTTTTTGTCATCCTGATGTCTCTGGAAAGTTGCTTTCTAGTTTCTAGGCCTAAGAAGACCAGCAACAAGGAAAACAGTCTTCCAAAGTCTGTTCAACAATTGAAAAACCCTCAAAGTAATTCAAGTCCCAGCTCTGTTATCTCCAAGGTTAAGCAATCCAGACAAGCCCAACATTTCGGGAATTCCAGCATGGGTTTCCTTAGGGCAAGGCCACTCAATTCAAAAGAAGCGTCAGTTGTGGTAACAGGACTCAAATGAGTAACTTGTGCAATCCCTGGTGTTTTCTGTTCCTGGTCCCGCTGTAAGCTACAACGCAGCTTGTTCCTACGCTGCTGCTGCAGATGGAGTGGCAGGTTACAGCAGCCTTTGACATCCGAGACAGTCTTACGGACACAGTTTTTATTGCAACAGTTTTATTAGGAGCCTTCAAAGGGGTCCAAGAATCTTTCTCCTTGCAAGGGAATATTCCCTAGTGCAAGCACTTTTTACAGACATCCCAGGTCTCCATCACAGGTTCTAAAAGGCTGTGAGCCAGTCCTCGCAAACAACCACCTTGAGCTGCTTTTTCATCTGCCTTGTCTCTTCTGCCTTTGCTGTTTTCTAGCACAGCACTGTACTAACTGTGCATGCAAGACATTGCTGATGCCCTCCAATTATTCTGCTTGCTAAACCAAGTCAGGCTAAAGATTTCTCTTAACTCTTGAGAGTGTTCCCACTCCCAACCTCAAAGTCTCCTTGCCCAAGCCCTCTGCAAAGCAGTTACCTGCAAGTCTCTCCATGTTACTGCTTCCCAGCTCCCTATTGGGTTTCAGGATTTTCCAACATCCACTTCTAGCTACACGCTTTCCCGTTCTCCTATCTCCAGTACATGCAGACTTCGATTGTCTTTCCTTGCGTCCAGAGCAGTCACCTCGTTCCTTAAACTCACACACACTGGCTCCCCCTTCCTTGCTTCACAATTTGAACATAACTCTGCAGAGATTTCACAAGAGACCCAGGAAGCTGAGGAGCTGTGCTGCCTTGGGCCAGCCTCTGTCCTCAACGTGCACTGCTCCGCATGTGAACATGACGGGCACTGGGAAAGCCTCCTTTAATAATTGATCAAGCGTGATGTGAGCCAGCCACAGCTTTCCCGTCGCTTGGGCTGAATCCACAGTGCCATGACAGGCATGTTTTGGGAGCTGGCAAGCAAGAGGACAGAGCCACATCACACCTCCCTCTTCTAGTTACTCATGAGGGAGGAAGCTAAATCCTGCCTGTTCCGATTTTGCTTGTGTCCCAGGAGTTTCAGCCTCTTGCCACAACCCTGGCAAAGGCCAGGATGCGCCTGCCCACCCTGTGGTACCTGAGGGGATGACAAATGTGTAGCCCTGCTTGAGCTCGATGCGCTGGCACTCTGACACTCTGTCCCCAAGAAAAATGTCTCCCTGCTTCCCTGAGAGAAGCCAGTTTTCATAGAGCTCCAGGTTCTGGGGTGTAGGAGGGATCAGCCAGAAGATCTGCAAGTAAAGACGACACATGTATGTAAGACATCACATAATTAACAGCGACTGACTACCCCCTCCTTCTTCCAAACCCGCCCTGCTCCCTCTCCAGACACCTAAATCTCTTCCTCTCCCCACCCACAGAGGATGCAAATCTGCAGAAATTCCCACTAAAGTGACCTAAACAGCTGCCCCATTTGAGAGGGCAAGCTGCTGAACAAGGTCCTTCGCGACCTGACGCACTGAGCGCCACAGGTAGACTGAGCTTGGGATGTTTTGGAAGGCATTATTTACAACATCAGCATCAAGAGATAGAGTGCCCGCTGAAAACACCAGAGTATTAGAGACAAAGGAGATATTTACCTGTGCATTTCTGTCATGTTAGCAAGAGCTACAACCGAACTAGAGGTTTGCACCTGTCTGGCTCCATGCAATACAGGTGGCATGCAGATATCCACCCCCAACTAGGCTCTTCAGAGACCGTTAGCTCATCCTCTGGGGGAAAGCACTGGAGCCACAAACCATCAGAATCGCTGGGGAAGTCTGGCAGCTACATCTCCTTTGCAAGGAAAGGTGGGTGAAAAGCCCAGATTCTTCAGGTGGGGCAGAGTTTGCTGCCTTTCCTGAAACTAGTCTAAGTCAGTGGAGAAAGATGGGATGGAATAATTGCCCAGGACTTGTCCTAAAGAAGTGAAGAGTTTTTTCCTAGAGATCTGCCTTTACTGTCTGTGGAGGGAATCCATCCAGCCGCCATCAGCTGGCCAGTTCCTTCGCAGCAGTTACAAGCGGAAGGGCTCCCTATCCTAAGGCTGTCCAAGGCTCTTTCCCAGGAGATGTCCAGCCACCACAGGCAGCCTTTTTTACCTCCTGGCTCCTTGATGAGTTCAGCCCTAGATGGCTGATGTTTTGTGTTTTTTTTTTTTAATCAGAAGCAGTGAAGTCTCTTCCAATCGCTCACAAGGATTAAGTTAGGAGCTAGGTGCATTTCACTGGGCAAGAGGTGGGACCAGCCTTTGGTAAATTCTGCACCAGTGCAAAGTTTCCTTGACTACAGTAGAGCTGACAACTGCAGCTAGCAAAAGCTTGAATACAAGCTCTTCCATCCAACGGCAGTCAGAGGGGAGGTTTTCCCAGCAAGGACTTCATATTGACTAAGTGTCATGCTCTGAACATGACTGTGCTCTCTAGGGCAGTGGAATTGCTAGCTAGGGTGTCTGACTTAACTGTTCAAGTACTAGCTTAGCCCCTTCAGTGATACAGCACCCAAACTATTACAAATCTGTTTTCTGACAGTTAAGAGAACAAATACAACATCCCCACCTGTAAGGGGAGCTTAAGGTGCAACTCATCCTGCCTATGGGCAAGTGGAAGGACTGGCACCTTCCCAGATCCCCTTCCAGACAGATTTCTTCCAAGCCAGACCCCAGTACAACACAGAGCTGGGGTGATGGATGCCTGGTACAGGGAAATCCCTGCACAGTTGTAACTGGAAGCCACCCATGAGGGAACAAACATTGCACTCAGATGAAGTCTGTAACCACACAAACTCAAACTTGATGGAGGCTGGGGTTCAGTTTTCGTGTCCTGGGCTGAGCTCAGCTACAGAAGTGACCCCAGACAAGCAGCTCACATCTGACACTGTTTCAGAGCTACTTCTCACCAGAAACAACCATTCAAGGATTTTGCAGTGAAGACCTGTCACTACTCTTCAGTTCAAATGCTTCTGCTTTTGCAGTCATTTGATGTTTTAAGGTGACCCCTCACACATCTGCTGGCTATTTAAAACCCCTGAACAGCTTAGTTTTAGGAGAGGCTCCCATTCATCTTTAATTACCTTTCTTCCATTTGCTGCTGCTCCCAGTGTGCTATTTGTGCCACACCAAGAGGTGATCAGCCACGTAGCCAAATGATCTCTCAGAAGCCCAAGGCATGGACGAATTGGATTATTCTACTCTGTCATTTAGCCTTTTATAAGGTTGTCTCAGCATCATCTCTACAGCATGGGTTTTCAGCCTGTGCCTGGTGGACATCTGAGGGCCTGAACTACTTCCAAGAACCACAGAGAAACAAGTTTAGGGTGGAAAGACTTCAATTTGCTGTTTGGGACCTGCATCTTCAAGGATTGACAAGAGAATAGACTAAAAGCCACTCCCCTAAAGCATCTGTAGCTTTCCCAACAGGGACTGTCCTCCTACCTTTCCCCCTCGGTGGATGTGGTACCACACAGAAGTACCACCGAAGTCCACGTGGAAATCTGTGTAGCAGCCCTTGACACTCATCAGACAGTATCTGGCAGAAAACAAGATGACGATAAGGTGAAAGTGAGTGGCGATCCACATTTTAGAACAGATACAATGTGTTCAAAGGGAATGGGCTGCCCAAACCCAGGCCGGTGGCTCAGAGCAGTGCCAGAAGCCAATTACTGCAGTGCTAAGCACTTTAGCTGCAGGGAGGTGGTGGTTTGCAGGAGAGCTCACTTTGCATTTATATCCCATCCCCACAAAAAGATCTAGTCCAGGTAAGAGGAGAGCTTTCATCCTCAAACACCCGGCAGCTCTAGAAACCCCCATGTCACCCGTCTGGCCTACAGGGCAGGATGGGCAGCGCCTGGCAGCTCAGCCGACTCCAGGTGTCTCAAGGTGGTGAGCACCAAGAGTTTCCCCAAAGCGCAGCGAGCCCCTAGAAGCCACGCGACTACCATTCCACACAGCGTTCGGCAGGGGCTTAAATACTAACTGCAGTGTCCTTACAAGTGTCACCCACTGAAATAAACAGGGAGACTGTTCCTCCCGCTTGCCCCTTGGGTAGTTTTCTTGCAAGAGATGCCTTGCTGCCTGCCACCACTGGAACAGCTCAGGAAGTCACTTACTTCTGCACCTTTGGATATTGCATCTCCAGGATAGCATTTGTAGACTCTGTCTGGCTCTCCTTCAGGTGTCTGGGCCACATGTTATCAACCCAGTCAATCAAATCCACCTACAGCAGAAAGGTGGGAGACATGAGTAGAGATGAAAGGGGCACCGTAACCTCTTTTGCTGCGCCCCCCAGGCTGTCCTGGAAGCTCAAATACCTATTGCCTGCCTGGTAAGCCCACAGCCCACACGCGGCTGGGCACCTGTGGGATGAAGGGTTGCACCGGGCCCACCAAAGCCACTGCAGTGCTGCGCACAGACTGCCAGCCAGCCCAGCTCAGAGCACACCCACAACAGACGGGACCAAGGAAGGGAAGGAAGCCCTGGCGTTAGCTGAATGGCCACGATACCCCCTTTTTGGCCTCCACACACCCAGCAACCTTCCCGATGCCGCTGGTGCAATCCCACGTGTAAAGCTTAGGACCAGCTGTTCTGATGCCACTTGCTGTACAGTGAGCCTTTGAATTCACACAAGCAGCAAACACCACAGCAAGATCCCAAGCACGGTACTGGGATGCTGGTCTTCCACTTAGGGGCTAGGCAGAAATGCTATGCACTGGGCTTACACAGAAAAAACCATGCTGGGCAGCATCTGCTAGGGTGGGATTCAACTCGCTAAGCTTCAGGACAGCCAGAGCAGGCAGAGATGTCCAGGCTCCCTCTACAGTTAACAGAGAGAAGTGAATGGCGCTACAGAGCTGCCCCTTCCTCTCCACCGACTGCAGGAGCTCAGGCTGTCCATCCCATCCATCCCACCTTCCACACTTCAGTAAGGGCAACTTGTCTTCCCCCTGCCAAACAGCCTCCTGCCCCCCCTTCCAGCACACTTCCACTCTTAGCCACCTCTGCCCTCAGAGATTTCAGCATTTTGCATCGGAAACCCTCCCTGCCATGCTGCACAACCCTTTGGAGTCCCAGCTGAACACAGGGTTGCTGACCTAACGGGACCATGGTTTCCAAACACCAAGGAAACTGCAAAGCTCAACCAGCACCCAGGCTTTAGCTATTCTCTCAAAAATGCAGCAAGCATTGCTGAGCTCTGCTGTCTGATTTAGGCCCTGCCAGAGTTTTACACCTGGCCATGCATTATGGCAAGCCACCCCTGCCCTGCACCTCTCTTTGTCCACAATGGAGCTGATCGCTGCTGCGGGATGCAGAAGGCTCTGCACCAAGCATCATAGCAGCGCAGTGCACAGCACAGAGGGAAGGTAGGCCCGAGACTGAATGACAGCCAAGGTCTTGGCAGGCAGTGGAATCAGCTAACCGGGAGAAGCTGGAAGCCAGGGTCCCCCCATCCTGTCCCCAACACTCGCTGTGGCCGAGCACAAATCTGACCTCTCTATTCAAACTCGGGTGCTTGTTCAAACTCTGTGCCTGTTCTTGGTCACCAGCCAGGAGGAGCGGGTTACTTGACTCTAATTATGCCTCAGCCAGTCCCTTCCGTTTCTCTAGTTGCTGACAGCTAGTGAACAAGACAGCTCTCTGCAGAATGACACGCCAGGGACTTGACTGTGGTCACTACAGCCGAGGGATGCACAGGCTGGGCAGCCCCAGCCTGACTGTGAGATCAGCTATAGCAGATGAGGTCCGAGTCAAACACAGGATGCGCTCCAGCAGCTTCCAGAGCACAGCAGTGACATCCCTGGCCGAGCCCATGCATGTTACGAGCAGCCCCTCTCCTCCTGCATTCAAGTGCCAGGCTGCACCTTGCCTACAGAGGACCACAAGCACAAGTGAAAGGATATTCCTGTGGAAGGAAGAACCACACTCACCGTAGCAGGTCTCTGCACCAGGTTCTCCAGTTTGGTGTGGCTGAACTCCAGGCTGATGACATTGTAAAGTTTCTCCCGCTCGGCCTCCGGTGTTTCGTAGTAGCGTGCCCACTGTGCCATGGACATCTCAATATCCCTCTGCGTGTTCACATCCATGACATCCACCATCCGTCGGCTCCCTGCCAGAACAGACAGACGTCACTGGAACCGTCCCTGTGTACAGTGGACCACCCAGAAGAGACACTCCAGGAGACATGGAAGCCTTCCTCAAAGAACCCACCCACACACATGTGCGATGTCTTGGCCTCTCCCATAACTTCACCTTCTTCCATACCCACATTGAAACAGAAGCTGCTTCAGGTCAAACTAGACTCCTCAAGCAGGTAAGAGTTGTGATCCACTGGCAAAGGACGGCTCAGGTTCAACCAGCTGCACACTGGGGGAGCCACAAAACCAGACCTCTAGCTTTGATAAACCTGATGACTCTCCCCATTCCTCCCTATCTGCCCAGGGTGCAGCAGGGGCACTCTGTGGTCCCCGCACACTTACCGACACACAGCCGCACATCATTCACGCTGAAGTCCGGATCTGGCATCCTGCAGGACAAACACCTTGCTAAAAAAATCATGAAGTGCTTCTGGTTGCAGACCCTTCCCACCTGTAACCCCAGCATTGGCACCCTGAAGATACTACTGTGCTGCTTTTTGCCTCTTGGATGTGGGTGAAAACCATGCAACTAGATCTCTGGGGGCACAGCTCTGGGCTGAGTGCTGGGGCAAAACACCGGGCCCAACTTCTGGCTAGGGAAGCAGATTTGGGAATAGGATATACCACCTCCAGAGCATGAGCTGTTGTACAGCGGCTTCTGGCAGATGAGCAAGCAGGCCTTGAGCTAAGCAATACTAGCTCTCATTTTAAAGACTGCTCGTATGAGTTATCCCAGTATAAAGGACATAGCCAGACCAGTATAAGCAGTATATTTCACTGACACAGCGTAACTACTCTAACTGTTTGTACTGGCATACTTATCTGTACAAACACTGCTGTCACAGGCAGAATGGGCGAGCAGCCATTCAAGCAGCTCTTGACCCAGAGAAATAACCAAAAACTCAGGAGAAATCCAGTTTCGCCCACACTGTAATCCTCAGTATCAAATCTGTGCCCTCCCAAGTCACCCAGCAGTTAAAACCGAGCCCGGCACAATTTCCTATCTAATTCACCACAGTACAGTACATCGTGCACTGGATGAGGTGTTGCCCATCTGTTCACAGCCAGTTGAGGAAGTTAAGAGCAGCGTTGCTGATACTGGCTCTGACAAAGTTTGCTAGGGCTAACTTATTCCTCTAACTTTCGTATTAATCGAAACCAAAAAACGCTGACCTAGCAGAAACACTGGATCAGATCAGGTTTCTTTAATTTTGTAAAAGACATCTACCACCCCATAGCGTATTTATATGAACATCATAAAACAGCACAAAGTCTTGCATCAGTACAGCTTTACACTCAAAGCTGTAAACCTTAACTGACTTACTGTAGCAAGAGAGAGAGACGGCAGTTTAGAAGTAACCGTGTTGGGCAAATCAGGTTGGAATTCTGGAAAATGCCAGAAGTACTACAAATTGCTTGACACTCTGGCAATAGATACCTGTATTACTAGGAAAGAAACCCAGCCAGATGTTGCATCAGAGCAGCAGCGGGACTTTCCAGACATTTGGTTGAATTGTGATCACCTACAGCCAATCCAGTCCTCACATTTTAGGTCCAAACAGACTAGCAAGAACAGGATAACTGGTGTGTAAGATACTTCTCTCTGCTCACTGCATGTTAAGAACACCGTGGACAGGACACAGTCATACCAACTTGTCAGAGCATGGATCCAGCTACCAGGATCAGATCCCACACAGTGTGGAGAGAGGCAAGAAACCAGGCCAGAGTCATCCACCACTCTGGGCCCCTGACACTTACTTTATTCCCAGGCCATCAGAGCTCCTGAAGATGAGAGGGTCTCTCAGGCCACCCCGCTGGATGTATTCAACTGTGAAGTCTGGTGTGGGGAGAAAACGAGGGAAGGTGTTAGGGGAGACTCCTTCAGAGGACTAGAGACAAACTGAGGTTAGAAAGGATCTCTGGAGATCTCTAGTCCAACCCCACTCCCAGCAGACTGACTTCAGACTCAGATCAGGTTGTTCAGGGTCCCGTCCAGTTGAGACCCGAGAACCTCCTCCTATCTCTGTGGCAAGGCTAGCCAGCAAAAGAAAGCGCTGTTCCTCACTATTTCTGCACCCCTTCAGAGATCCTGGAACTCCTTTGCAGCAGGTCTGTGAGCAGCATGGTGTGTGCTGCTTGACAAGCCTCAGACAGGCCCCCCAGGGAGGGGGGAGTTTCCTCCAACAGGCTGCACCAGACAGGGGAACAGCACAGGTTTTGGTCCACAATTCCCTAAGAAGCTCACAGCCAAGCAAGCAATGCCTTGAAGAAATGCTCCTCCCTCATGGTAAATCCTCATGATGCTTGCACCAGCTGTGCGATGAAAAGACATCCCACTGAGCCATATGCGTGGTGAAAGAAAGGGGAGAGATCCCACATAGTCTTTGAATTAAGCATCTAGTAGACATGTGGCTGCAATTACAGGTGCTGACCCAGGCAAACCCTCTTGTTCCTGGCTGCCATGTGTCCCAGCAAGCCTGCAGCACTGCAGACTGGCTCATCGCTCTCCAGACCGAGCGGCTTCCACGCCATTTCCCACACACGCTCCCTGTTACTAGCTCCCCCGGCCCAAGGGCTTAGCAGGCTTGAACCAATCCTCCACCAATATGCCTCACATCGCCTTCAAACTGCTTGGGGCCTGCCGCAGGACTTGCAAGGGAGCAGGCAGAAGTGTCCCCCGCCTGCTCTGCACCCCTTGGGTTATGCAAGTAAAGCCGTTTACAGCAGAGGGAAGCACAGAACTGCTGTGAATAGCACACAGTTTTCCCAACTTTAGAGAAGGATGGAAAGTAAAAGGCAGCAAAACGCAGGACAGCAGGAAAGGATTTCATTAACACCACACTGCCTTGTAACCGCCCTTCAAGCTGGCAGTCGGGGAGGCTTTGGGTGTAGTCAGATGTACAAGAGCATAGCCAACGGTGATCACTGTTAGCTTTCTACGAAAGGCTCGGGGAAAGGTCATCTCACACACCATGCCTCACTGGAGAAGCAGCCAACCACAGCAGCTGTCTGGTTACTGCCGGCAGTAGCACACACTACAGCACAGCAGTCCCAACACAAACCTTTGCCTTCCATGAAGACCACGAAGGTGGAGTTAAACTTGTTGGTGGACAGCTTTTCCTCGAGGTCAAATGTCCTCTTCCCTTCAATTTCATCGTCGGAGATGCCATCGTCCTCATAACGCCGCCTCATCGTGCCACGCTGAGGAGAAAACAGACCAGGAAGGTAAGAGTTATGGGCCAGGAGGAACAGCCAGCTCGCGTCCCAGAGCCTCATCTCAACCTAGCACAGCTCAGCCAGGGCCTCTGGGGGAGCCCTTGCCCTGCAGCAGGCGGTCACTAGGAAGCCCACACGCTTCTACTCTCAGAGAGAAGAGACCCTATATTACAGAGTTATATTATCCACTAAGTCTCTTGCTCAGAAAGCACTGTTGGTATCAGTTTTCAAGAGAGACATGCCAGGGAAGATCTATTTAGGCAATGTCTGTCCTGGATCCAAAACTCACCACTGAGACATCAGATTTGCTCCTCCTACAACCAACAGATTTGTGCAAGTTGGGCTGCAGGGGAGACAGATCATTCACTCCTAATGAGCGCTAAGACAGAAACACGGGAGGAGGGGAGATAGCTCAGTATAACTGGGGCAAAGGAAAAAGAATCAGTTTTACATTTTTACATCATTTTTACAGGTGCATCAGTATTTCACTGTGCTAGAGGTAAAGGCACATGTGAATTTAAATCCCTGCCAGAACACCAACTGATAAAGGAAGGGTTTGTTTTATGCTGAAGACAATTTCAAGTTTTCATCTTTGGCTATGCTTGTACACAAAAGTTGATTTATTCCCTTGTTTGTGTGTGTGGGAGTAGCGGGGGCGGGGGGGGAAGTAACCCTTTTCTTAGAGGGTCTCATAAGTACATCTGTACTGGGATTCCTGACAGGCATCCTCTTCTAGCATTGCTAGATCTGGAAGAAATTACTGTCCCCAGCTGTTAGCCACCCCTCCAGAGATCGGCCGTGCTCTGGCAGAGCTGTTCGTGGGAATGGTCCCTAAATCCCCTCAGATAAAAGTCAACCTGGTCTGAATTAGCCAAGCTGACTTCCCCCAACTAGGGATGCTCCCATTATAAAGCGTTCACACCAACGTGTGCCAGCAGCCAGCCAGGGACAGGATGGGGCAGGAGGTGACGCAGCAGCTACTGTCACATCTGGGCCTGGAAACCGGCGCCTGCCTGCAGCAGGGAGGCGCAGCGGCATCGCAGCACTGGTAGCGGGGTCACATCCCCAGCAACAACACCAGTCCCAGCCACGGACCGCGAGGCTGAAATTCACCATCGCCGGTGAGGTGACCGGCGTGCATGTCCGTGCGCCACAGTCCCTGCACGACCTCCTGCCATGGCACACCTCCCGCTGCCTGAAGCGGAGCACATTTGATAGCGCATTTCTTCCTTCTTTTAGGGTCTCCTGGAAAAGACAAGAGTGCCTTTTCCCAAGCGAGGGCACGCACCTCGGCCTCCCCTCCCTGTGGCAGCAAGCTGCAGGTCTCCTCCCCGGAGTTCAGCACCGATTTGGACTTCACCCAAAGCCATTCTCCGCTCACTTCTGTCTTCCTCACCCAGCCAGCCAGGGTTAAGGCAGGGCTTGCTCTGACCCCATGAAGTCCCCGGAGGTACAAGCCCAACTTTCGGTGAGGGCGAAAGCCCTTGAGTGGGCAAGGGTTTATTTTGCCCCGAGCAACCAGCCCCAGCCCTGCCCGGCCTCGCTCACCTTCCCATTAACCCCCGGCCTGCCTGCTCCCCCAGCCCGTCACACACTACAAAGCTGGATCAGACAGGCCCGGGATATTCCCCAGTGAGTTACAGCCTGGCATTAGCCATCCATCGGTCTGATCACGACATTGCTTCGCTTGTCCCTCTCTTCTTTTTAGCCTTATCTATTTAATCAGTTCCGGTGAAAGAGAAACGGCTTCCTCATACAGATGCACCGCTTTAAAGATACTTTTTAAACTAATTAGTTCAACCAGTGCAGGAGCATGTGGGGACACTCATTTCGAAAAGGGACTTTTTTCCCCTGCTGTAACATACATGTTTAGCCCCACACTTTCAGGAAGGCTGATCAATTCCCAAGTAGTTTCCCTGCCATCAAGACAGAGAAGCTTACCCCTCCCTGCTGTTAACACCTCATTAACTTTGCTTGGTTTTCCAACCCCCCCCAGAAACCTGAACACAATAGGGGCACAAACACCTCATCTGCAAGGCAGAAACAACAGGCTGCTCCTGAATGGGGCATCTCAGAAACAGCCCTGAAACCAATGCTCTCCAAGGGCCTGTTCCAACGGCCCCGATGATTAAACAGTCTGGAAAAGGGTTTGGGGTTTGCAGTCCTTTGGCTTAAGCCACCCACTAACAGGGATAGCAAGCAGGTGTACTTTCTTTCACTGTTTTTAACAATACAAAGGTAAAACTAGTTTTACTTACAGGTTTTTACGGACACACTTGTGTAAACGCACAACGATGGATTAAAAAAAAAAAAAAAAAGGAGGTGCCACCCGCAGAAGCCAAGCGACATATTCCTGGGGGACTCTGAATTTCACACTGCTAAGGCCAGAGCGTGCACGCCAACGCACTGGCTGGGAACAGCTGTGGGGTGCTAGGGCCATGCATGCTACTGCTCCCAGCTCAAATCCAGGAGCTGAAACTCCCAAACCCTCAGTCACTCTGCCTTTAAACCCAGACCGGCTCTTTCGACTAGATACACCAGAGCTTGAAGTTAGAGATGTAGAGGTATTACTGGGAGAAGAGTACCTGGCCGTGTTATATCGAAGGGTGAGCCCACCTTATAAAGCACTTTCCCTTAAAAAAAAAAAAAAAAAATCACTGAATCAGTTAACACTGCATGGTGCTCAGTTTTAAACGGAGGGCACAGTGCAGGGGAGGGGGGGCCTGCCCCGTACAGGATTTAAGGACACAGCCGCACAAGCCAGCCTCATGCTCAGTGTTTGCTGAAAAGCCCCAGCGTTTCGGGAAAGGCCCGTTTCGAGCGCAGCCCCCCCGAGGCAGGCACATGTCCCAGCAGGTCGGCCCCAGCACCGGCTCGGCAGGCTTCTGGGAGCATCGCCCCGGCACCCCGTGCTTCCACTGAAATCTAACAGCTCACCGGGGCTGGGCCAGGCTTCTGGCTCCCGGGAGGAGCGGAGCCTCTCCCCACATCTGCAACCCTCTCCCCACCGCAAAGCCTCACATCTCACCTCTGTGCTGGTGGTCTGAAACGGTGCAAAAGAGCTGCTTGGGAAGGATGGAGGCGGATGGTCCTGGCACAGCCGCACCGCAAGATGCCCATGGCAAGAAAGGATGGAACAGGTATGCTGCTGTTAGCTGAGGACCCTGTTTGGGTGCCTTGGGCTCTCAGCATGGGCAGGCGGAGCCGTGCTGGCCCCACCTTTGGGGGGCAGGAAGCTGCACAACCAGCTCCAGTAGGTCTCAGCTCCTGTTAACCCATGGGAGACCTTGATGAACTCCCACAGGCAGCACAGCACGCACAAACAGTGGCGGGGCGCTCATCTCTGGGTGCCAGAGCACCGAGAGCACCCCGCTCTTCTCCCCATGGCCCCAACTCAGCGCCTGCTTCAGGAAGCGCTGCTTGCTGCTGCGTTTGTCCGAGCCAGGGAAGGAGAGCCCTGACAAAACATGCTCAGAGGTCTGCCAGGCAGGATGCAGAGACAGGGCTTTCCTGGCCGGCCAGCGCCAAGTCCAACAGAAGAAACCAGCCCAGCTGATTCCAGCTCCACGTACACCCACAGATCCTTCCTCACCTCCACTGGAGGCAAGGGGGAAGCCCAAACAGCCCCATTTGTTGGACAACCACAATTCCCACCCCAGAACCATTTCAAATCACTTCTGCCCTGAAGAGTGCTGCGCGAGGGTGCAGAAGGCTTAGGTCATACGGGCAAACACGCCAAGGAAACCTGATTTGTAGCTTCCCCTTTATATTTCTGCGCTTTCAGGGAAAGAATCATAGAATCACAGAATAGTTTGGGTTGGAAGTGACCTCTAAAGGTCATCTAGGCCAACCCCCCTGCCGTGGGCAGGGACATCTTCAACTAGATCAGGTTGCTCAGAGCCCCGTCCAACCCGACCTTGAATGTTTCCAGGGATGGGGCATCCACCACCTCTCTGGGCAACCTGGGCCAGTGTCTCACCACCCTCAGCGTAAAACATTTCTTCCTTATATCCAGTCTAAATCTACCCCCCTTTAGTTTAAAGCTATTAAAGAAGCAGAGGTCACAGTGCTTCCTTGTGCTTGTTTGGACCCTTAGCTGTGCAGGCCCCGTCCAGCTGAAACATGTCTCAAATCCTGCCCTGCGATGCTGTCAGACATCAGCTGCCTGTTGCAGTTCCTGCTGGGACACCTTGGACTGCTCTTACTGTTATAAGGACAGCAGCTACAGGAGACTTAAGATTATTTTGCAAGTATCTTATTCCTTACTAAATCACACCAGGGAAGTTCTAGGCACACCTAGTCCAGGCAAGCACGCTAATAACCTTCCAGCATGACTAGCTTTTCACTTACCCCCGTTCCCAGGCAAGCCTAGGAAACAAGGCCTAGGACTACTGGCCCCAGCAGGCAGTTCTCCGTCGTTGATTAGAGGATGCGCATAACGAAGCAGAGGATGCTGGGCCCTGTAGTCTGCGGGTCTCACCTGCTTTGGAATCAGGTGGGTGGTGGCACACTGCAGGACCAGGCTGTGGTCTGCGTTTCGACCTGCTCCCTTATTCCAAACACTTCCAGTTGGCAGGTTTTGGGGAAAAGCAGCTCTCTTGCCTTCGCTGGGTACAAAACTTCACAAGATGAAAAAGGTTTGGCGTGCTAAATGCTGGCAAGAGGCAGCTATATCCAAACTAGTCTCGTAACTTATATTTGGCTCCCAGGCTGGAAGCCTGAATGGGCCTGAAAGGGCTCCTAGTTAAGCTACACAAGAGGGGTTACTGCATTGGGCTGAAACTCAGGCATGTCCCATTTGACCACGAACCTCCCACCTCGGGAGACCCGGGCTGGAACACAGCTCCAGCCCACAGGCACGATGACCAGCTGCAGCCCCATTTCAAGCAGACATCTCTCACGGTAAAGAGCAGCACAGGCCACCTGACAGCACTTGTCCAAGGACACCAGCAGCCTGAAAAAACTAGGTAGCAGCAAGGTACAGTACGAATGCACCGTGCAGGTAAGTAACCAACATACTGGGAACATCCCTCCTCTGCTGTCACCTCGCAGACACCCTGGTGTCTGGCTGACGTGCTCAGATTTCCTTTATCCTGGTGGAACGTCAGATGGCATTAGCTGGCTTGCTCCTAGGCACTCTTCTACAGCTACTGCCAGGACAGGAAAGGCAGGGCAACACGCAGAAGTTTTACATGGTTTAACTACAGCATGGCTGAATAAGCATCCTTGGGAGCCTCCCCCAGGCCACGACCGCTGCAGCCACACAACTGAGTATTAACCCAGCGCAAGCTCAGTCTGACAGCTCCCTTTGAGATTGCCTTCTGGAGTGGACGCAGCTACTGCCCTGCTAGACTGCATGCCACATCAGGCATTGTCAGTCCTTCTGGAAGCGGCACCAAGCCAGCAGGGGCTCTGGATTGCGTAGGCCAGCTAATTTAACAGGAATGTGACCACACGGCCAGGCCTGATCCAGATCCCACTGGTGCCATAGGTGGATGCTGCACTCATGCTGGGGGTACAGTCCCAGCAAGAAAGCAGTCCCACCAGGACTGAACAACCCAAGCTGAGCTGGGGTAAACTGCCAGAGATGCTACGCGGAGGAGCTCCTGTTCCCTTCCCCATCCACCTGCTCCCTCCCCGTGCCCCATCACTGCCGCTGCCCATGTGGTGCTAGCTCTAGCGCTCGGTCACTCCAGTTTGGCATTTGCACCACAAGACCGCTTTGTGTTGGTTGATCCTGAGCACAAATTACAGCTTGGAGGACAGATGCCACTCCCACCCTACGTGAACGTGGGGCGAACGATCTGGTCACCCACTAACAAACTTGGAGGCTTTATGACCAAAGAAACACAATGTGTTTCAGAGGAAGCCACTCCATCAGCCCAACCTGCTGTGGACTCGCATTACACGAAACAGCAGCAAATACAATCTTCACCTTACTCCAGCTAGATCCACTCAGGGATCTGCACTGTGGGATCAGGGAAGCGTTCGACTCTTTTCCCTGATCTCGTTCACAGCACAGCCTCCGAGGCAAATGGAAGGCAGCCACACCACAGAGGTGCAAACACAAGGAAATGGGCAGAAGCACCTTAAACTCTAATCCCTTTGCAATGGGGAAACGGGGATGCAGAACGCGGAAGGAAAGGGTCGTCTCCTCCAGCTGAGCAAATTCCAAAGTCTAACGCTCCCGTCATCAGCACAGCATCAGCCACAAAACCCACTCCACACTCCCCGCCAGATCAGCTTCGCTTGTTCCTGTGGGTAGGGAAGAGTCTGGCCTCCTAATTTGCACGGTATGTAGGAGAATAGGATCCCAGTCATGGCTGAGGACCCAAAAGCACTGCCACAATACAAATAGCTCCCATCAGTTATACAACGCCTCTCGTATGCTCGGCCAGGGCCACAGTGCTTTCATGTCATTGTTGTCTTGGGAGGGTGGGGAAAAACAACATTTCAGTGCGCGCAGAGAGCAGACAGGAGGGAGGAAAGGCCTCTGCACTTCCAAGCATGCGTTTTGGGAGAGACAGCATCTGCTGCGACTTTGGGCTAATCTCTGCAGCAGAGTTTTCCCCCCTCTTGGAGTCTGCAGCTTCCTCACGGCACAGTTACACAAACCACAGTTCCCTAGCTCCCCAAATCGGGTCTCCATACGAGGATAGATGTGGTCAGTGTACAAGCCTAGGGCTTGTGGAGGGACACTCCAAGACTCCTTTCTTCTCTGATGTGCTTTGACCCTCACCTGCCACGCAGGGAATTGCTACCTGGCTAAATAACTGGCTACAGGTGATAACTGCAAAGGGCGAGGGACATGCAAAGCCATGACACACTAATGCCAACCTCACCTTTCCACTAGCACACTCTTTGCGAGAGCTGCGCAAATCCTTCCTACAGCACAAAGTTTGATCTCTTCCCGGGAGGAGTCGGCTACTTTTGTCCCCCAGCCCATGCCAGGGCTGGGTCTTGGCCGAGTACCCCTGCCCAGCAGATTGCTACAGCCCTCCTAACTCTTCTTTCTGCTTCTTGGTGGAGCCCCATCCAGGCAGGCCTTGCCAGAGCACACCAGCAAGTCACAGCCCTGGGCTCTTAGACTAAGACTGCTTCTTCCCGGGGGTGGCTCAGCTACCGGGAGTTCTTCCAGTGTCAACTGTCAGTTCAGCCAGGGACGCGTGACTTCCAAAAAGGAGATCAGCAGATGCCCCCAAAACTGCCATCCGTGAGAACGTCTCAGATGAAGCTCAGCCCCAGTGAAGCAAGGGATAAAAGTCAGGCACATTACGTATATATCTCTGTCAGACAACCTCAGCATTCAGCATTAAGCAGCAATATTTAAATTTTTTTTTTTTTGTTTTTTTCAGCTTTGTGATCTGTGTTAGGATCCAGGCATTTTTCATCCTGATGAGAGTTTTACTAAGGAATAACTGACAAGCAGTCCAAAGCCTTTCTCTCTGTGCCAGGCGGGGTCGAGATAAAGGCAGTTTATTCATCCTCCAACACCAGACAGCCAGCAATTCTCATCTAAGATAAGCTGTCCTTCACCATTTCTTTCTGGCCCTCTTGGGTACCATTCACTTAATGTAGGAAATAGGAAGCATGAATATTAATCCTGCAGACAGCTCTAGTGCTATCCCTTCTATTCTGATCCTTTCACCCGCAGTCTCCTTCTCCCAGGGATGGCAGGGGAAGTGCCTCAGGCAGCTCCATGGTGGTACTCTTCAAAACCCTTCCTTGGACACCTCTCTCCATCAGCAAGCGCTGCCTTGATAGAGCACAGCTACCACTAACGGCAAAGGAACTGACAGTCGGCTGAAGAGAACCAGAAGACTACTCTCCTGTGGGCTTTTTTTGAGAGAAGAACTAGTACAAGGTCACATTTGAAAAAAGAACAAGCCGTCCTTTCGCTGAAAGAACCTCATATATTTACAGAGTGAAACCAACACACACCACAGTATTTTAGTCACTTCCTGTCCTGTCTGCTGCCATTCCCTCCCTGATCTCCCAACAGCTCCATCTCCCAGTCCCCAGGAAGCCTCCTCCTGCTGTGCCACAGCTCCTACCACTTCAGGAGACCAGGGCACCCCTCACTTTTCCTCTCCCTGCACCTCCTCCCCTTTGTCTCCTGCGTTTCCAGAGCAGCTTGCCTGGTCTGAAGCCTCCCACAACCCTCCCTTATTCCTTTAGAGGAAAGATGTTGACATGAAGAACGCAGTCACATTTCACTCCCGTTTCTGAACTCCCTCCTTCCAAACTCCCCTCGCTGAAGGTATTATAACTTCTACCTGGCTCCCAGCGTATGTGCAGAGCAGTGTGACTTACCAGTGGATCTCTCTCATTCACCACTGAGCTTTGTCACCAGGTGCCTCCTAGCTACCCATCCCTTTGTAGGTTTACTTTGCTGAAATGCATCCAAGTTGGTAATAAACCAACAAGCTCAACTCTCCTCAGTTTATGAATTTAACTTCTCACATACTTTTACAGCAATCAACTATGGCTCTTGTCTAGGTAAGTTCAGACCTTCAACATCCAAACTTGTCGACGGGTGTTTTAATCTTGAGCGAGTACCTGTGGCAAACAGCAGTGTCCAGAATTCAGTCTCTGCGACACGGTGCTGAGATCCGCCAGCAATTAACAGCCACCCCCCAAAGGTCACGTGAGATCCGTTATACCAGTGGGAAGGGCTCCCGTTTCTCTGGGAAGGCACAAGGCAGAGGCAACGCCTGGCAGGAGGACAGACAAGCACGGAAGCAGCAAGGCAGACCTAGGGCAGCGCAGGTGCCAATGCCAGAACTGACTATGCAGGGAAGACACTCCCTTGCAAGTATTTTCAGGTACAGCGTGAAGAACCAAGGCACAAAGATTATGACACCCAACCAGCAGTCTGCCAGGTTACTGCTTATCTTAAGCACAAGAGCTTTTGCTTTCTATATTCCTCTCCTCCAAGCCTGCACCTCCCACTTCAGCTCCGGGTCCAGGCTCCAAGCTCTGGTCCAAACAAGTATGTTACTTGTGTTTCTCTCTGCCAGCGGAGAGGCAGCAGGCTTCTGTCCTCTGTGCCTCCCCACCTTCAATCACTTCAGTTTCTCCTCAGCTCTTCTTCCTCCCAAGCATGGGAAGCAGTAACTAAACCACAACACCTCCTGCCACCCTCGAGGTACAAAGAGGCCTACAGAGGTGGGCCCATGTCATTCTGTTAGTATTTTGGCTCTGCAGAGCCATTTGCTTTGCCAAACAACCGGCAGTGCCCCAGAGACGATCAGTAAAGTGGTCCTGGGCTCCCTACTCCCCCAGCTAGAAGGGGGCCCCGCAGCAGGATCTGAAGAGAAGACCAAAATCCCCCAAGCAAGAGTCCCAGGACAATCTGTCAGTGGCCGTACCTGTCTCAGTGCAAGCCTGGAGGCCAGCCCGATGCTAGGACAAATGAGCATGTGGCTAATCTTAGCAGCTCTGCGTGCCCTAGCCACCAATGATGACTATCTGGACAAGATAAACTAAACTAAGTCTTTTGCTGCTTTGTTTCACAAAAGAAACCCAAGAACTAACCCAGCAGGCTTAACCCAAGTTAAATGCCCCTCATTCATCTGTCTCTCTCAAGTCCTGGAGAGCAGAACTGGCGTATCCCACGTTGCACATTCCCGGACAAAGACCAACTCAAAGCACCAGGCTGAGGAGCGAACAGGAATTTACGCAGAACTGGAGCCCTTCCAGGCTTCACAGCTCCAGGAGGGATTCCTATCACAAGCAGGGCTGGCAGCGTTTCAGAACGAGCAAGGAGAACGCTTTGGTTTGCACTTTTGGGTTACGAAATTGGATGTACACAAGGAGTAATTGGGGAATTGGAGCAAGGCTGAAAGAGGCAGGTGGGGAGACAGCACCAACAGGCCAAGTAGAACTCCAGCAGCTCCTGCTAACCCACACACTGACCAGCCACAGCAGCAAAACCACGGGACAGAGGAACGTGCTAGATCAGATCACAGATGGGCAAGACTGGCAACAGTCCCAATAAGGAAACGCTGCTCCTAGGAAAGGATACGGCTTCTCGCTCCACTCACCTGCAGCGTATTTCACATGCAGCCACTGTCCCAGCCAGCTTTTATGGCACTACTAACCCTCAGACTGCCCTTGCCCACCGCCAGCCATAGCACCCTGGTATCTGGACAAACCCTGCCTGGATTCTATGACAGCTTGAAGCAGCTCATGAAGGACCATCAAATCCTCCACCATGCCACATTTCAGGACTGAACACTGATCCTCTGAGCCACGCAGACTATGTTAAAAGCCACTCTTTGACATTCAGCCTTGTTATTTCTCAAGTAGACTGAGCTAACCCCTTTAATTACCTCCCACCCATTCCAAACCAGAAGAAATCCAAGGGAAAAAAACTGCTGCCCTTTCCCTGCCAGGGTGTCCCCAGCACACGTGCTATGCACTCAGGTAGATGAGCATTACCAGCTCTGCTACTCCTTTTGCTTCGTATAGGAAGGCAACAGAGCATCCCCAAAATGGAACCAAGTAGACCAAACTTCTCCAAAAAGGCAGGCTTGAAAATTACACG
>NW_008824186.1:9517440-9528565 GCF_000699105.1 Pygoscelis adeliae | reverse complement strand
GGCCTGTTTACCTCCAGGCTGCTGAGCCCACACAGACCACTGGGCAGAGACCCAGCAGAACCGGCACAAGGGTTGCTGGAGCCACGTGCATTTGGGGACAGAGGTGCAGCTGATCTAGCACGTAGGCCAGCACTACGTGACTTCACCCCTTGCTGGGACAGGCAGAGCACCTCTCTGTCCACAACACGGTGGGAGTTCAGAGGACTAGCTCAGATTTTTCAGTGGGGAAGAGCACACCCTCCAAGTTTCCCAATGCCCCAACCCAGCTCTGCAGAAACCTGTTGCCAGCTCTATCCCATCACGCAAACTGAACAAGGCTGGACCACAGGAGTACCTGGATAGCAAAAGCACAGGAAGCTTTGGGGTTTGTACTGCAATTCCTGCTAAGCTGACGCTGTCCTTTAAAGAGAACAGCAACGGGCTGCCTGAATTGCAGGCTATAGGGCCTAGGATGCTCATGAAAAAGGAAAACAACCCAGGGCCATTGGGAAGAACATGGACAGCACGTGAAACCATCTACTAGGAAGGAGATTTCCTCCTTACTCTGCACTGTTACACCATCACTGCACACACTCCTCCCCCTTTGCTCCACAAGAAGCCCAGTACTTGCCCCTCCCTTACTCCAAATGGGGCAAAGGGGCTCAGGAGTTCAGTGACATGGTAATATTTATGCGCAGTGAATCAGAGACACTGAGGCAGTCTAACCCTAAAGGAGCGTACGTTGTCAGCGCTCTCTTTTCCACTTCCAGCTGCCTCGGCTCGATCTCAAGACTACAGCTCCTGAGAGCCAGGGGTACATGGGAAAGCAAGGGGGAAAGCAGGGCACACTTGGACTGAACACCACAGGCCAGCCTCTTTTTCTTTTTAAATACAGGCTTTTCTGCTCTTACGCCTTCTGATTGTTCCTCCAGCATTCGCTTCGCTGTCTCTTCAAGTTCTGGAGCACCGCCTCTCTTCTCTCTCACCCTGCAGACTTCCACTGCTGCCTCATGAAAAGTTAGGCAAGGTAAGAAGCAACATCAAAAAGGACCATCCCCTCTGCATATCTTGCTTGTAGTGAGAATGCACCTCACTGGTTGGGATCTGCTTCTTTAGATAACAGTTCTATCAAGCAACGTCCTGATCCTTCCCCCAGTGCCTTTCATCAAGCGACCTCTTCTCCCAGACTCTGTCAGGACTGGCTAAGACGCGACAGCATGATTCTGCAGTCAGTTCCTAACTGAGGACTGGCACTAAGAGAAACCACAGACGACGATCACACCCCAGAGCCTCTTCCTTGACATAAAAGGGTGTGGGATGTGTGGGGGGTGGCTTTATTAAAACTCTTGCTTGTGTACAGTGTGATAGCTAAAACACGTAAGATCCAGGGAAAGACAAAAAGGAGCCAGTGTTTAGTGTACTGTAGGGAGGAAAGTTTACCGCCCCACCCACCACCGATATGAACTTTTCTAGTTGACAGCATAAAAACTGCCAGTCCCCCCCACCCCAAGCTCGCTCACACACACGAGCACATCACATGCAGCGCCGTGAACCACGCTTCAGTTCTTCTGGCAATAAGGATGCCGCCCAGATTTGCATCCTTCCAGGCACCCAACCTGGTCGGAAGCGCTACAGAGAACGTACCTTTGCACCAGACTACCGCACAAGCATAAACCCACCTATGTCTTCTTACTACCCTGCAACCCCGGCCAGATCCCAGCCCAAAACCTCCTCCAGTCCAAGTTCCTGGGACTTCCACAGGGATTCACAATCCCTGGACAGCCAGCTCATGCTGTTTACTATGGTACTGTTTCTACAGCAACAGAGATGCACAAGCATGGATGCACAGAAACAGAACAAAGAGAAACCCTGTCAAATGGATCCATCTCCTCTCCCCCATCACGGGTTCACAGGCTACACTTTGTCATGAGGTTTATCTGAACCATCTCAAGCACCAGCAAGCAACACCTGCAGACAGCTGTACGTCTTTCTCACCTGGTTCCTAGGAGCTGGGAAAAAAAGAGGTAAACAGGCAGGATCAGCAAACAGAAAACTTCGAGCTCACATCCTTTCTGGTCTCTCCAGACTAAGCTCCAGGCTGTATGAGCAGAGCTCTTCTAGCATCAGTGACCTACAGCAGCTCACGCTCATTCTCATTATGCCATCCCGGAGCCTGTGATTTCCCTATCAGATGAGCGAGGACAAGTAAAAACTAGCCAGTGTGGTCCCATCGTTAGCATGCAGACTACCTCTAGCTGGGAGGGGGACACGCGGCACAGAGCGTTTCCTAACTGCCCAAGATGCAACACGGAGGTGGCAGAGCATTTGCTCCTAGAGCTGCTACTTGGCAGCACTGACAGGACCTGAGAGGTAGTGAGTTAGAGAGGGAGCAGTAGAAACATGCTCTCACTACTCCTTGGCCCTCAAAAATCAGAAGTCATTAGCGTCCTTGCCAAGAGAGATCTGCAAGTACCTGAAGGTGGGCAGCACAGGGAGTTCAGACCACTGTGGAAAAGGAAGAACACCAAAGTTCCCTACGGCCCCTAATAGGCTCTTGAGACATCCTACCCTAAGTCCTCCAGAAAAGAAATCGAGCCTGCACAAGCACTTGTACAGCAAAGAGTTTGATCTGCTGCTCAACTAGCTTGAGACCATCCAAGACGAAAGATAGCTGCGATGCTTGTTTCAAATTTTATTGACAGGCTTTTTGATGATGCATTTGTACAAGTGCAGTCACAGATAGCTTCTTGGCTTCAACTGAAATGGTCACATCCCATTTTCCAAACAGGGGCATACGCCTATCCATTGCTCCCTGCTCCCTCCCAGCGGGAGGGTTCTGCACAGGTTTGTTCTGTCTGACCCCCACCGCACAAACATCAAACTTAACCAAGATCCCGGGTTCTCCAAGCCGACTGGAGACAACACTTCCAGTTCTGAGATACATGCTCCCCACCCTTCTTGCTTTTGACAGCTTAGTATCTTTGATATCTAATTATAGGCCATGTCATCCTACCGCGGGGTTTGCTCTTCCACTTAGCTCTTTTGCTTTTCCCAAGGCAACCAAGCAAGATCATTCTCTGCTCTCATCTCCCTCTCCACCGGGACCAAGAACGGGCAGGACATCCAGTAAGGCAGATCTGCTCAGCTACGACAACGCCTGTTCTCTGAGCACGCCAGTACATGCTTCAGCACAGCAGCTGCCCCCAACCAGCTCCTGCCACAGGACTGCCCTGCGGATGCACCGTCCGCTGCCACAGCTGCATGACAACGCTCAGTGATTCAGCGTGGTATGCCGTGTTCCTCCTCACTTTCTATCTCTTCCACTTGCCTTTAACCTCCTCAACCCAAATAAACGCAGATCAGGCATTGTGTAAGAAAGTCTGTGCTGTGAACTAATAAGTCAACTCCAGCAGCAAATTGAGCTTTCCAGAGCTCACCCAGCGTTTCCTCCTCTGGAATCAGCAACACTCTTCCGTCAGCAGCAGCACCAGACATCTCGCCCTGAAGACAAGTAATTGCTTTCCCTCATACATTTTCAGAGGACAGTGTTAGTGCACCACCTTGTTCTTCCACCTTCTGAGCATACTACCACTTCCCCCACATGTGCCATTTCTCCCCAAAACCCAGCCAGTGACCTGTAGACCCCCACCTGCGTGGCTCCTGACATAAGTTAGCCAACAATAAAAAGGTACTGGGGGCATGGGGACTGCTCTCCTAACTTGTTAGTGTCACCTCCAGGTGGGATAATCCTGTGAAAACCTACTCCTATTTATTAACAGGAGACATAGATGCAACTTGCAAATATTGTTCGGTAACTCACAAGTAACTTCAAGTGCTCCTGCACTGTCTGGCTGCTCGCTCACTGCAGCTTCCAGGACACATTCAAGGCACAGCCAGGCTTGGGACAGTAAGAAACCAGCAGAGATATTTACCTCCTGAGTTCCTCTCTGCTGACACCGAACATCATCCAGTTGGTTTCAGGGACATATTCTCCCAGGGACCAGCACACTCTTGCGTCTTTCAGGATCTAAATGCTCACAGGGATTTCTAAAGCTTTCCAAAGATAGCCTTCAGTTGCTGCTAGCTTCCACCAAAGAGCTGCCCAGATCAAATCTGAATAGTCCCTAAATTATTTAGAGCTCAATTATTACACCTGGGTCATTTGGAATGACTCATTTGTAGTGTCTTCAGTTTGAGGCAGAGACATGTGGGAGAGATTAATTACCCTACTTGCACAGGTCCTGTCTAGACGAGGAAATTGAGGTGTGTCCAGCAGACCAGCAACATTTGGCCAGACAGAGTTTCACACAGGGCACACAGCAGACAAACTCTGAGCCCTTTCAGGCAACAGGAGGGAGCATCACTCACTTGACAGGGTAAGGGATTGCCAGTGTCAAATTTCAAACAGAGGAGCTATGTACAACCACCCAGATTTTCACCCCAGCACATGTGGCTCATCCCACGCTTCAGTACCCGCAGGAACTACACTGGTAGACTCACCCCGGCACACATGCACGAGTCCCAGGTCAACGGGACCGGCTCTGGGAAAGCCAGTATCCAGCAGGACTGGCCTCTGTCAAGCACACACCAAGATCTCAAACACCAGCAACCGCAAGGGATCATTACCTGGTAGTGAGCAGCATTACAAGGAGTACAAACAAGAAGTCAGGCTGAACCTGATGGGAAGGCATTGCTCCTTGCATCCCACTGTTGGGACAGTGTGAACCATTCAAGATAAAGCAAGGGCAGCTGCTTGACCAACACAGGGAGGGCACGCAGCTGCGTCCTCCTCTTTGCTACCTTACCAGACGTAAGCAGTGTCCTGCCAGCCCACAGCCTGCTCCGCGCTGACCTCCCTCTCGCAGCTTTGAGGCCATCTATCCTCGCAGTGCGAGGATAAGGGCCGGAACTTTGTCACGAGTGTCACGTGAACGCTAACATGCATGGGCCTTCCTGGCCCCCTGGGTCGTGTCCTGCATTTGACATCACCCCATCCTGCAGAAAGGGTTTGGTACCACTGATACGAACAACTCGAAAACCACAAGATTAGAGCCGCTGTGACTCTGGGCATCTGTCAGAGCCAGCCTTGCCATCCCTCAGGCACGGGCAGTGCACACCTGAGCGTGCTGGTGTCACTCCACACCACAGTACGCACGGCTGCAAGAGAAACCTTTTCCTCCACGCTCCCCAAGCGCCATCCCTCAGCTGATGAATCCACATACTGTAAAGCTCACGTGAACTCTCGCCCGGGGGATAGCGTGGACATCAACATGTAAGGACAGGTTTGCTTACTGCTGTTTACAGGAGAGGCCTCAGTTTTTGGCTGGTAGGGACAGGCAGAGGCCTCCTCTCAAATTTCACATAAGGATCTGACCAGAGGGCAGGGCAGGGCAGTGCTACAGCAGGACACAGACTGCCCCAAACGATGGGAGAGACAGCATTTCACTCTCTGGCTCCCCCCTCATCTCTCATATGCTCAAGCACCCAGAGCACTTGTCAACGGGTGGAGACCTTCTCTACAGGCCCATTTCCCTTCATGGGCATCTCAACGATCTCCAACAGTCAAAACAAGAGTGCCACCGCACCCAGCCAGGGATGGTCACCCGGGGCCCAGGCACCGCGATACCTCGCGATGCCTCCGGCAGGAGCTGTGCCCCAGCCCCAGAGAGCGCCCGCCACCCCGAAGGGAGGGTGCGGCTCCACCGCAGGCTCTCTCCAGCAGCAGAGCCAGTTTAAGAGGTTCCTACCCCACCCTGTCTCCCCATCTCAGACTGCCACCTCTCCAGTCTCATCAGCTTTGCTGGTGGGGCAGCTAGCTCACTAGCCCAGCACAGACAACAATTTGGATTAGATGCCCCCCTGCCGACTTTCATCTAGGGCACGATCCACAATCCCCTGAAGCAGCATTCAGCTCAGGGGCATCAGCTCCTGCGACATGTACAGGGGGAGGGAGAGAACCTCTTAAACCAGCTCTGCCACACCGGCAATCCTAACTTGGAACCACACCCTGAGATATAGACTGCTGACTTGACAGCAGCAGAGAGACCACAATGGGCAGGATTTGTCCTTAGGGTAATGGCACCCTCCTGCTATGCTCCTCCAAGCCATTCTGAGGTGATCCAGCACTGCTGCCCTTCACTCCTCACCCCGAGTGGTGTCACTGAAAGCATACGGCACCAATTCAGTGATGTGCTAATCCCAACTCGTAATTCATGGAGTCTTGCTAGTCTTAGTTCACAGTAAAGACCTGGCAAAATTAGCCCTGGAGCAGACAGAAGGCAAGATTTCCTCACACTTCCAGAACCCAGGAACACTCAACGACTCCCCTGCAGAAGGGCAGGCAGACACCAGCCCTGCGTCCCGCTGAAGAACCCTTCGGCAGCTCTGCAGATTCACACAGATCTGGACGGGTAAAGCGGCTTTGCGTGTGGTGAAGACTGGAGTAAGAGAGAAACCCCTCGTCAGCGGAACACCCCGCACGCACTCAGTGCTGCAGCAGCGAGGCAGGCACACCTCACCTCGAGCACGACAAGTGCATCTTTAGAAAGCGTTGGGTCAAACGGTCCCTCCGGCAGCAGTTCCCAGAGATGTACTGGCCAGTTTGCTGAACAGCTCCCGAGCACCACCAGGAGATTCCTTCCCTGCTGCCCCTCCTCGTGCTGGATGACCTAGCACAGACCTGACCTTACCAAAAAATTAAGTTACATACATGCAACAGTTTCTCCTCAGTCTCAGATCACCTCATGGAGATACTGGCCAGTGCCGAGGTGGTGCAAGGCAGACAACGTACTCTGTGAGGAACCTGTCTGGACAGCCTAAACCAGGCAGAGTACCTGAGTACCATCAACTGAATTTCTTTTTCTCCAGAGCTGTTAGTCCATAGCCAGAGCTGCTCATGTTGCCGCCCCTGCCTTTAAGAAGTCCAGGCTCCAGCTCCCCAGTGTGCCCTTGGCCTCCTCATGGGGAGCTGAACAGCTTGGTGCGACGTGGGCTGGGCGCGACCACCCAGTGACACTCGGCAGAAGACTTCCAAGCCTCAGAGAGGGACCATCGCATTGTTAGTGCCGGAGCTGGACTGTCGCTCAGACCGCAGGATACAACAGAGCATTTCAGCTCCTCGATTAAGGGCCTGCAAAGCATGCACCTACAGCTTATAAAACCAGCAAGCACCTCAAACCAGTCTCCAAAGTACTGCCTCATTATAGAGCTGAGGAGCAGAAACATATATGCAGACTTAGTCGAAAACTACTCCGGAGTGCCTGACAAGTCCCATCCTCCACTACTCACGGTGCAGGGAGGCCCAGCTGAATCTCTGGGTGAGAGACACGGATACCCCTTAACTCGCTGCTATGCGCACTCTCCCTGCTCACGCAGCATCGTCCACAGGCTGCCTCTCCCTACCTGTGTCAGCCTCCCAGAGCTCACCGGGACACAGCTTCTTCCACAGTTTGTTTCAGATGGGTGCAAGACATCCTCCCAATGATACCCCTGCATCCAGACCAACTCGCCCAGGCCTTTATAATCTTGGGAGTCGTGGATGCAGAGCCTGAACTAGGAATCGAGCACAGTTAGAGCAGTGCGACCCACCTAATGTAAGTGTCATTATACTACACAGGGATGTGTGAACATCTCTCCCACAAGAGAATTCTTGTAGGAGCGCGACTACATCTGAAGCAGAGGTGAATTTCTCCTCAACCCCCAGGTCTTTCACCAATACTGACAAATCCGTTCAGAAAACATACATAGATCGGATATTTGTTGAACCAGAGGAAGGTAACAGTATTACTCACTAAACAAAATAACACAAAACGCTCAAGACTTCCTCCACGTCCTGATGGAAGCCAGTCTGGTTTTAAGGCCAGGGTGACACACCAAAGATGCTGTTGGTGTAACTGCCCTGGCACACCAGTTTGCAAGCTTCTCTTGCTATCTTGGGCCACTGGTACCGTCAAACCATGCTACTTGCCCATGCAATTAATTCAGCTCCTTCACCACCATAAAGTACTCTGGCCAAGGTTGTTTGGCTGGTAGGACTACTATCACACTTGGATTTCTTTTTTTTTTTTTTAAAATATATTTATTCTTTTGCTATCACACCCACATTGATCCCCAGTCACAGACAAGAAACACAGCTTACAGCAGCAGAAACATACTGTACTACCAATTACCTGTTTCCCTACCTAGAACTTTTAATGTAGGCATATTTAAAACCAAGTCCCAAGACCAAGGCATACGTAGGAATAGGATATTCAAATAAGTCATATTCAGTACTTTTGTCTTCCTGGATAATTCACCCGTGATACCTTGTTCTGCAAGGGCCAGAAACACCAGCTAAGAGAACAGCCCCCCACATTTCAAAGCATGCATCTCGAAAAAAAATAATCTTCTAAAGGTCCTTCAACAAGGGAGCGTCACTGACACAGCAAGAGAGCGTAACTAGCTGGAAGTTCCCAGGAAAAGCGAAGCAGGAGGCATGAACTAAGCCTCACCTACCACACAGGGGTCATGCCTCCTCCTCTCGGCTGCAGGCCAACAGGCACACCACGTACGAGGCCACAGAAGCCTAGGCGAGCCTCGTCCTCCGCTTGCTGCCCATGGGCCTTCCCAAACCCCTCAAGCACGCAGCTCATCAGTGTGCAGCCACTTATCCAGCTTAGCACGTTCTGCTGGGAGTCCAGGCCACCTATGTTAGGACAGCAACTCTTCCTGGCGATTTTTATTTGTGAGATTATAAGCATTTTTAAACTGGTAAATTCCTGGCCGCTAATCCCCTTCATCTGCCTTGTCTTTGTCCAGCCATTTTGGGTTACTTCAGCTGGTCACAGTGTAGCTAAGATCGTAGTTTAACCAAAACCTGAAGCTGGCATTGCCTCCAAGAGAAGCTGTCCTGCCACCCCGACTGCTGGCTATAGAAACGGTCACTTCCCAGGCAAACCAGCACCCTGAGCCGTGCGCTGCACAGTTGTGGGAACAAGTGCGTCAGGACGAGGGAGGAGGTGGGACTGCTGCTTTTGGCAGCATCGCCAAATTAAAGCATCCATCAAAGCGCTTGGGAAAAACACGCCACCTTGAAGGGCCCACAGATGTATTACAATTTGGGGGTTTTTTGGTTTAGTTTTTTTTTTTTTTCTTTTTAAGCACCTTCTCAAAAAAGAGAAAAGATGAAAAACCACTTCAAATCGGAGTCACTTCAGGTTCCCGAAGTGGGCTAAGGCGGCTGACTGTAAAAGTCTAGATGCATGTCACCAAATCATCTAGTATGAGAATCCTCTCCGCAAAAAGTAAACATGCAATAGACACCGAGCAGCACCAGAAAAGGAGCACACCTTCAGCAAACCAGCTCCCCAGCACCCTTTCTATGGCCAGGCACCCAGCAGCAACAAGAGAGCAACCAGAACGGCTCATTCTCGAGGGCAAAGCTTAATGCCGAATACCACGCTGCCTCACACCAAATGATTTCAGAGTATTAAAGGATAAGGATTTACCTTTACAGACAGCACCTTGAAGGTGAGGGTACACTTACCGCTGTGACTCAGAGAAAACTCCATCACAGCTTCAGCTATCACAGAGCTGACACTCGCCCTTCCCAGGGGGTTTACAACTGCTTCGAAACAACGTGAAACCGACCTGCGGGAGACACAGCAGCTTCCCTCCTTCCCCAGGATCTCCAGGAATATCATCTCAGACTCTCAGAGCAGCTGTTCCCAAACTGCTCACAGTTACGGCCCAAATCCCAGCCCGGCGGCTTCACGCAGTCCCCTGAACAGCAGCACAAACATCAGACGAGCCAGAGCTCCTGACAGGGCCTATCTAGGACCCGACATTTGGAACAGCTCCCTCCGAAAGAAAACACGTACACATGTGCACAGGCACAAGTAAATTTGAGCTTGAAGCCGAAGCTGGTTTTCTCAGATTTCGCAGCACACTCAAATCAAGTCCAGGCCAACATAATGGTAACACACAGTACTTCAGCTTCTCTGCTCGTTACAATCATGTGGAGAAAACCTGCTGTGCCAGAAACTACACCAACACTCATTTCATATTTCTACCCAGCAGCTTCGCAAAGCATCTTATCTAGACTCAGTCCCCAACCCTCCCCTCTCCCAGAGTTCAGCAGCCAAGTGCCCTTCATTAAGGCAAACTCAGTGACACAAACAGGACCCACAAAGCCATCTAACCCACCACCAGCTGAGCTAATACCTCTGGGCAGGCTGCAGCGATCCACCACAGCTCTTTTTTGGGTTATCTAAACCTGTTGCCAGTAAAAGCCTTTCCCTTCTTCAGTTGCAACAGAACCAAGAACAGAATTTGATTGTTAAGGGCCAATACTGACCAGTCTTTGGCTGTAACGGATCCTTTCTTCCTCAGGCTCCATCTCCGACTCTTCTGAAGAGAGTGAGAAGGACACTCCAGGACTGCTGTCTTCTTCCTCTTCCTCCTTTGAAGTCAGAGGGAAACAGTGAAGCAGGGCACACAGACACGAGACGCCTACATCCCTCATTTCTTTGCTCATTTTGAGGCCGATTCCATATCACTGTGCAGGGCTAAGTGAACACAGTGGATGAGCCCACCTCAACTTTTAACGCTCCCATTCTAACTTTAGGCATGACCTAGGGTAAATGACTTTACCAGCTGTTCTGTAACACCACATGAGCTGCAGGTCTCAGATCAGGAAAAGACCTCCACTCCACACCACCACCAGCACAAGCGGCAGCTCAGTTGGCCCACACTGGGATACGAAACAGGCAAGCTGCTGTCAAACGCTCGACGGCAGTCAGGGAGCAGTCTGGTTTCCCCAGAGTGCAAGATTATGCGTTAGAGAACCAACTCCTCCAAACACCACGATCGCCGTCCTCTGGATATCCTGTACTGTGGCACTCGGGAGAAGCTACACAGGTACAGAACATCTCCCGTGAACAGGGAAGGCGTACGGGATCTCTCCTACGCACAGCGCTTGAGCACAGCTGCAGGTAGGGGACTAACTCCTGTCTCGAGAAGACCTACATGCTCAGATCTCAAAATCTGCCACCTTGTGACACCACACAATAACATGGGAAAACCTCCCAAGGCGTCAGATGGCACCTAAACTTTTTTTTTTTTTAAAGGAAAAAAATTAAACCAAAGCCTAGGTTAACTGCAGTCTTTA
>NW_008824186.1:9515174-9515593 GCF_000699105.1 Pygoscelis adeliae | reverse complement strand
TTCACACCTTCACACCCATCCGCACACCTGTCCACACCTGCAGTCCGGCTGTAAGGGGATCGGTACAGACAGACACGGGGAGCCGCCGCGCGCGGGAGCGCCCGTACACGCGTGTGCGTGAACAGACACGCGACTGGGCATCCACAGGCGCGTGCACGCGCTGACACCTACACACGTACGCATGCATGTGCACATACGTGCGTGCAGGCATGTAAACACGGACACCGGTATGTGCGCGCAACCCGTACGCCTACGCAGGCGCAGGTATACACGTGCAGCGCACACGCGTGCACGCACCTATAGACGTGCATACGCGTGCCCCGGCCAAAAAGCAGGAGGGGGCTCGTTCCCAGAGGCCGCAGAGGGTCTCCGGCAGGACCCCGTCCCCCCGGTGCTGTGCCGGGGCCGCCCCGGCCCCC
>NW_008824186.1:9513642-9514522 GCF_000699105.1 Pygoscelis adeliae | reverse complement strand
GCCCCGCCCCCGCGCCACCCGCCACGGTGGGAGGACAGGCGGGGCAGGGGCAGCCCCCCCCCGGGGGCTGCGTTACCTTGGTAAGGATGTTGTCGTAGCTGCTGGGGTTGGTGACATCAAAGCAGATGAGGACAACGTTGGCGTCCGAGTAGGACAGTGGGCGAAGCCTGTTGTAGTCTTCCTGTCCTGCCGGGCGGAGAAGCAGACCATTACGCACCAGTTCCCTACCGGGCTGGGTGTCCCGTCCCCCCCCAGCCTGGGACCACGTCTGCCCCTCCAGCCTGGGGGCACCGTGGGGCTTTGGGGACAGAAAGGCAGCACTGCTGAGAGTGACATCCTCGGGGACCGGTGGCTGTAACCCCTCATCTCCCACGGTCGGTGCATGGGGACACCCCTCCAAGGCATGACCCATGGGTGTGGGACACCCTGAAACCCACAGGCTGGGGGACACACACACACACACGCACGACTGCCTGCCCCGTCCCCTCCTGTCCCACCTGCCGGGTCCCAGAGGTGGATCTTCACGGGCTTGCCGCTGACCTGGAGGGAGGCCGTGTACTTCTCGAACACGGTGGGGATGTAGACCTGGCAGGGGACAAAGGGGGGCATGAGTTAGGTCCCACCTCCCCGCAGGCAGCGGTGGGGGGCAGCGGCGGAGGGGACCCCCGTGGGCATGTGTGCGCAGGATAGGGCACAGGGAGGTACCCGGGGTCGGGAGAGGGAAATGGGGGGGCAGGAGATGGTGGTGCCTCCCCGGGGCAAGTGGGGTGGGGATGCTCCTTGTCCCCCACAGCCCCGGGACTGCGGCTCTCCGCAGCCCAGGGCAGCGCCGAGCCTCACGCAGGCAGGATGCCCCAGTGGGACCCGGGGGGGGCCCGGG
>NW_008824186.1:9510939-9511976 GCF_000699105.1 Pygoscelis adeliae | reverse complement strand
CCCGGCTCCCTCCGTAGGTACCAGCCCGGCCGGGAGGGCACTGCAGCCCCCAGACCAGCGGGGGCAAGTCTGAACCGACGGCTCGAACACCGAATTCCCACCCAGGCCTGATGCACGGCAAAGATGGAGGAGAGGCAGCGGCGATTCACATGCCGGGAAGTTGGAAGGCAAATGCACGCAGTAATGAACAATCTCAGAAAGATGCCAGCATCCGGGCAGGGTGGGGGGAGGAGACTGGAGCACAATAAAACAATTAGGAAGGTGGTAATTACCAGTCTAATGAGATATCAGGTTGAATCCTAAAAGCATCGAGATTCTTTCACAGCAAGATGTAGCTGCTGCAGTATTCATCCTCTGGAGTATTCTCTCAGACAAAACATTTCCTTTCCAGCAAGACCAACAGAAATTTGACAGGAGAAGATGCCTGGTGATGCAGCCTGTGTCTCTGAAACTGCCCAGTGCTCTCTTACCACCTGACCTGTGATATTGCAGAAACGCCCCAAAGAGCAGCTTTATTTGGAGGAAAGACGGGCTGCTCGGGTCTTCTGAGAACATGGAGACTCCAGTTCTCCTCATCTGAAAAGATTGTGGCAGGGAGAGCCGGAGGGAGGGAGCGTGCCCCGCTCGACGCGCAGGCAGGTCGGCCCCAGGCTGCTGCCTGGAAAGGTAGGGGGTCGGGACCGGAGTCCAGCCCGGGGAGCTGCTCACGTCTTCCCGGAGCTCCCCGCAGCCTCTCTCACTGCTCCCATGCACATCTTCCCTCAGGGTGCCTGGAGCCCCTCCAACCTCTCCTCCGCACTCACCCCCCCAGCCCATCAGTGGTGAGGCAGCCACCTCCCAGCCCTCCCGTCACCCCCCTGTCCCCAGCCCTGCTGTGCCACATCACCAGGACCCCTCTCCCCGACACATCCTTCTTGCTTTTGGGGTCCCACTAACTCCCCGTCCGCTCTGACCGCAGCTGGGGACCACGTCCCACCTCCCGTCATGGAGCTGAACCAGACATCCCCGCCTCCCACACTACCCACGTCGACCACCGA
>NW_008824186.1:9501245-9507664 GCF_000699105.1 Pygoscelis adeliae | reverse complement strand
ATCGACCTTGGCGATGCCCCTGCTCTCCTTTTCTGCAGGGGGCAGAATTACACCGTGAGAAGGTGACATCGGGGGAAATACTGCAGACGTTTATTAATCTGGTTACTCAAGGAAACCCTCAGCCACTGTCCCGGGGGCCTTAAGCAGAGCGGTGGAAAGGCTTCAACAGGCTGGCGCCAGCGTGTCCATCGTAGTATCATTGCTGCATGCCGTGTTGTCTTCTGGCTCCTCAAAGACCCTCCGGAAGGCGACCTGGAGGGACACCAGGGAGCAGTGCCTCCGGCAGCTCCCCACCAAGAAGTAGATGAAGGGGTTGATGCTGCTGTTGATGCAGGCGAGCAGGAAAACAACCTGGGAGGGCATGACGGTGTAGCTGAACTGCCGCAGGAAATTCCAGATGCTGAGGGGAACCCCAAAGGTGAGAAAGAAGAGGACGGTGAGGAAGATAACGATGTAGAGCCTCCTGGGTTGGTGCTGCTGGGAGCCACACTGGACCTTAATGAAGAGGATTGTGCTGGAAATGACCATGGGTGGGGCAAAGACGAGGAAGTTGAGGACGTACATGGAGATGAGAGCCATCCGACAGTGCTCGTGCTCATGCAACAGGCACAGAGAAGTCACTGTAGCAATGACAACGATGGAGAGGGCCCAGAGCAGGGCACACACCACGGCCGACAAGCGCTGGAGGCGGCGGATGCTGGAGCAGAGGATGGACACGCACCTCTCGATGCTGATGGCCGTCAGGAGGTACAGGCCCATGTTGTAGGAGAACAGCGAGAGCAGGAGAAGCGACCTCCGGTACAACATAGACACAACAGTGGAGCAGGAGACGTTCTCCATCATGTAGATGAGGGATGAGGCGACCATGAAGAGGAGGAAGGTGAAGTCGGCGACGGCCAGGTTGAGGATGTAGACGGTGATGGGGTTTCTGCGGATGCGGAAGCCGAGGAGCCAGAGGACGGCCCCGTTCCCCACCAGCCCGCAGAGGCAGATGAGCAGCGTGACAGTGTCTATGGCCATGTCGGTGACCTCTATCCTGCATGGATCGTCTCCATCGGTGGTCGGCGTGGGTGGTGTAGGAGGTGGGGACATGTAGTTCACCTCCATGGATGGATGCTGGGCAGGTGGTGGGACGTGGCCCCCGGCTGTGGTCAGAATGGACAGGGAGTTATCGGCTTGGAGAAGCCGGGGCTGAGCTGCGTGGCCCCTCGCCAGCTCCCTGCGCCGGGAAGGCACCAGTGGAGGGCAAGCGGGATGCGCTGGGGAGGGGAGTGGTGGACACTGTGGGGTGGGAGAGGGAGACAGGAGGGGACGGAGAGGGAGGTTCACCAGGAGATGCAGAAGGCAAGTGCAGGGCAGCGGGGAGAGGACCTGGGGAGAGCGCTGCCGGTCACCGGGAGAGGGTGGGAGGAACGTAGCTGCTGCCAGTGGATGCTGGAGGAAAGGGAGGTGGGGTAGAGATGAAGGAAAACATTGCACTTAACTCTTAGCTTTGGTGAAGCGGCAGGCAAGGGCTCTCTTTCCAGCTGGGCTCGGGCAGATCAGCGTCAGTGTCTTGGCATCTCACGCTCCCTTCGGATCCATACCCTGAAGCGGATCCTCCCAGGACAGTTGCATGAAGAAGAAAGTCCCCCGGTCACCAGGAGGTCCCCGCTCTCGTCCCGCCGGCTCCTCTCCGTGCCCGGTCCCCGGTGCGCCCCTCAGTAGCGCGCCTCGCTCCCCCAGCCGCAGTGGGGTTGTGGGGGAGTCGGGAACGTAACAGTTTTGTAACTGTGGCTACGTCAGAGCTCCGCTTCCTTGTTTTTATTTATCTTGCTCTTTTTTTTTGCCACAAAGGAAGTAGCTTTTGCCAGAAGCTCCGCAAGCAGAGTTTTGTGAATGACTCCTCGTTTACTCCTGATTAGAAACACTCCTCCCTGGACAACGACCCGCTCGCTGATTGCCTTCCCTCCCCTGGCAGGTTTCTGCCATTCTTCGTTTCTCCCCCGCCTGTTGCAGGGCTCCCCGGACCTCAGCATCCCTGGGGCGGGGGGTGGGGATCACCCCTCCAGGGCGATGCTGGCGGTGCTGGCGGGGCTGGTGGTGCTGGCAATGCCGGCGGGGCGGCTGGGTGCTTCTCAGAAGCGACTCCCCTTCTGGGAAGAGCACGGGGATCATCGCCAAAACCTCTCCTGGGCCCAAGGGAGCACACGTTCGAACTGGAGCCAAGAATTAGCATTTCTTGTCAGTCTAATGCGGGCTTTGACAGCCCAGTTGAAGGACAACACACAGCTGTTTTCAGCCAGGTTACAAGGATACCAGCATTTACAGCCCAGATTAATTAGTGCTAATACCCTTTAGTAATGCGATGAAAGCTATTAGAGACCGGCTTTCGGGGTGCTGTGCTCCCCATCCCTGTGGGCCGTTACAGCGAGCTGCAGCCCTCCCAGCTCTTCACGGGCGGCACATCCTCCTCCTCAGTCTTGGGAGCGCTTGTGGGTGTTTTTACATTATCCCACTTGGGAGCGGTTGTGGGTGTTTTTACATGATCCCGCCACTTTGGTAGCCCACACGCTCCGTGTTGCGGCTCCTGAGCTCGGCCTGGGTGTCGTTAAACCCTCCTGTGGCTCACGGCTCCTGCACAGGGCCGAGCAGAGCATCTCCTTGGAGGTACTCGCCCCCCACGCCTGGTCTGGCCGCACCGTCCTCTGGGCAGGTCCACGGGGACGCCAAGCTCCTCGGAGCCGCTGCACGGCCTGCAAACGGCTTAATGTTATAGCCAACACGTTTTGCGCAATTAACATCCTTGCCGTGGTGATTAAAACGACGACGATGGGCCGTAAAGCGAGGCTCGAGGTTGCCTCAGCTGTGGAAGAGCTTCTCCGGAGGGATCCACCGCCCCGAGGAGTGCCCTGCCTCTCCCACGCCACGGTGCCCTTGCAAATTGGGAGGCACTTCTGGCTTCTCTCCCGGCTGCCTGGGCGACTACCTGGTTCTTCGCTGCAGTAGCCTTCGGCTGCTCTAAAATGTACTGCGAATGCTTAAAATTGACTCCCAGTTAATTCCTAACTGAATTCACAATTCCAGTTTCAGCACTTTCGGTAAGGGCAGAGTTGTTTCCAAGGGTTTCGCATCAAAGTCACTTCATATTAAAGTCCCTTCCGTCAGCGGGGGCTGTATTACGAAAGCAGACCCTATCAATCACCCGCGCTTCGTGCGAGAAGCCGGACCAAGCTGCACGGGCAGAGCCCATCGCTGAGCCACGAGCCCTGGGGATGCTGGCGGGAGCTGCGGGATTCTCCCCAATCCCTTCTCCTCCTGCACCCCCCAGCTAAATCCATCAGCCTCATCCCAGCTTCTTGAAGGCAGGCAAAACCACCGTGGGCCCCGCAGCCAGACCCGTTAGCCTTTGATGGGGCTGCTTTCCCGTTTGCGGAGTCAGAAGGGGAAGAGCATCTTCACTGCGGTGCTCCCGGGCTTTGGACTTGGGGTGGGATGGACGGGGACAGTCCGGGAGCGGGCACATACGCCTGTGCGTCTGTAGCACCGTGCATCAGCAGCGCCCAGAGGATTTGTGAATGAAACCTCCCGTGCATTCTTCAGGTATCTTAAGCATCCAGAACTGAACTACTCCAGCTGTCTAACCAAATCGTTGCGTGCACATATATCTGATTTCTTAGAAATTACATGTTTGTTCCCGATGAGATTATTGTGTGCCCACTTCAAGGTTCTTTTTTTGGGGTTTTGCCTGTTTGCTTTGTTTTTAAGGCTAAATATAGCATTCTGAGTCACTGGGAGTTGCACTGGAGTGCTCCACAATACTGATCTGCGGGAGCGGGGAGGAAGCCCTCTATTCCCTGGCCACTAATTACCTGGGCAGGCTGGCTGCAACCGACCTGACCTCAACCCCACTTTCAGCTCAGCGGTGCTTCCGTCCACCTCCCTCCAGCCACTCGGCTGGGTTATAGAGATAAATGTACCGCAACTGGCCGGAGACTGGGAATTCCCTGCTGCACATAGGGAGGGCAGCTGGAAACATCACCGTCTTTTCAAATCAGCACACGGAGTTCATAAAGAAACGGCCATTTTTTTCCAATGAGGTTTAGTGAAGCAGACGGAGGCGTTAGTCTGGCGATGATAGGAATCTGTTCTCTGCCTTTTCGGTTTTTTGCTGAGTCTCTTCATTCACCTGATAAAGTCCGTATGAAGCGGAAATCTGGTTAGGCTGAATCTTTGGTGCGTCGGGATTCTCTGTGGAGTCTTTTTTTTACAATAAAGGACAGGATTTCGCTAAATTCCCTTCAAAAACCCAAAAGCTCCCCAAGTCTCACGTGGAGGAGCCCCGTGCGGCAGCGCTGCTGTGCATCACCCTCTCCCTCTTCTTGATTTTTTTTTTTGGGGGGGGGGGGCTTGGTTTTTTTTGTTCTAGGGAAAAGAAAAAAACGTTTTTATCTTGTACTCATTTAACCTCTTCCACAGAAGCGGCACTATCAGCCCCGCTATCTGCACCGTGGCTGCTGGTGGTGGGAGGGATGATTCATCTGAAGACGGGACAGCTCCGGCGAGAGGTCGCTGGGCTCTGCACGATCCTCGTGGCCACTTCTTTCAGAAAAGGGTCTTGACCTGGTCATAAACTTCTTGTCATGAAGACAGCCTAGTGCAGAAGGGCACGTACCGTGACTAGCCTTTCACAAAGTTTACAGAAGACAGCAAAATTAAATCTGAATACCATAACCTGTGACCGTGTTTAGCATGCTCTTACACCTCAGGGAACAATTTTTCACATAAAACAACAAATCCTCTCATTTTGTGCAATTCAAGCCACTCCTCTGAGCTTGGGGGAACGGCTCCCTTCTCTCGAGAAGAAGGGAGCCGTTCTTTTTCTTTTCTCCCGGTGCCAATGCTTAAGGACCCGTGCCGTTTCTTTTCAACCAAGGCCGTGCCATGCGTGTGAACTACAAAGTATTATTAGGAAAAAAAACTCAGGAGAGGAGTTACCCAGGAGCCTCCTTACCGCCCTCATATCAGTAGGCACCTTCTCTCGTACAAGCGCAGGCATGGGTGCTTGCAGGGGCAGAGATGGCTCATTAACACGGATTGGTAAGATTTTGCAGCTGATGTAGGGTTTGTCTCCAGGTGTCTATTTTTATCCTAAGAGAACAGACCTTAAGCAGGGAGCATCACACCTCGGTCGCACAGGAAGGTTTTCAGCCTTTTACTGAAATCGATTCGTGCTACATCTCTGCAAATGGACTTCAGGAGCGCACACCAGGGTTTTCTCGGCCCCCGAGTGCTGGCACAGCTCACGTCTCCCCAGCTGCTTCCGTGAATTGCTGCCCAGCGCCGGGGGGCTCCTCAGGGCAGAGGGTTCGCATGGTCACCCCCCTGCAAGGTTTGTAGCCTGGGGAAAGCCAAAACCAAAGCAGAACCGTGTTTGGATGAGTTTCAGTGAGAAAAAAACGCCTGGGAAGTGAGAGCCGTGGGGATGCTGTCGTGCCGTTCGTGGCTATGGATGCTGCGATGGGTCTCACCCGGAGCCGGGCACAGCCTTCCCGGGAGGAGGAGGATGGAAGGTGAAGCACACCCTGCAGCCCTCTGCAGCCGGGAGGTACCACTCCGCAGACCCGTGCCGATTCATGCTGGCTGAAGATGGATTGAGAAAGTACAGGGTCATGCTTTCCCTCTGGCCCGTGGAAATCTGACTGAACAGAAGCTTTGGGAGCAACAGGGAGACGGAGCTGGAGTGCAGCTGCATTGCATTTAACACAGCCTGTTACCGCCGGGGCAGGACATTTTTTTAGCTAATCCTAACATTGCTTTAGCATGAAAAAGCTACTTTTGGGCTGATTTTTGCAGGGGTTGAAGGAGAAGCCCGGCGGCAGCGCCGGTTCAGAGCTGGCAGGGTGTATCGCCCGCGGTCCTGCAGTGGGTGGGTGACTATTCCCAGCCAGCCCAGCACATTTCTCTGGCGGGCGGGGGCTTCCCGAAGAATCCTGCGCCGGGACACCCTGCCCACTCCTCCGCAGCCAGAGCAGATGCTGGGAGTGTGCCGAGGGGAAATTTGGAGCAGGCCGGCCCAAAGGACTTGTGGTTGGAAGCACATTTGGGGCAAAGGCAGTGAGAGAGCTGGAGGTGGTAGCGTAATTATTGCAAGCTTCAGCAGCGGGGTTATTCACTTGGAGACTTGGAAGCTCAGCGCTAAGATACTTGAATTTTTCTTAGGCTATTTAAACAATCCTGGGCGAAAGGATTGCCCTTTGTTATCGATTATCTGGTTTTGTTACTACCCTGTTAGAATTGTTTATAATTTTGTTCTAATTTCTTATCATTGCATGGGTTCTCTTTGATTGCTGGGTGGGTTGTAAGACGACGTTTCTGCTGGGAAATGAGTGCCTCCGCTCGAGCCCTCTCCAGCGGTGCAGCGTGAGCTGCGGACAGAG
>NW_008824186.1:9498820-9501064 GCF_000699105.1 Pygoscelis adeliae | reverse complement strand
TGAGGAAAAATTTCTTTGCTGAAAGAGTGGTTAAACATTGGACCAGGCTGCCCAGGGCAGTGGTTGAGTCACCATCCCTGGAATTATTTAAAAGACGGGTAGATGAGGCGCTTAGGGACATGGTTTAGTGGGCATGGTGGTGTTGGGTCAACGGTTGGACTCGATGATCTTAGAGGTCTCTTCCAACCTTAATGACTCTATGATTCTATGATCTAAAACAGGATACAAAGCAAATCAGAGAGTCTTCCAGGGAGAAGCTGATCAAGTCTTTTCCACGGTGGTCCTGGGAAGGAAAGGGCGATGGGCAGAGGAGATGCCGTGAGGCGACAGCCCGGTAACCCGTGCTGTCCGGTGAAACCCAGCCCAAAAGAAATGCATCGGTACCCTGGGACGGCAACCGGGCAAACCCCAAGTGTTTGTAAGAAAAGCTCCCTCGTGGGTCTGCCACGGGGGTTATTTCTGAGCACGGTGCGACTTCGGAGCAGGCAAAACTCCAGGTTTAATTAAAGACTGTGAGTTTGTTTCCAGGGATGGGGCATCCACCGCTTCTCTGTTTCTTAACATTGCCCCTTTCTCCCCATCTTTACCACAGAGAGGAGAAACTCAAACATTTAAAATGATGCCAAAAGGTGCCTTTAGGGACAACGGCATGAGGGAACTCATCACCTTTGTCCCCAGCACGGCTGTCACCACATCAGTGGGAGTTATTAACTGCCAGCCTGATGAAGAATCAGAGATTTTGATGCCTAAGTGGCTGCCACAAGGTGAAATAAATGGGCGCTCAGTCCAATAATCATCATTGGCATTGCGCTGGCTGTCCTGGGGTGCGCCGGAACCCCCGGGGGCAGGAGCTGCCACCAGGAACCACGTCCCCCAGCCTCGTGCACACCCCTGCCCAACGCCCCCCCAGCCGGGCGGGCGACCGCTCAGCAGGAGGGAGCTTCCCCAAGCAGCAGCTGTCAACGTTATTTATCGCGTTAATAACAACAACAACAACAATTATTTATTATTATTTATTTATAGCTTAATTTATCTATTATTTGTATGTATTTGCTATTTATATTTATTATTTGTTACCTATTAATTGTTGTTTATTTATAGTTTATTATTTACTATGTATTCACTAATTTACTATTTACTGTTTATTATCTACCATCCACAGTTTATTATTTACCATCTACAGTTTATGATTTACTATTTACTATTGGTAGTATTTATTATGTACTATTTGTTATTTATTTATCACATTAACATCCTTTAACATTGAACAACTATTTAACATTATTTACAAACAATCGGGAAACGTAGCCAAATAGCTGCTGGCTGCACTTCTCCACCGGCTGAGAAAGAGCCGTCAGGAGGAACCACCCCCATGGCAGCCTCTGCCTTACGCTTGGCTGTGCTCTCGCCGTCCTGCTTAGGGGTCCTTTAATCTCATTTTCTGTCGAACCCTTCCCTTAAATACACAAAGAAGTGCCTCGGTGCGGCCCCTTTCCTGGCAGTGCCGGGAGCTCACTACCTCCGGGGAAGCTGAAGCCGCTCTCAAAACCAGCCGGTGGCTGGAACAGCTCGTGGGCTTTGGAGATGCTGAAGAGCTGGGGCCGGACGGGGCGGATTAATGCATCGAAGCTCTCCTTCGGTCCAGTTTCATTCTCATTTCAATAAACGTTATTTATTAAGGAATTTGGAGGGGCCCGGGTTTCATGCCAAATCAGGACTGTTAACTAACGTCAGGAGTATTTCACCTTCCACCTGATGAAAGTGGCAGGGGAAGCAGAGCACCCCACCAGCACGCAGCACCCCTCCGGCCCTCTGCCTGCAGCCAGGCAGGATTTAGGATGGAGGTGCAGGCAGGACTGCAGCCCCGGGGCCGGACGGGATGCTCTCCCAGCCATTTGCATTTGCTTCCCCTTGCCCTGGGCGTCTCCAATGATTTCTTCTGAGCTATTGGTTTAGATTTGCTGTACAGCAGACAAGGAAGCGGGACAGATCTCCCTGGCCCCGAAAAGGATGCCTGGAGCAGGGCAAAGGGATGGGGCCGCTGCCCCGAGGAGGCTCCTGCCCCGCAGGGGTTACTTGTGAGCAACAGTCCCCTCCGAGGCCTCACACCACGTCCTGCAACCTCAGCAGGGGCGAGATGTGAGGACAGGGCATGGAGCAGCCACCCACCCGCCGGCATCGGAGGAAGGCAGGTCCAGTGGTCTGCGTCGTCCCTGGGGCGCGGTGGCTGGGTGCGTCACACCG
>NW_008824186.1:9497264-9498569 GCF_000699105.1 Pygoscelis adeliae | reverse complement strand
AAAACTCGTGGGTTGAGATAAAGACAGTTTAATAGGTAAAGCAAAAGCTGTGCACGCAAGCAAAGCAAAACAAGGAATTCGTTCACTCCTTCCCACCGGCAGGCAGGTGTTCAGCCATCTCCAGGAAAGCAGGGATCCATCACCCGTAACGGTTACTTGGGAAGACAAACGCCATCCCTTTGGTCAGTTGGGGTCAGCTGTCCTGGCTGTGCTCCCTTCCAGCCTCCCGTGCACCTGCAGCCCTCCCAGTCGGCAGAGCATGGCAAGCTGAAAAGTCCTTGACTAGTGTAAGCACTACCTAGCAACAACTAAAACACCGGTGTGTTATCAACTTTGTTCTCACCCTAAATCCAAAACACAGCACTGGACCAGCTACTAGGAAGGAAATTAACTCTGTCCCTGCCGAAACCAGGACAAGGCGTCCAGCTCAGCTCTTGCAAGCAGGGAAGTGACAGTCAACGGGCGCTGTGTCGAGCATCATTTCCCCAGGTTGATGGGGAACAAAAGCACACTCTCTGTGTGCCACCAAAGAGTGGATATTCACACAGATGGGAACCGCGACACATCCCAGGGACGTTGTAGCCAGGTGCAGAAGAGAAGAAGCAAACAAGAAGGAAGATGATAATTTCGTGCACGACGCGACGGCGGGTTTGCAAACAGGAAGCGTTTGAAGCAACTGGCAGATTGGTCTGCAACGCCCGTCCTGTGAGGGTGACTCTCTGGCAAGCCGCTTCCGCTGCTCTCAGAAGTGATGACGAAGCCCTGGCACGTCTGCGTGCCCTCAGCCACCCACTCCTCAGCAGAAATCACGGACTGTGGTCTCAGGGCCCATTTGGCCTCAAGCTGAGGAAGAGACAGGGTACCAGAGCCTGCACGCGGACCGTCGGAGGAACCTTGTCATGGAATTACCTTGCTCCTGGTGGCCAGATCTCGTCTGGGAGGGTTTTGGCGTGGCAGCTTTGTAAAATTTCACGTGGAAGTCTGACAGAGAGGACTGGGATTTGCAGCTCTGGGATACCAAGGCTGTGCAAGGACTCTGCCCTCACTGGACCACCCCCGCGCCTGGTGAGAGGGGTCTGGGGCTTGCCTCCACTCCTGTCGCTGGGGCACGCAGCTTTGCTCTTCCTCGGTCTTTCCATTCTCCCCAGTCACCTCCTCAGCCCTTTTCAGTCCTTAAAGGGCAAATCGCTCTGCATGCCTTTTCTTTCTCCCTCCATTCCTCTTCCAGCTCTTTGTCTGTCTCCTGCTACCCTGGGCCCAAGCTTTTCCCTCCTATTCCTATTCCTATTCCTATTCCTATTCCTA
>NW_008824186.1:9487661-9496929 GCF_000699105.1 Pygoscelis adeliae | reverse complement strand
ATTCCTATTCCTATTCCTATTCCTCTCCCTTCCCTTCCCCTCCCTTCCTTTTTTCTCTGCTCAGTTCTTATGTTCTCTGGGTTGCAGATATTGTAGCCCATGGAGAAAGGGGGAAGCCTGAATGGCCAGAGGACATTCACAGTACTGGGGACCTGAGAGTCACTAATTTTGCCTTCATCTCTTGCCTTTCCCCAGGCGAGCACGAGAGAGAAAGGAGGAAGATGGACCGACATCCCAACAACACAATCCATGACTGGCATACGGTGTCCCCAGCGCCTACGGAGAGCATGGTCTATGGGGATGGACGCAATGGGACCAGGTGCTTTGCAGAACACATCCCTGAAATCGTCACCGGTAGCATCACACTGCTTGTCTGCCTGTGTGGGCTGGTGGGGAACGGGGCAATCCTCTGGCTCCTCGGCTTCCGCATCAGGAGGAACCCCTTCACCGCCTACCTCCTGAACCTGGCCGTCGCGGACGCCTGCTTTCTCCTCTGCACATCAGCTTTCCTTGTAATATACCACATGCCCATGCTCAGCTGCTTTCAGCCAGAGCTTTTGCGGGTGCTGCCACTATTTCACTCCATGGTTCTGCTCACGTACAGCACCAGCCTCTATCTCCTCACGGCGATCAGTGTGGAGAGGTGTGTGGGCGTCCTCTGGCCCTTCTGGTGCCGATGCCGCCGCCCGAAGCTCCTGTCAGCCATCATGTGCAGCCTGCTGTGGGCCCTCGCCTGTGTCCTTGCCGGGCTGGTGTACTTTGTGTGTGACCTGGGTCACTCTGAACACTGCTGGATGGTTCTTGGAACCTTGTGCTTTCTCAATTTCTGCTTTTTCTCTCCCTTTATGGTTCTTTCCAACGTGATCCTCTTCATCAAGCTTAGGCGTAGCTCTTGGCAACACCACTCAGCGAGGCTGTACACTGTCATCTTCCTCACTGTTTTCTTCTTCTTCCTCTTTGGCATCCCACTCAGTGTCCAGATCTTCCTCAACTTCTTTGTCTACATTAATTTTGTCTTTGAGATCTGCCTGTTGCTGGCCTCTGTCAACAGCAGCATCAATCCGGTTATTTACGTCCTGGTTGGGAGCTGTGGAAAGTCCAGGTTCAGGGGATCTGTCAAAGTGGCTCTTCAGAGGGTCTTTGAAGATAGGGCAGATTCCCAAGAGGTGGGTGAGATCCCCGTGATGGGAATTGCTGCCTAAACCCCTATGGCTGCAGACTGGCACCTGGAAAGGGACAGCCCTGCCTCCGCACCCCGGGCCAATGCCCACAAAAGCAGAGCCCTTGCCCGGCTGGGTGAGCAGGACCGGCAGGGGACAGTCCTGTGTCCCCCAGGACACGGCCACGCTCGATGAGATTTCCAGGGGCAGGGCTGGTTCCCACCTCAAACTTATTTTTAAGTTATTTTAATAAAAGTGTCTTTCATGTAACTTACTGGTGATTGCAGTTTCTTCCCTTGCCGGCTCCGTGGCGTGCCCTTGCTTGTTCTCAAAATTGCAGTTGTGACAGTCCCCTCGTGCTGCCTGTTAGTTTATACTGCTGAAATGATGTGGTCCAGAAAGTCCTGTCTCATCTGTTCTCCTGTTCTCCAGGGTTAACACGGCCACACTCCTGGGCCCTGATCTGTACCTTGTCTGCTTCCCGGCATCGAGATGTCCCAACTCTTCCCGCCTCTACCCTCTTCTGGGACCTTGGTGCCTGATGCTAAAGCACTGAGCACTCACTACCTTGATCCTCAAAAGCCCCCAGACCAGAGGAGATGACGGTGAGGGACAGAAATGACATTTTCTGCTCCCTCTGGCTTGATGCCCTCCCGCGCCACGGTCTGACAGAGAAAATCCATCTCGGTCTGGCTGACGGGGCTGGCAGCATCAGTCAGCAGCCAAACCTTCACCCTGCCAAGGGGGTTTAACCGGGGAGGCAGGAAGGGACAGGCAAAGAGGCAAGCGCTGCCGGGTTGGACAGAGGACGGACAGACAGACAGACAGCTAGGGGCTGACGGCAGTTGGAAAGCGCAATTCGGTGTACCGGGTGGAGAAGCCCATGGAGCAAACTGCCAGGGCAGACCCAAGAAAAGAGACAGAAATAGAGGATGGGAAGGCTCTCGCAGGCGATTTCTCCAGGAGGTCGAGCTCTGCCTGCCAGACGGTTGTATTAGCTTTCCTGACACAGAGAAACAACCGCTACCAGAGCCGTAATATTTACAGAACGTAGCTTCCTTTGAACAAATACGAGCCTGACCCCGATACAAACAAATAACTGATGTCTGTAAATCTTGTGTTGGAAATCAAAACCATGAAAGCAGAAGCTGAGAAACCCTGGGTAACTCTGCTCTTTTGTCGAGCACACGGATAGATCGGGCAGCAAGCGTTGTGTTGCCCGGCATTATGCTGGTGTTCCTTGATGCTTTCCTTACCATGACCTGTTTGCACTTGAAAGGGTTGGCTTGGTGAGGGGATGTGAGATTCTGTAGTTGGGACACAAACGCAGCGTCAGCGAGGGAGAGAGGAGGCGGTTTTGGTCCTGGGGTCCCCACACGTGCCAGATCCCAGCAGGAGCTGTTTGCATTTCACCTTCACCGCAGTCAGTCTGGGTAGGAATCATCTCACCTAACTTCAGCTCTCTAGAAATTACACGGGCCTGTCTGAGAAAACCATTGTAGGCTACTGACTGACTACAAAGGGAGTGTAGAAGACAACCCAGATGAAACCCTTAACTTTTAAATGGCTAAAACCAAGTGAGCAGCATTGATTCACCTCTCCTTAGGAAAAAAAGATTTTCCTGAAATCCTAAGTCATCTCTCCGCCGCCTGCCTGTGCTCTGGTTCATGCACAGACCTTATTATTCAGTTAGCTCCTTGATGCACATAGTAGCAGGCTCTTGGAAACTGTGGATTTGAAGGTCAAGTATCACTGTGAAATTGTGGTAGACGAGTGGCAAACCTAGATCTGAATCAGAAATAGAAGGTTTGGAGCAACACCAAGCTTGTAGCGCAGGGTCCTAAAGATACACCCCTGGAATGATAGGAGAAAAGTTCAGCCAGTTCAAAGATACGCATGTTTTGGGACTGGGGTTGCTTTAAAATGAAATGAAAGAGGAACCTGACATGGAGACAATCTGCTTTTCCCATAGGTCTAGTTTCTGAGACTCTTTTGTTAGTCATTTCCTGTACAAAGCCAAGAATAGATTATAATCAGAACCCTGACACTGTCAAATGCAATGAAATAGTTCCCTGTTTGCAAGAACACTTGCTTGGCTAACACCGTGAAAAGCGTTTTGTGAAAGGACCTGAGAAAAGACCCCATGCTGGACGCTGCACAGGCTCACCAAGGCAGGCTTCGGTCCAATTTTCCAAGTGATAATTCCAGGAAACCTCATGAAGATCCCATCATAGGGCCGGCAGCTGGCGAGCACGAGGTGATGTGAGCCTGCAGCGCATCTGCTCCAGTGAAGTTCTCCAGGCTGCGAGAGGAAAGAAGGTCAGACTTTTCTCAGTGGGTTTTTTTTTCAGCCTAATCAGTGCCTCCCCTCATCGGTTTTGAACCTGTTGGTCAATTTGCACCAAATCTGATGGGGAATAGTGGTCTCTAGGATATTAAGACCTATAAATATTGTGGAAAAAGGTGGTAGGGGAATAATGAAATGAGGGTCCAACTGAAGGAACCCAGCAGCTCAGTAATATCAATTGTAATATTAGACACCTGAGAATCCATATCAGATCCACCCTCAAACCCACTTGCTCTTTGACATCTCCAAGGACAATCCTTTCACCTTATTATTTCCCTCCTCCAGATCTGTCCTGTCCAAAGCCAGGAAGGAGGCACTTCCCTAGCTTTTGCTACACCTCTGTACGTGGTCTTGTGCCAGGCACGTCATACCCATCTCCCCACATCTTGTCTTCCATCTCTCCTGTCCCTTGTTTCTCTCTGTGCTCCACATGGAAGCTGGGGCATGGCCGCAAAGATCTGAAAAGCCGTGTGTGGGGGACAGCAGAGTTGCTAACATGTCTCTGTTTCATCTCATCCCTCCAGCTGTTTGTGGGGGAAGGGGAAGCAGCAGAGGTTTTGTAATGAGCACATTGTTCCCTGCCATGGAAAGCGCCAGCCCTGCTTGCTCGAGCCAGCCTGGTGGGACAGCATATAACAGGAGTTGGCACCACAGGCTGCTGAGGCATGAGGACAATCACTACAACTGGACCGACTGTGAAGCCGGTCACTTGAGCAAAGTCCCTGTCACGCTGCTCATCTGCGTCTGCGGGCTGGTGGGGAACGGGGCCATCCTCCGGTTCCTCGGCTCCCACGTCCGCAGGAATCCTATCACCGTCTACGTCCTCAACCTGGCCGTCGCCGACTTCACCTTCCTCCTCTCCATCGCCATTGCCCTTGTGATATTTTACAGCCCAGAGAGCCTTTGTCACAGGTTGAGCTCACAGGACATGACAACCGTGTTGAACATCACCATCCTCTTCGCTTTCACCACCAGCACCTACCTTCTGACAGCCTTCAGTGCCATGACGTCTCTGTCTGTCCTCCCCCTGGCCCGCTGCTCCTGTCACCGCTCCCAGCGCTTGCCAGTGCTCGTGTGTGCCCTGCTCTGGGCCCTCTCCTTCCTGCTCACCGTGATCCTCTACTTCTGCCCTGCGGCACTCGTTGTCTTCATCTTGAGCTACCTCTTATCGGTGCTTATCCTGATTATTTCTGGTCTAACCCTGCTTGCCAGGGTGTTGTGCTCTTCATGGCAATATCCCCCAAGGAAGCTCTGTGTTGTGGTCCTGCTAGCTGTCTTCTTCTTCCCCTTCTTCACTGCTGACTTTGGTTACTGGCTCTTGCTAAGACTGTTTGATTTTTCCGTTTTTGTCTTTGACACCTCTCTCCCCTTCGCCTGTGTGAACAGCAGTATCAACCCTGTTATTTACTTCTTGGCTGGGAGCTGTGCAAAGAAGTTCACGCTCTCCATTAGGGTTGCTTTCCAGAGGGCTTTTGAAGACGTAACAGAGCCCCAAAATAGAGGCGAAACTCCCAGAGAAAACACAGTGGAAACAGCTGTTTAAACCTCTGCAGCCCCTCTCTGAGAGAAGATGCTCTAGGGACGGAGGCGTTCCGTGAGCCAGGGTGAGATAAGGAAGATGGCTTCGGTGTGGGTCCGGCTGCAGCTGAACGGAATTAGCTGCAGCACAACAAAACGGGCTGGGTGGCACGGGAACTCCTGCCTGGGGCGGACACTGGACAGCGTGATGAAATACCCATCGAAACCTTTTGCTTTGAAACCTTTGCTTTGAATCTGTCCTATTCAACAGGTCTGAGCTTTCCCTGTCTCAAAAGTGAGCTTGCTCTACCCTGCGCACTATTAAAAAAGCCGTGGAGGCTCGTAGCTCCTGCCAGTGGGTTTTTTTTGGTGTGTCTGCTTAAGAGCAGAGTGTGGGTGGATAAGAAAGCTTGGCACAGCAGGGCAGAACAATTCCTGGGCAGTTCCTTGTGCGTGCATCTCCAGCGGGTGCTGACACGTGTAAGAATACGCGGAGACTTCACATTCAGCTTTGTTACCAGGCAAGTAGGCATGCGTTTGGGATCGCCCCTGGAAGGCTTTCCTTGAAATGCATTGCTTCTGCTGCAAACTGAGTTTTGTCTGCACATCATGTGGGTCGTCTGCATGCAAGGGTTTGTGACTGGAACTGCCTCTTGTGGTTCCTCCCATTTTTCTCAGGGCTGTCTGGATGGTTAGCTTGAGCAAATGCCATTTCGCAACCATGAACCTGAGGTCTGCATCTATTTCTGGTGTGTCTGTTCCTCATCTAGAAAAACAAGGGGAGTAGGGTTAAAATGAAACAACCCAAAAAGCACAGCCCTGCCTGAAGACTCTCTAAAGACTGGATTTTCCATGTGAAGGAGGATACAGGGAGAGGGAAGGAAAACAGTGGACTTTTTATGGAAAAGACCCCGTTGAGGCCATGAGGACTGACTCCCTGTAGCCTGGCTCAGGCACCTGCTGGGTAAAAGCGGTAGTGGCAGAGTTTTCTCTGCTCCTCTCTCCCCTCCGTGTCTGTCAGCCCTTGCTGTCAAGGAGCTGGGGGATACACCAGCTCTCGTTTGCCTGTGAACTAAGCCACCAACAAACCATTGTTTTCCAGCTGTTTTTGTTTCCTGGTGTGACTCCCCACCAGGCTGCACTAACTTTAGTATGAGCACAAGGGAAAGGTTGGGAAGATGCAGCTGGCAGGGAGGAGTGGACGGAGAAAAGGCATCAGCAGGGCAGACTGAAATAGCAACCCCAGGAACTACTGACGCCGTGGCCTCTGGGACCTGGGATGGTGACAGAAGTTTCTCTGCCCTCTGGCTTGTCCCTCAGCCCAGAGCTACATGTCACTGGACAGGCTGCAATGAAAATCGATCACTTGGGGCGGTACAGGTGCAGAGCCATGATAACTAAACCCATAAAACTCCCTGGTAAAAACAAGAAGCTCAGATAGTTGGTGGCCTGGGTGACTCTGTGGCAAAGGAGATCCTGGGAAGCAGGAAAAACACATGGGAGGATCGTGGCCCTTCTGCACCTGCCTTGGGAGACACTCCCTGGATGATGGGAGCCCTTTCCTGGACAACAGGTTGTAACTCGGCAAGTTTTTACTTTCCAAAGGGCAGGAAAGTGGGAGAGAGGGAGGAGAAAACCTCTCTGAAGTATGGAAGACTCCTGCCCTGTTCTGTAAAACAACTCTGTTAATAAATGCTTCTTAGATGTTTAATCTCATCATGTGTCTTCAAAGCATGACTCACCACCCATGAGTTATACTCTCACTTCTCCTTCTAAAAGCAGTGGCACGTTAGTTACCCTTGGGTTTAAGGCAGTGGGAAAAGGATGGACAACTTCCCACTGTATAAGAGACAGGTAAATGGGTGGGTGAAGACAGGCATCCCTGTCACCTGCAAATGGGACGATCTCCCCTGTCAGGCTGTGTGCCTCCTCCCCACTTTTCCCAGCAGTCTCCCAGTTGCTGGGATGCTGCGACGTCCTTTCCTTCTGCTCTTTCCTCTGCCCTTCCACCTCTGCCTGCCTCAGCCGGCCTCAGCACCTACAAGGAGGTGCTCTCCTGGTGTGCTCAGCTGTTCCCGAAGAAAGCTTTCAGCACGTGTGGGCAGCTCCACTGCCGTGGTTTGGCTCAACTGGAGGCTTCTTACAGTGAGATACATCTCTGCTAACTGCAAACATCCCAGACAGATGTCATCTGCTGCCCAGGTCCCTCCCAGAATGAACGAGGAGGTCTTGGCACTGTTACAGATGGCTCATCCCAACTATTGCAGGCACCTACCTTAGGATGAGGTGCATCATGCTCTGGAGGTACCTGTCCTGCTCATAGACAAGACAGAGGCTTTAGAATGAGAGGAAATGAGCCATTTTCTGACAGAGTTGAGTCAGCCTTGCTCTGTTCACCAGCGGCAAGCTGTGCAGTGAAGGCCGGTTGCTGTGTATTCAACAGACTTTGGGGTCAGAGTTACCATGTCGGAAACAAAAAAAGAAATCCAAATTTAATTTAGGAGTAGTAACAAAATGATGCCTTAGGTAAGTAACTAGAAAAAGATCAGTACAACTAGGACTTTGGAGTGTATGGTTAGTCATTGAAACAGCTGTGCTGAGGAGCTGCTCACCTCCTCCTGAGGATGGCCAGGTTCAGGATGGAGGCAGTGAAGGGCTTCCTCTTGATGCTGAAGCTGGGGAACCAAAGGATGGCCCCATTCCCCGCTGGCCTGCACAGGCAGATGAGCAGTGTGACGCTCCTAATTTCTATAAAATTAAGTAAGTGGCCCATACATCTGGTTATGTTAATTTCCATATTTCAGGCTCTTTTTGGTCATGGACACAGAGGTGTGTTCAGTGGAGTTGCTATGAAATCTTTGCTGCGAGCAAAGAGAATACAGTGATTAGTGTCTCTGACTTGCCAAGACCATCTGATCTGGTAATCCCCTGCCTTGCTTCATGGCATGGCTTGGAGCCACGTTTGGGGAGTGCTTGGTGAGCTGTGCCAGAGCAGGTTCCCGTCTCAGCCTCCGTAGCTGACATTCGCCTGCTGTGCTTCTCTCTGGCATCAGAGAGGTGATCTTTGGTGTCAGACGTCCTGAGTTGCGCTGCGTTATCTCACTCTTCACCATGAAATATTTCCTTTCCAAAATTGGTGCTTTTTCTGGAGACATAGCTCCCCTCATGTCCCCTTCCAAGTTTGGAGGACAGGGTATCATAGCCTTGGCTGAAGTAAGGCAAAAGAATCTGAAGCCTCCTTTGGAATGCTTTTGTCCCCGTGGACAAAACTTTTGTGGAGATATTGAAAAAAGTGAAACGTCTTAAAATTCTCTCTTGGTTTTCCTGTAGGGACTGATAGGAGCAGGGCTGGAGCAGATTCCCTGCCCCCTTGCGGGGATGCGTACTGTGCTGTCCGGTCCCTGAGAGACCCCAGCAGGGATGTGACAACCTCCAGGATACGATGTCTCCTCAGCCAGCCGTAGTCTGTTGCAAAAAGCCATGTTCCCCTGGAGCACAGCCGGAAAGCAGCACCTTGCGTGAACTTCTTGGCAAGAACATCAGTGCCGGGAACACGCCACTCATTATGCCCCAGCACTATCGAAACTATACTTTTCTCAGAACGATTTAACCCTGGAATTAAAGAGTGTGACAAATTCCCACTTAAAGTATAGGAGAATGCTCTTGTTTCTTCCCCAGCTCTGCAGCCCTACCTGATGTTGGTTTGTTTTTCCATCAGCTGGGAGTGCAGGGCCGACTTTGCTGACCGGCTCTTTAGACAGAAGAGCAAGGATGCTCCGTGCGATCCATACCCCTCTCCTGCCATCTAGAGGCATCAACCCCACAGATATTTGTGAAATCACCGCCGGCCCCGTGCTGGATGTGTCCCCGCCGGCCCCGTGGTGGATGGGTCCCCGGCAGCCCTCCGAGCCTGGGGTGTGGGTGAGCAGCGGGGCCTGGGACTCCTGCTCCTGCACAGGGGGGTCCGCGCAGGCCCAGAGGAGGCAGAGGGGATCAGCTGGGCCGGGAGGGGGATTTTGGTGGGGGTGAGTTGCCAGCTAGCCTCTCTTCATGAAGGTATCCTGCTTGGCTTCCAGGAGCAAGTGGCTCTGCCGGGAGTCCTCGCCCTCCACCTCCCATCGGGGCAGCAGCAAACGTAGAGGCACGGCCAGCTCTGCCATCGCAATGTCTCCATGCCAAGGGAACCAGGGTCAGGAGGGGGCTGCACTACCCCGCGGACAAGCCACACGGCTGCTTCCCACGG
>NW_008824186.1:9487218-9487638 GCF_000699105.1 Pygoscelis adeliae | reverse complement strand
CAGCCTTTCACTTCGGCATGGGTGCAGCGGTGCCGGCGAGGTGCCTGCATGACCCCCTTGGCTTGCCCATTTTTGCAATCCTTTTTGAAGAGCCCTGCCTTGCTTGGACAACAGAGATGCCCAGAGCTCTCCCAGGGCCCAGCGTGTCAGACTTTCCCCAGGCAAGAGATCCCCCAAAACACCGCAAAACTCATCTGCTGAGCAAAAGGAGCCAGAGTTTATCAGAGGCAGTGGGTGTAGCCCTTATGCTGTTGCATGTCCACACACTGGTGAGTCTGAGCGGCCGCAGTGCCTGTCACTGGGGTTGGAGTGGCCGCAGGGTGTGTCGCCGGGGTCAGAGTGGCTGCAGGGCATGTTGCCCGGGTCTGAGTGGCCGCAGCGTGTCGTTTTTTACCGTCAGATCCAGAGACCTTCTTTTCC
>NW_008824186.1:9483686-9486190 GCF_000699105.1 Pygoscelis adeliae | reverse complement strand
CCCCCCCGCCCGACCCCCAGCCAGTCCCCGAGCAGCGGCCCCCCCCCCGGCCAGCTTCCCCCAGTTTCTGTACTGAGCACGACGGCACATGGTGTGGAATGTCCCTTTGGCCAGTCTGGCTGTGCCCCCTCCCAGCTTCTTGTGCACCCCCAGCCTTCTCAGTCGGTAGAGCGTGGGAAGCTGAAAAGTCCTTGACTAGTGTAAGCACTAATTAGCAACAACTAAAACATGGGTGCGTTATCAACATTGTTCTCACCCTAAATCCAAAACACAGCACTGGACCAGCTACTAGGAAGGAAATTAACTCTGTCCCTGCCAAAACCAGGACAGCAGTATGTATCTCCTGACAGCAATCAGTGTGGAGCGATGTCTCTCTGTCCTCTTCCCAATCTGGTACCAATGCCACCACCACAACCGCTTGTCAGGCATCATGTGTGGGGTGCTCTGGGCTTTGCCTGGCCTTTTCATTTGCTTAACTTCTATTTGCTGTAATTTTTACCTAATGTCTGTCTGTGGCAACATAGACAGAGGTGCAGACCTTCTGAGTTCCCTCATAATCTCCACCCTGCCACTGCTGTCAAACTCAATCCTATTCATCAAAACCCCAGTGTTGCTTGCCGAGGTGTTCCCCAGGGAGGCTGTACATAGCGCGTCTCCTCACCAGCCTCTTCTTCATCTTTGCTGTTCCTTTAACCATCGAGCAGGTTTTGGAAGGCTTATTCATTGAACATGATGAACTTATCCTAAATTCATTGTCCCTGCTGGCGGCTGCAAAAAGCAGCATCAACCCATTAATTTACTTCCTAGTGGGGAGCTACTGGCAGCGCGGGTTCCAGGGCTTGGTGAAAGCCGCTCTCCACTGAGTGTTCGAAGAGAAAACGGCGTGCAAGGAGGGTATCTGCCTGCCCGGAGAGGTGGCTGCGGAGATGGCTGTTTGAATCCCTGCTGTCGAGGGGAGGGAGGCTGGGGCTGCTCCCGTGGGGCAGAGCGGAGGGGCAAGTGGCTGGGCTGGTGACGTGCCTCCCTTGTGTGGGGCTGTGGTGGGACAGCCACTGAGGAAGCATCCTCAGGTCTCCTTGTGGCTGGAGCCTCTCCTGATTCCTGGTATGAGGTGACACTGTGCAAGTGGCACAGACCAGGTAGAGCAGGGGAGGAGGAGCGACCCTGGATGTTGGCCAGGTCTGGACCCTGCATGCCAACTTCTCCCTGGCTTTGACTTGAGGCCAAGCCTGGAGGGCTCCCATGCAACGTGGCAGCCCATGGGAGGCTGCCTCCAGCAGAGATGGGTTTCGTTGTAGCTACCTCAGGCTCATACAGAGACATCCAGTGGTGCAAACGCCATGTGCTGGTGGGAGTGGGGAGTGCTCAGGCAGGGGAACGTGGGGGGTCATCAGGGGCTGAAGATGCTGAGCCCCGCAGGCAGCCCGCGGGGAAAGAGGGCCCCCATGCCCTGGACCCAACCTAATAAACTCTTCCTCCTTTGGTCAGTGAATGAATCTTTGTGGTCTTTTGGGGGATCTAAATCTGCTTTTTGGAAGCTAGGTTTAAATAAGAGAAAGAAGGGAAAATGTTCTGATCAGAACATTCAGAGAAATGACAGGGGGTCATAGCCTTTCTTTTTTGTTTTTCTTTTTACAGGGCAGCACTTTCACTGAAGCCATTTCATGTTAGTTAACAAGGTTTGGAGAGAGAGTTGAGTTTTTCTCACACACATCGGGATGTGGCAGCTCCAAGCTGGGACCTGGATAGGGACAGATATTACCAGGAAAGTACAGACCTGGGCATAGGAAAGTTCCTACTTCCTTTTGCTTCTTAAAGGATGGGAGAGAAAGGGGAGAAATGGGGAGAGAAACACCAGTGAGGAAATCTTTGTAATGAGTCCTTTCCTCTGACAGAGACGGGTTTGAGGTACGGGGATTGATGTATTATGGCAGACCCTCAGAACATGACAGAAGTCCTCAATTCTCTTTAAAACTGGTGGAGAAATGAGTCCCTAGTTCCCCATTGCACAGGAGATCCCTTACCACTTACCATCACGGGCAAAACAGACTTGACTTGGGGAAAATTAATTTATTGGCAATTAAAATAGATTTGGGTAGTGAGAGACAATTAAAGTACGACCTTCCCCCCCCCGCCCCAGCTCAGCTTCACTCCTTCCCTCCACACTCCTCTACCCCCCAAGCAGCACAGGGGTGCTTGGGGGCCATTATAGTCCGTACACACAAGTTCTCCCTGCTGCTCCTTCCCTCTCCCACTTTTCTGCTGCTCCAGTGTGGGGAACGTATCAGTTCCTGTCAGGTAATACCCATCTGCTCCGGCGCAGGGTCCTCCATGGCCGCAGAGCGGCACCCACGCCCCCTTCCCCTTCTCTGCCCTCGCTGTTCTCCCTGCTGTTTCTCACTCTTTTTCCCTCCCCCTCTGCCTCTCTGGTGTTTTCTGCCCGTTCTCAAACACGTTTTCACAGTGGCACCACATGCTCCCCTGAAGCGTGGAGCTGGCTGGAA
>NW_008824186.1:9448174-9483342 GCF_000699105.1 Pygoscelis adeliae | reverse complement strand
CCGGCTGGAACCGGCTGGAAAAGACACTGAACTTGAGACACTTCTGAGGTACGGGTCTGGAAGGACCAGTTTCTTGAGCTGATTTTCACACATTGTAATTGATATATTGTTGTTAATTCTTTCACTCCTCCGTTCTTACCCTTCCCCACCACCTTTGCCTAAAGTCAGCCAGATCCCTGTTCCCCCTCTGTTCATGGCCAAGAACCTAGTCAGGCTGTGTCCGTGTTGTTAGGTACCATCGCCATTTTTTTATTTGCACTGATTTCCATCCTCCCATTCCTCTTTTCTGTGTCATCTTTGAAAGGATGAGGTTTCCAGCCTCCCCGCCCCCCCCGCCGCCCCCGCTTTGCTGGGTGCTAGTTTGCACTTCTGTGCATCTTCTTCCTCTTTAGAAGTGCAATCGGCCTCTTCTCATCCTGTTTCAAAACCGTGAAATCAACAGTGCTACAAAGTTAGGTGCAACAGCAGTTGCCCATCAGCCCTGAGGGGAATTGGCATTTTGGCATCAATAATTCCCCTCTTTGGTCCAGCGTTGAGTCCACTAACCCAAGAGCCTGTTGTCTAATGTCGTGTGGAGCAATGTGTTTTAACAATGAAGATACATGTAAGTCCATCTTCATGTCAGACTTCCTGATTTTTTTATTTTTGCTCCTGATTTTTCTCCCATCTTCCCTTCCTCATTAGCATCTACAGCATACACAGAGCAGTATCAGCTAGGAGAGATCTACATTCTTATCACTACCTTCATGCCTGACATTCTCCTCAGGGCATGTATGAAACCCATCAAATGTTTAGCTGGTCAACGCATGTTGCACCCAGAGGTTTTCTTTCTGCAAACAGCAGCAGCAATTCTTTTTTTTATCTACTACCCTATAAGGAACAACCCAAGAGGGTCAAGGGTTTTGCTGTGCTATGGAGAGCCTCTGAAGAATAAAACAAAGATGGAAGGTAGGAGACAGCTCCTGCAGAGAGTTGGTGGAGGAGTCACCTCACTGAATGGTATCATCAGGTTGAGCTCAGAGGAACTGTTCTCAGAACGTATTTAACCTGAAATTTGCTAAGTTTAGTTAGTTCGATATAATGAAAAATCACCTCTCCCTACCACGACTGCTTCACTTCTGTCCTTAGCTCATCTTCTTGACAAAGGTACGTTTTCTGTTTGGATACCATAAAATTTTCTGCCTTGTTTTCTAAGCCTTCCAAATTCCTGTCCAGTTCATTGCCAGGGGAGAGGTAGTGGCACTTTACTAACCTGAATAGAAAAAGCAGAATAATAGTATTTGTAGTTTGAAGTCTGGGGTAATTTTGACATCTTAAATAGTATTAGCATTTTAATTCTAGTCTCAGATGACATCCATTCTCTTAAGGAGAAAGCAAGGTGAATGGCATATTGAGGATTAAGTCTGACACAGCCGATGCCGTGTGAAGTGTCCAAGAGCCCATGCAACAGCTTTGGCTCAGCTCTTTCTTTGGCTGAATTTGTTGAGTTAACCCCACTCGAATTTCTATGACCAGTCATCTTCACTGCAGGGATGTGTCACGCTATTTGAGATGTACTCACTCAGGGAGCATCCCCCGTTGCCTGAGCTGGGATGAAGGAGGGAGAAAAGGCCCCTTTGTTGCTATGCAAGTGAGTTTTGAAGGTGCATGAAAGGAGTAAAAATGAGGATAAGTGAATTCTGTCATAAAGGTACCTTCAGGAAAGAGAATGTCCTTGACCAGCGCTAATCCTGTCTGCGTTCTCCAACACCTTATGACTCCCCCTGTGATCCCCCAAAAGATGTTCTAGATTTCTTCTGGCGGGGGCTTTGTGGGACACCCACAGGGATTTGAACCAGATGCCAGGAGAGAGGGTCTGAAAAGTCTAGTCTGCGCCAGCAGCCAGGTGACACCATTTGCTGCCAAGCCTTGCAGAGAGTCCTCTACTAGGCAGGACTGTGCAGTGCCTGTCTTCCTCAGCTGCTTCTGAAGCTCTTCTGCACCACCATCTCCCCCAGAAGCTCATCCCTTCGTTCGTTTCCCCCCCCGCAAAAATCTACCCCACGTCTCTGTGTCCCTTCCTTTTTTTAAGGGAAGGCTTTCAGTTTGTGGCCGGGGTGGTTTTGGCAGGCTCCTTTGGGTGAGCCCCTAGGGACAATATCCAGGCAGATACCTAGGGAGGAGCACATGAACAGAGGAGTGTAGCTCCCACGTAGATCTCTGGGCCTCTAACACATTGTGGGCATGCTTGCTTCCATGTTTCTTTTTGAACGACTGACTTCTGTCTTTTTTTTTTTAAAGAATAAATGCTGGGGGGTGAAGGAAGATCGCTTTTATGCATTATTGCCAAAAATAATTGGTTTTGAAATTAGTTTTGAGAAGGCATTTTTGACAATATATGAGCTACACAATGGCTTTAGAAGTGAGAAAGTTGATGCAAAAGGAGCTGAAATGTTGGCTCTAGAATGACAGCTGAGAGAAAAAAGCAAACAAAGACCAGGCAGAACCATTTTAAAATGCTGTTTATTAAACTTGGCACCCAAAGAGAGTGACAGTAAGCGAAGTAAGCTAGCCACAAAGACAGTTCTCATGCTTTACCATGGAGGAGTCTAAATAAACAGGAGTGCATTTGAATCTGGGGTTAACATATGAGGCTAGCAACATGTCTTGGTATAGCCCTAAATTAGACTTACATATTAACTTTTGCCCACCCCCAGGATCTAGGGCCCAATGATTCAAAGGAATCTTCCTCTCTTTTTCCTTCTTTCTCAATTTCAAAAAGTGATTGGGAAAAAAAAGGGAGAAATTTAAGAGGACATAGTTATTGTGTCACGGGTGTGAACAGAATTACCTGCCGGTGATTCTGTTGCCGGCGATGCTCTGAGATGTTGCTTGCATCTGTGAAAGGCTCTTTGTGCATTTGTGCAGGGGCCAAATGCTGTTATGCTAGGGATGTATAAATGAGTGGTTAGTAGAGATTGTGGGAAGTTCTCAGAGGAATGGTATTCTATTTCGTTTTGTCTTTCTTGGAAAATCAGACTTGCTTTAGGTTGGATTAGTCTGAGGGACAGTATCCCTTTTCCCAATGTTTCCCTCAAAATTCACTTCCTGTGCAACGCCTTATCCCAAATCCTGCCAAGACCCCAAGAAGAAAAGTGGCTTGTCCAATGTGCCTGGAGTGATGGAGACAGATCAGACAATGAGGCCTTCATCCCCTGAGTGCTAGGCATCAGTAATCCTTTCTGGACATGATCAGCCCTCACTTTTCACCTCGGAGTGCTTCTGAGCCTTTCTTTCACAGTATGTGTAAAAAGGTGCCTATTTCTTTCTCCTGCTGATAGGCGGAGCCTCTCCAAACTGCACAGGGCTCTTACAGCTCTTTAATGGCTCATTGCTCACCTCTGGCCCTGGAGAAATAAAGTATTTTAAAAGGTTGAGCTGAAAGGGACTTTAGAAGGATAGTAAACACAGCAATTTATTCATAGCAATTAACAGAAATACAGCAGTCAGGAAATAAACTTGCTGTGTGTCACTTATAAAATGGGCAGGAAGAAAGGACTTTTAACAATGTGGCTGTGCAAGTTTTGAAACGGGCAGATGTTGGCCCCAGGGGGACAAATGTCCCTCAGTCTTCAGGTGTCACACTGTGAAGAAGCAAGGGTCTTTCTCCGCCTCTGCAGTCAGGAGTTGCCTTTGAGCAGACCCCATCCAAATTTTGTGGTGGTGTGATTGCCTGACTTGGTCACCTCTCTCAGTTCAAATGAAACAGAGCTTAGGATCAGACTAAGTCCTTTACAGCTTCTTGCCTATGGACGCTTGCTTTGACGTGCTGTCTTTTTCTGGCCTGGGTAGGAATGGGTGACTATGTTTTTGACAGTTAAGCTTTCAAAGCATACAACCTGTAGGGCCTAAAGTGTGGTTTCTATAACGTATCTCGGGTCTCACCAGCAAGGCCTGCCAAAGCCTGCTTGCACGGTTGTGCCTCCTCTGCTCTTCTTTGTGCCTGATCCCAAGTTGCTCTGTGGGTTGTAAGACACCACTTGGCTATGAGCTGGTGCAACACCTAAATAGCGCAAAAGATAGCTGTCCAGAGGTGCTTGCCCTTCCTTCTGCCCCCAGTTAGCTGACCCTGACTCTCCTCTTTCAAAGAGGACGCAGCCTTCTCTTACTAGCTGCTGCCCCTTCCTTCCTGTGGCATGAAGCCACATCTCCATGAAAGGTGCAAAAGAAGGAATTTGGCAGCTGATGCTGGGGAGGTCTGCAAGGGGAAGGCTGCTCCTTTGAGGTGTGTGTGAGGTAGGCTGGGGTGAGGGAGAGAAGTGGGCTGGTTGTTGCAGAAGCTCTTGGAATGGAGAATGGGGTAGCTGCTTAAAGGTGAGGGTGGCGTTAACTACCGGGGGACAGAGGCTTGGGAAAGGGAACCAAATCAAGGCACCGGAGAGTCTTTCACTCTCCTGCATGTGGTGAAAACTGGACTGTTCTGAAGCGTCCACATGCCCATACACATCCCTTCCTCTAGGCCTTAACTGCACCGCAGAAATACCAACAGTAATGTGTGTGCCTTCTGCTGAAATCAATGAGAAAATAAAGATTATTTCAGACTCTGGTGTCTATGGACTCCTCAGAGGAGTGGGGTTAGGTTTGCTGTCCTTGGGGAACAGGTGACACCATCCTTCGCAGGCACCGCATGCCGCTGGCACATGGACCACGTTGAGGAGCATACTCAACACTTATGGCCTGGGCTGCCTGCCTCCTTTCAGCTGTCCCCGGTGAAGCAGAAATGTGGGCTTTTTTCAGGGTGCTGGTGGCCCCTGAGGAATGTACCCTTCTCATGCGTGACCTCTGGTCTTCTGGATGTCCTGGCATCCTTCCAGAGAGATACCGAGCAATTCAGAGGACAAACTTAGTTCAGATGCTGAGGACATTCTCCCTGGCAAGCTGGGCTGACTATCCTGGTGTTAGTTCAGGGTGGAAAAGCCTGCAAATGATCCCCATCTCCTTGCAGATCCTATCGCTGACTTCTTTTGGACCACAGGAGATAACACTGCAAATACCTGGCAGATGCCACCCCTGAGAATGCTTGTCTTTTATCATGGATGATTGAGGGTGTCTACGATGGTGGTTTATATGCAGGCATCACCTTTTAAATGTCCAAGCTTGGCTGTAAAGTCTTCACGTTAATGTGATGTGTAAAATGTGTTCACATTAAATGCCGCGTGTCTTCATGACGGGTATGTTTAAGGACAAACTGTCAGGATGGAAAGTTTTTCACAGTTTATATTCTGTATGTTTTTTGTCACGATGGCTTCTTCTGAGCACAGAAATGTTTTTAAATACAATTGGTTTTCCTTTTAAAAAAAGGCTTTTGACATTTTTAATAATAACAGAAATGTTTCGGTTCTCCCAATGACAAAATCATTACAGATATTAAAAGGAAAACATTTTTAACATGTTTTCTGATAAATGGATGCTCTTTTCTCCTCAGCAGTAGAAGTTAGAAGAAAAAAAACCTTACTGAAAATAATTGATGACATAGGCCTAATCTGAATCAACTATATGTACATTGCAGAACAATAGCATTAAAAATTAAAGAATAGTAGAAATGGAACTCAAATTTCAGCCTTCAGGAACTGTAAACAGGAAGAAAAAAGCAACTACAGACATTAGGGTGAACCGCTTTATTTAAGTGGTGCTTTTCAAAATTAATAAAAAGACAAATGAACAGAAAAAGGATACTAGACAATAGAAGAATGCAGCTTCCCTTTAGGAAAATATTTGCAGATGAAGGCATGAAGAGGAAATCTGTAAGGTTTCTCAAAGAAAATTACCTGTGTTGCCTTCTATCAATTTAGGTTAAAAGAGCAAATGTTATGTAGTCTGATAGTACAACACTTCAAATAATCACATCTTGCATCTCAAGGGATTGGGTCTAGAGAATAATTTGTTGCAAATTGTGGTATCTATTTACCTTTCTTCTGTCTCCTATTTTTTCCCTATCCTTGAATTTATTTCTGTTGGTAGAGGAGATGTTAGAAGCCACGGGTTCTTATCTGTCCTTCTTAAAGGAAGAAATAACAACCCAATGCATGCTGTAGTTAGATGCAGATACTCTGTCCTGGGCTGGAGGAAGCTAAAATAATATGCAACTGCAGCCCTGTATTGCTTTGAAATACAAAAAAAGGGAGTGTGCAGCTCAGTGCATAAAGTTGTAAGGCAAGTTGGTAGAGGTTGGAACCCATCTCTGCTACATCACAACTCTATGGTATGGAAACCTCCCCAGTTAATAGAAGAAAGGGACTTCTAGGGCATGAATCATTTCACTATTTGAAATGCTCACAGTAGGAAGCAAAGAATCGTGCACTCTGTGAGCCGCAAAAGGTTGCATGTGTTGCTGAGATACAGGTATTTAAAATTAAGTGAGCTAGATAGACTCTCCTTCCAGGAATTTCGTGGCTGATTTCAACAGGAGGAGGATTGGTTCCCATCTCATCTTCAGAGACCTACGTAAAAAGTGACTGAGAATTTATGAATTTGATATTGTTGTGGTCTGAAAGACAGAGATTTATTGAGTGAGCTGCACATTCTGAGTGGGATCCCTTTGATGAAATGCAGACACCAAGACATTTCACCTTATCAAACTGAAATCATTTAATGGCCACTGAAAAGAAATAGGCACTTTCAATGTGGTCCTAATACAGGTCCGATAAATTCTGTGGTCCAGGTGCTTATCTGTTTACACCGATCACAGGTGGAGCTTAAAACAACTAGGTAAAGGGTAGAGATCTACAATGAATATACTGAAGGTTAGGTGAGACAAACCTTCCCCAATACCTCAGAGTTCTTCAATTCTGTAAACTACTGGCCCTCAGCTCCAGACCAGCATTACTGTGTTAGGCACAGCAGGGTATTAGGAGGACATAGTTATTGTGTCACGGGTTTCCCGTTCATCTTTGTCATCTGCTGAATCTTCAAAGGCCCTCTGGAATGCCAGCCTGAGGGTGAACTTGATTCTCCGATCCCTGTAGCTCCCCACAAGGAAGTAAATGATGGGGTTGAGACTGCTATTCACGCAGGACAGCACAAAGCCGATCTCTGGGGAGTAGAGAAATTTGTAGCCCAAGAAGTCAAAGAGGATCAGGATGCTCAAGGGCACAGCGAAAATGAGGAAGAAGAGGACGGTGAGCATGATGACAGTGAAGAGCCTGCCTGTTTGGAGGTGCTGGGAGCTGCACTTGACTCTAAGGAAGAGGGTCAGGCTGAAGAGCAGCATGAGGGGCGTGCAGAAGAGGAAGTCCAAGGCTCCGATGGTGATGAGCAGGAGCCGGCAGCTCCTGGCAGAGGGGCGAACGGTACACAAAACGTACCCGAGTGTGTTCAGCAGCAGGGAGAGACCCCAGAGCAGGCCCGCGATGGTGGCAGACAAGTGCTTTGGGCGGTGGCTTCGGCACCAGATTGGACAAAGGACAGACAGGCACCTCTCAATGCTGATGGCCGTCAGGAGATACAAGCCGGTCCCGTACATGAAAAGATCCAGGAAGAGGAATATCCCAAACTGCACCCCGACGTTGAACTGCATCAGGTACTGAACCGTCTCGATGGCGATGCAGAGGAGATACCCAAAGTCGGCAGCGGCCAGGTTCAGGATGTAGACAGTGAAGTGGTTTCTCCGGATGCGGAAGCCAAGGTACCATAGGACCATGCCATTTCCCACCATCCCACAGGCAGCGCTGATGAGGCAGAAGCTCTCCATGAACTTGAGGACAGCATATGATGGCTCTGTCTTTCCCGCAGCCCCACTCTGATTAGTCCCATGAGCCTGGCTGGTTGCAGTTGGAAGGAAGGCTGATGTAGTTGAAGTAATCATAATGAGTGATTTCAGACAGACCTGTAAGCAGAGAGGAGAGAGGTGGTAACTCCGGTGTGACTTTCCCTCATGGTGACCTGGTGGTGTTTCTTGATTTGTTCCAGCTCTTTGTAGCCAGAGCTTGATTTAGGGAGGGACTGCTGTGTTTGCACTTAGAGCACACAGCGTTGTTCCAAGCACTGTATATAAGGCCAAATTCTATATGACATGTAGGAAAAATTACATTGCAGTGTATTTCTCCCTTTTTAAAATTCATTTCTTGAGGGTCCTTTTTGCAGTCAGTATTGGGAAACAAATATCTTAAAAAAGCAATAAAAGCTCAGATTAATCATGCCTGAAAAGTTTCTCTTTTTCTTGTCTGAATAAAAAGAGAACCAAGTGTTAACAACTCTGGTATAATTGTCTTTGCTTCATGTGGCTAGGATTAGGTGAGACAAATCTTGTGACAAGTGTGTGAAAGTTCTAGGCAATCAGCATACAAGTTTAATCAGCATGAAAGCTGATCAAGTTTTGTCCTATGTATATGCCTAGAAAACACGGTAGAGAGTACTCAAAATAGCTGGTAGTTTTTTATGTTGATGACTGATTTCTGTTTTAATAAAGTGTAGTTTAATGTGTTTGGTTTGTTCCCTTGAGCCCTATGTACAGGCAATAAACAATTTAGTCTGACAGAGTCAGCCCTTAATAACTTCCTTCGCAGAGAGAAACTATAAGAACCACATGTGTGACAAAAAGTCTGACCCTCACAGGACATTGGAATTACGGCTCAAATAATTATTTCACCCCATTCCCTGAGGCAGTTCACCCTGCTTCTTCCCCCATGATACTGGGATCTGAATGAGAATCTTGGGGGTGAGGGAAAAAATAAAGTCGAAAAATTGGTTTCACACCCATTTTTTTGTCTGACGAGGTCAAACAGTGTGACTCTTTTCCTCTCTCCCCCCCAGCTATTAATGTTGACGTGGGAAGGTAGAGAAGGGTCTTGAAAGATAGCAGGAGATGATAGTTAAAAAGGAGAGAGGAACAAATCAAAACGGGGAGAGCTAGGAAGATGTGAATTATTGAACAGTCTAACCAGCATGAATAGTCTGTTCTCTCTTTGTAAAATGCTGCAGCATACATGGAGACAGACTTCCATAAACAAGCGAAATGTGACAGATTGAATCAATATTGTTTCATCTCAGCACCCCAGACACACTGTCTTCAGTGCTGCATGGATAGAGGCAAGATAAATGCATGATGCAGGTAATTTCCTTGGCCAGCTGATGGCCTGGAGCAGTGGAGACAATCTTGCTGCATTAGCCTGTGGAAGGCACGTACGCCAGCAGTGCTTGGTTGGGAATCCAGCTGGGACCGTTAAACCTGGCTTTCGCCGTTAAAAATGCAAACATCTCCTTTAACATTGCCTTTAAAGCTGCCGTTTGAATTAATGGAGGTTTATGAGCACCTCCAATGGTAATGTATTTTATCCTAAGATAGCTGTCTTAGGTAGGTGTGCAGTCACCTGCCTGTCTTTGCTGACTGCAGATACATTGCAGAGTGCCAGCTCCAGCGGGAGGATTAGTGTGTGGAGAGCTGAAGTTAGCTGAGGTGAATTCCACCCTTAACTTCACCAAGGCTTGCAGGATGTGAAACCTTTAGGGTTGACTGAAACCAGGGAACTTCTGGCACTGCCCCATACTCTTATATAGGAAGCTGGATGATTCTATCCTCAGCTGTTACGGGACCTTGAGTGCTTCTAACATTAAGACTTTAGAGACCAGTGGTCTCTAAAGAAAGAATTTTAGTACATACTGAAAGGACTACAGAAAAGAAAACCCGCCATCTCCTTCAGAATGCAAAGAATCTCTGTTGTAACAGTCTCACAACAGGAACATCCCTGAGTTCAAACTCAACTTCTCTTTCTTTATCTGGGGAGAGCAGCATACTGCCTGACCAACATCACTAGCAAGGCTACTTCTTCCCTGAACATCTGTAGCATGCAAAGTGAAAAGATACAGCCTTATGACTTTGTTCACTTCCTCACTACCTGCTTTTGAGGTGGCAGCAAATTACCAGACCTTGATTCACAGTAGAAAGCAGCTGAAGCAGCCTCTAATTCTGTGAACCAAGTCTGCTGTGAGGACAAAGGAAGACCCAGTGGTTAAGTGGTTCCCTAGCCTTTAGAAGACCCAATGCAGCACTGTGCTCTGCCACAAGCTATCTGTGTAACCTCAAGCAAATTTCCAATTGATTTGAAGAGGACATGAACATTTGAGTGTCACTTAAGCTCTGTCTAAGCCCATTCCAGCCTTCTGACCAGGTGCCCATTTTAGGAAAGCGGCTATTCTACCTCCCTGCTGCAGTCACGTCCAGAAGGCAATTGACCCCATCCTCCAGAAGTGCGTCTCTATCCACTGGGCATTCAGGGAATGCCATGTGATTAGCTGTCTCACTTAAGCTTATCAAGCATATTTCCTAATGTTAAAAGGCACGGCCCTGTGCCATTGGTCATATATGCATAAAGACTACCAGGTACAGATATGGCTGTAATGGACGCCCTGTGGATAAATGGCAAAACAAAATATTTTGCCTTCCACTGTAATGGAAGTGAAGGAATCCTTCTCTGACTTCTGTAGACTGTGGAGAAGAATACTGAAAAAGTCACTCACAGTTCTCATGTATTTATTGTATGACCTTGGAAAGACTGGTTTCTTGTTGTCTCCAAGACACATTCATGTCTCCAAGACACATTCAAGATGTGAGTCTACTTCCTTAATGAAACTAATTAATGAAAGCTTGCATCAAACAGCAGCAGACTGAGTCTAGGTGGTCTTTTTCTCTCTTGAGATTAAACATCCTTCCTATGGTTTGCATGCTAAGCACCATGTAGTTCTTGTGGCAGATGTCAGTCTGAACAGCCTTGACACCACAAAGACATTTTAGACTATGGACACAAAGTTATGATGTCGTATTTTCTTGGCTAATCTTAAGTGATCACTTAAGACCAAAACTCCTAATGCTAGGTCTCTGAATAATGGCATCTTATATTACAGAGGTGTATCTAGAGCAATTCAATAGCACTTGTTCATGGAAAAGGGTTGCCGGAATGAAGCTCTCCTTATCTTGAAAATGATCAAGACAATTGCTTTCCTATAGCCAATTTCTAACCAGCAGCAGAAGAAAATGTTTGATCTCCTTTCTTCCATTTTTTTTCTTCCTCCCTTCCCCTCACCATCTCTCCAAAAGCATGACAGAAAGCATTAGACAGAGTGCAATGGCAAAGATACCGCCTAGGAATTTCTCACCTTTTTGTGGGTTCCTTGGAATTTCAGTGACTGATTTGCAGTAGCTGCCTGGTATGGATCTGCTGGGTAAAATTGTCACCTGAATTCTGTGACATACAGTCCAGATAAAATCCTTGTGTCATACTGTAGTGCTGGGCTAGTTAGACACTATTTAAAAAGCCATCGTCTTTTTAACGTGACATCTGACAGCCAGCCAATCACTGTCTTGGGGAAATATCTAGTTTGTTTTGTGTGGTCACGTAGATTTGAACCACTTCCCCCTTCCCTCTTTGTACAGAACCTGTCACTGTCATGGCTGTGGAAATGTTTTTTTACTACTTCTCCCTTCTTCAGCCAGTCTCACAATACAAAGAAAGCAAGAACTATCTGTACAAAATTATACCTTGCCTCTTGCACTGATGCTTTGTTTCCTACTCGTGTCCCTGAGGTGCTCTAGTTTCACAGTCCTCGAAGAAGATGCCTTACTGCTGCTCAGGGTCACATAGATTGAGAAATTGTCTGTCCTTTTCCATAACGCCTGCTGATGATTTCACAACCTCCCTCAGCACAACTTCTCATTCCCCGAGGGCCTATTGTCCCTGCCAAACTGGCCTTAACACACGTCACCACAGAATGTCCTCTTCTGACCCACAGCCTCTCCCAACACGTTACCACCCTACTTCACACAACCTTTCCTGGAGGAGGGTCCACCCAAACTCTGTAGCCTTACCACACCTCAGCAGCTACAATTGCACAACCTCTGCTTGTGCTGCCTTCAATACACAATGCCCGCTTCTGATGTCATGAGCTCTTTCAGCGCAACTTCACACCCCACAGTATTACCTGCCGCTTCATACTGTCTTTCAGCACAGTCCTTCACCACACCTCAGGCACTTCCGATTTTACAAAATACCTCAAGACAGCCTCCAGCCTTGTGCCTTCCATTTCCAGTTTCACAACTTCCCCCCAAAGAGTGCCTCAACTCCATTCTCCCACCATCAAATTCACACCTCTTCACTACCTCATGTCTCTATCAAGACAGCCCCTTGCCAGCATTCACTACCCACCCACAACACCTCACTCATCATCTCATCATGCACAGTCCCTCCATGTGCATGAGTTACTGCCACCATGGTTGTCCACATCCATGTGCCAAAGTAAAGTGGAGTGAAAACGGAGAAACACCTTCCTCCTTTCCTGGCAGTAAGCACATCCTTACAGGGAACTATTTTGCAACAGGAGATACCAGCAGCTCTTGATTTGGGCTTGTGCATTAAGTCACTTCTGCTAGTCCATTTGGCTAGGGAAACAAAAGTAGATGAGTATGACCCTAGCCAAATTGCTGCCATGTGTGTCAGTGGGTACAGAAACTGGCAGATCTGGCCCAAATAGCTTAGCAGGCCAGATACCCGATGTTCATCCTTAGCTTCCTCTGCCATTTGTTGTTCCTCTTCCTTTCCCAAAGATTGTTTTTAGTTTCTTGCCCAATACTCTCTTTCCTATAGTAACTACTGTTAACCCTTATTAACCTGGCCAGGACTCCAGGCTACAGTGAGATGATATTTAAGTTAGAGGACTATTTTCACCCAGAGAGTATTTAACCTCCTCATTAATTTGGGGATTTTCTTTTTCACTGCATGGATTGCTGGCATTCTGTGTCGGGAGATAGTTACGTTACCTTGGTTGTTATTGGGCCATTGTAAATTTCAAGAAATGTCAACAAAACAAAGTAATGGGCAGTGGATGAAACAATTTATTTATTGACACCCATAAGTCAAAAGCTAAAAATATACAGTAGACTTCAGAGCAGTGATGAATTTGAGTTGAACTGATGCATGAATTGGCATATCCGTTTGCTTTATTGTGTTTCGTTTCATAGATTCACCTTTGGCTGCAGAAGTTTTAAGTTAAGAAGGATGAGGCTCTTCTTGACAGCAAAATTGCATAGAATCAGAATGGTTTGGGTTGGAAGGGACCTTCAAAGATCATCTAGTCCAACCCCCCTGCCGTGGGCAGGGACATCTTTCACTGGATCAGGTTGCTCAAAGCCCCATCCAACCTGACGTTGAACACTTCCAGGGATGGGGCATCCACAGCTTCTCTGAGCAACCTGTTCCAGTGTCTCACCACACTCATCACAAAAAATTTCTTCCTTATCTCCAATCTAAATCTACTCTTTTTCAGTTTAAAACCATTGCCCCTTGTCCTGTCACTACAGGCCTCATGGAAAAGCCTTTCTTTGTCTGTCTTATGAGCCCCCTTTATATATTGAAAGGCCACAAGAAGGTCTTGAGGAGCCTTCTCTTCTTCAGGCTGAACTCTCTCAGCCTTTCTTCATAGGAGAGCTGTTCCAGCCCTCGGATCATTTTCATGGCCCTCCTCTGGACCCACTCTAACAGGTCCATGCCTGTCTTGTACTGAGGGCTCCAGCGCTGGACGCAGTACTCCAGGTGGGGTCTCACCAGAGCGGAGTAGAGGGCGAGAATCACCTCCGTTGACCTGCTGGTCACACTTCTTTTGATGCAGCCCAGGATACGGTTGGCTTTCTGGGCCGCGAGCACACATTGTCGGCTCATGTTCAATTTTTCATCCACCGGTACCCCCAAGTCCTTGTCTGCAGGGCTGCTCTCAATCCCTTCATCCCCTAGTCTGTACTGGTAGTGGTGATTGCCCCAACCCAGGAGCATGACCTTGCACTTGGCCTTGCTGAACTTCATGAGGTTCTCATGGGCCCACTCGTCAAGCCTGTCCAGGTCCCTCTGGATGGCATCCCTTCCCTCAAGCATATCAACTGCACCGCTCAGCTTGGTGTCATCTGCAAACTGGCTGGGGGTGCACTTGATCCCACTGTCTATATCAGTGATGAAGACATTAAATAGTGTCGGTCCCAGTATGGACCCTTGAGGGACACCACTCGTTGCTGGTTTCTACTTGGACATTGAGCCATTGACTGTAACTCTTTGGACGCAGCCTTTGTGTGCCCTAAGTAATTCTGTTCAAAATCCAGATGTCTATTTCAGACCTAATCCCATCCTAAAATCAGGTCTGAGATAGATCAGGTGAGTCAATTTCTGGAGACATCTATTTCTTTCCATAGGAGAGCCTAGAATGACAAAGACTCAACTCAGCTGACTTCCACAGCCACAAAAGAGCTGACTTCCTTCCTCGGTTTCCCCATTTGTAAACTAAGGATTTTTTTTACTTAATCTGTGATTTGCTGACCTTTGCTAAAACGTGCAAGTTCTTACAAGAGGCTTTATTCACTGGGTTGCCAGTGACGAAATTTCATGCAAAATAGGACTTGAAGTGTCATCAAGAGGTAACCCAGGCCATCTTCTGCCTCTGTGAAAACTTAACTTAATCATAACCACCACTGAGAGAAGGGTGCCTAACCTGCCCTTTAAAAGACTACTGTGACAGGTAACTCTTTACCACCCCCAGAGTAACTCTTTTCCACCCCTCTCTTTACTGGTAGAAATCTCCCTGCCTTTTTTTTAAGGAAGATTTGTGTTTTTTGTGTTTTCTTTTTGGAATACACAAAGATGTGAAGTACTGTTTTATTACTCACAATGCCATAAAGCCAAACCAGTGGATCTATTGGGCTTCTACACTTGGGAAAACCATAAAGCGTGGCTTAACGAAGGACTCTGGAAAGGGTTAACTGAACTAGGTCACTGCACAAGCTTGTCCAGTTTAATATTCAGCTAATCCATTGGCTGTTATTTCTACTGGAGAAATCCTGAAATGCCTTCATAATATCATTATCACTGACTGACGGCTATCACTTTAAAATATGTTTGCTCACACTTTTCAGTCAGGACAGGATTAATTTCTCCTCCTTTGCCCCTTCCTTTTATGCCTTCCCTTCACTAAGGCTCCACGCCTCCCTCCCCCAGCCCCAAGAGCCCTTTCAGGGGGGAGATTTCCTTGGAGAGGCTTACAGAGTGCTACTTAAGGAGTTGTCTTCTCGGCCTTCTTTCCGCTGCTGGGTTGTGAATGCATCATTCAGTGCACACAGGCCAGGCCACGCTAGCCAGACAGCCCGTCAAAGCAGTTCTTACATAGGCAGAAAATACCAAGATACACTTGTGACACAGAAAAGCAAGAAATTAAATTAGACGGGATTATACAGTAAAAGGCACCTCCTAAGCAAGTGTTGGAAGCTTTCCAGAAGCCGTTCTATGTTCTTTAAAGACTCTGTGCTCTAACACATTCCTACCAGGGAAGGCAGGTGTTAAGGAGAGAAAATCATTCCTCCCTTATGCAAAAAATTAGATCTCCAAATACAGAGGAGGTAAGTTTTCCAGGTTCTCTGGATGCTTTCTTTTCTTTTTTTGTTCCCTTTCTTCATTTCTCTTCCTGATTTCCTTTCCTCTTTTGTTTCCCTTCTTCTTGAACAAATGTGAACATACAAAAAGAAATTTTCACTAAAGTTATCAACTGTCTATAGCTATCTTTGGCTGGAACTATGTACAGAGCTAGTTCTGTAGTCCCGGATTAGATTATTTTGTTATTTTGTTTCCCATTAACCACCGGAGATTTTAGGGAAGAATGCTTGCAATAAGGAGATGGTGCAATTTCTCATCCTTTTTGAAATGTCAGCAGTCCACATTGTATTTATTTTATTTTGCAATTGATTGCATTATATCATATACCTCTAGTCTGTCCCTGAAAAGATACTTTTAGAGGTAAGACATAACTTGTGGGAATCCTCTACCGAGTTAGTCGTTCTAGTCATCCTCTTAGAGTCAACAGAAAGAAATAGGCACCTCCAGCAGGTAATTAATCACATCTTTAAGTAGACAATTTAGGCTGGTCATGAATTGCCCTGCAAAGGCAGAAAAAGGAGTGCACGTGACTGGCTCAGATACAGGTGCCCACATGACATAAGTCAATGAGATGGAATGAGGCAGATGAATATATTGTACAATGCAATTTGGTGGTGACAGGGGCCTTACCAAGAGGGACACACAGTAAAGCTGTCTGTTGTGAATGGGTTGTGTCTTTACAATCCTTTCAAAAATTATACACCTTGTTTTAGCCTAGGAGTTTCCCATCTGCCGTTATTCAGGAATATAGTTTTCCTTGATCATTTATCTCTTGGTCACTCCTTTCTGAACCACTGATTGCCTAAATGTGACACCGAGACTGGTGGGGTTTGCTTCCAGTTCCACTCTGGCCTAGACGGAGCCCAGCTGTTTCTCTTCCACTGGCTACTGCACAGCCATAAATATGTACCCATTTTGTCCTTTTGTTTTCTGTAGAAATCTGGGTCAGTGCTAAGGGAAAAGAGGAGGGATGGAAAGGTACACAATTTGGTAAGACTAGGTAGAAATCGATATCACATTGTTCTTATTGATCGTTTTTTCTTGGAGATATATCAGAAAAGGAATTATCCATGGAAATTGTATCCCACTTCTTGAATATCTTTTACCTACTGTTAGTACAGCTGTAAGCACAGGAAAAGTCCCTAACTTTCCCAACTTCCTCTCTAGGCTTTACTTTGTGGCTTTGAGAGCAATTTTGGTTTTTCTCCATTTCAGTGTTTCCTGTGGATGCTTGATCAGTTTTTGCCTGCACAAGCGTTTCTGATTTTGCTGTAATTTTATGTAGGTGCTAGATAATTTGAATTAACTGAATCATTCCACAGATTTGCTCAGATCACCTGCACAAACGGGGAGAACTGCTTGTGTTTTCATTGGGCAGGACTTACAATGGTGATTTTTAACAGCAGTTGACTGGGAATGTTTTGATACTAGGATGAATCCCATACAGCTTATAATTTGTTTCTAAGCGGTGCCTATTTTTAGCTTAATCTGGTGGTTTCCAGGCTTCTTTGACCAAAGGAACTTTGATATCTGGGTGCATAATGGCAAGTTGGTGATGTTAAGGACTAAGTTTTTTAAAGATGTAGGTTATTTATTTACTAGTGACATGTACTGCTCCGGGGGCTATAGCTGGAACAGGCCAAGCCAAAGAAGCCCCACATTCACACTGGAATGGGACCATGTCTGAAAAGAGAAACTGTAGAGGTGTAGAAACGCCTAGAGATAAGGAGTTCAGCTATAGCACAAAAAAAAAAAAATGGGGATGGCATTATGGAGAGCTCTGAGCTACTTTCAGGGGACAAAAAGGATTATTCCCTGAAGTTAACTTTACCCTGGTGATGTTACTTTACTCAGGCTCCTCCTAGTCAATGGAAAAAGAAAGTTCTGTAAAGGACCTTAGTTTAGCTGTTCTGCCTATAGAGAGACTTTGACCACCAGCTAGATTGGCTTCGCTAAACAGAAATTAACCCTTGAGAATATCCCCCAGAGTGTGTCACAAATCAGTATAAAGTAAAATTCATACAATGCTGGGACAGAAAATCTGAAAAGATCCTTTCATTCTTCTTTCCCCTCAAAAAAACCATCGCTGAGATTTAGAGCAAGCTAAATACTAGAGGAAGTCATATGTGAAATTGTTTGCTGTTTTCACCATGATAGATAACTTCCCCAGAACTCATTGTTCAGTCCATTAAGCTGCAAATTTATGTTTCAAAATGTATATACACGAGAGATATTTTTTTCTCTGTGAGTGGTTTCATTTCCCCTCTGAACAACAATTCAAAGATCATTTTTACTTGTAAAATAAATCAGCATTCCAAGGAATATTTCCAGGTGTTCTTAAAGGCACGGTTTTTACAAAGATTGCTTTCATGGACTTGGTCTACACTGAAGGCAAATGTGCTATTAAACATCAGTAGCCACTGTAGTGCTTGAGGCGAACACTCTGGCTTTGTCCTTAGCACGCCAGCCATAGGTCCAGTCCTTCAAAATCCTGGAGGACCTGGAGGAACGTATCACAAAGCGCACCTGTCTCAGTGCGGTAACAGCCATGGCTGAAGTCTCATGCAAGGAGAATTAAATACCCAGGGGGGGAAGAAAAAAACCCAACAAAAAAAAAACTTCATAAACTTAATACTAATCATATATATTTCTTAGTCTGTATGCACTTCTGATAAAGAATTCATTATTAATAATGAAAAAACCTGATGAATCAATCATTTGTCTTTATTTTTCCATGTGCCTAGGCTGTACCTTGCATATCGCCACCCAACTGATTAACATGGAGAATGCAAGCAGTGTGAAGGAATTCATTCTTCTGGGCCTCTCAGAGAATCAAGCGGTGCAGAAAATATGTTTTGTGATGTTTCTGTTCTTCTATATGGTTACTGTGGCAGGAAATCTGCTCATTGTTATCACTGTAATTAGCAGTCAATGTCTGAACTCTCCCATGTATTTCTTCCTCTGCTACCTGTCCTTTGTAGATATCTGTTACTCTTCCGTCACAGCTCCCAAAATGATTGCCAACTTCCTTGTTGAAAATAAAACCATCTCCTTTGTGGGTTGCATAGCACAGCTGTTTGGGGTACATTTCTTTGGCTGCACAGAGATCTTCATCCTCACAGTGATGGCCTACGATCGCTATGTTGCCATCTGCAGACCTCTCCACTATACCACCCTCATGACCAGGCGTGTGTGTGGCTGGATGGTGATCGGCTCATGGGTAGGAGGTTTCGTGCACTCCACAGTGCAGACTCTTGTAACCACTCAGCTCCCCTTCTGTGGCCCTAACAAAATTGACCACTACTTCTGTGATGTCCACCCCCTACTACAACTGGCCTGTACCAACACCTACGCTGTAGGCATCATTGTCGTTGCCAACAGCAGAATGATAACTCTGAGCTGTTTCTTCATCCTGGTCATGTCCTACGTTGTCATCCTGGTTTCCTTGAAAAGTCAAACATCCAAAGGGTGGCACAAAGCCCTCTCCACCTGTGGGTCCCACATCGCTGTGGTGATTCTGTTCTTCGGGCCATGCATGTTCATCTACATACGTCCATCCGGCAATCTGTCAGCAGACAAGAGCGTGGCAGTGTTTTACACTGTCATCACACCCATGCTGAACCCACTCATCTACGCGCTAAGAAATAAGGAGGTGAAGAGTGCCATGAGAAAACTATGGAGTAGAAAAGTGGGAAGTGAAAATGGAAAGGTGTAGAACTGTGGTAACATTTCCAAAGGATCGGAGAAAATCAAGCATCTTTCACTGTAATTTCTTTTGTGAAAATTCCCCAAGAACTGCCTTTCAAAGAAAAGCTTGCTGTTAGCTCCTGTTGTAATTAGGAAGACACTGAAGGTTCATCTTTTGATTTGAAAGACATTGTGAACTCTGTGACAAGCAGGCATTCCCTTTCTATTGTCTTGTCAACTAGTGCAGGCCCGGGCCTGGGGTTCCTGAGCACTAACTGAAACACCAGTGTTTAAATAAATACTATCAAAAATACTGAAAATGTTGTCCAGGTAGAGCATCCCATTACTCAGCTATAAACTTGCAGACAAACTCCATCTGCTCTGTAATTCATTCAGCTGGGAAAGAGAGGACTATGGTCACCTTCTGCCGGAAACAGTCATGCCAAAGGAGGCCCCTTTCTGCTTGCAGTAAATGCCTTTTTATGAGAAGCACATTGCGGTATCTTGAAACCATGAGTTAGCAATTAAAAACCTGATGTTAGGTGCTAGTTGGGTCATTTGCCAATGCAGATAGCGGGGAAGCTTCTCCCCTTCCCCTGCCAGTGCAACAAATCCTTTCTGCAGTGTTCAAAGTCAGGTTGGATGGGGATTTGAGCAACCTGATCTAGTGAAATCTGTCCCTGCCCATGGCAGGGGGGTTTGGACTAGATGATCTTCAAAGGGTCCTTCCAACCCAAACTGTTCTATAATTCTATCTACTTCACCTATCACTGATGCCATCCTTCCAACCATCCCCTCTATCCTTCAGCTCTGATTCAGGTTTTTTATTTTAATGTTTAGACTAATACAGAATCATAGGTCTAGTGAAAGACACCTTGCTGACTTTAAGAAATGAAGGAGTCACCAAAGAAGGCATTTGGAGGCACAATTTCATGTGTCAATGGAAAAAAAAAGGATTATTTAGGAACTATTCCAGTATGCAAGACAAATCCTAGCCCAACAGAGCACATTTACACACCCACACGAGCACATTTACACACCCACACAAGGGAAGAAGGAGGTTTTCCATGGGAACAGCTGGTACACCTACTATTGCAGGAGGGAAGAGAAGAAACATGAGGATGAAAGACCAAACCAGTTCAGTGCCAGCAAAAGCTGTCACAGGGTGATAAGCTATAGCAGCTCGGGGTCTCCACCTGAGGAGCCACAATCAGACAAGAGACCCTAGCCCCTACCTTGCCAGCAGAAAACCACCGAATCAGCTGAGTGAGGAAGGAAAAGACCTGCTTGGTGCCATCCAAAAGTAATTGAAGCATTTTTATTTCTTCACTTACATTCCCTATAAACACCTGCACCTGTGTTACACCTTAACGTGACTTAAGTAGGATTCAAGGTTACAAGGTGTTCCCAGCCCAAGCTGGGGCTTATAACTTTATATATATATACACAAAATTATATATATACATATGTATATTAAAAATAGATTATTTTTTTGAATGCTTTGGGGGTGAACACCAATTTTTTTTTCTGGAGATCTCACTTCTGGGTGCTGCTGGGCAAATATTCAACCATAGCTTATGGAAGGTGTCACTGAAAACACCACTAGGCTCCTCTACACTTCGGTAAGAATTCTTATAAGAATTTAATACTCGGGCTAAAGAGTTGCTTCTGTGTTTTGCATTGTCTCAGTAAAAATTCCTGGTAAGCAGTGAGGACTAACCACAAACCTTTCTAAATTTTTGAATTGATTTCCTGTTTTACTTCCTGTTTCAAATTTGTACAGCAGACATCTAAGGGATAACAGTCTATAGCACAGTTGTGATATTTTTTTGTGCTGTTAACATGAAATGGTAAGAACAAGTTAATAAGAAATAAGAACACATATGAGGAATATTAGCTTAGGACAGAAAACAGAATTTATATAAATGTCCTGTGTAAGAGACATTTTTACTTCAAGAATGCTTGATTGCAAAGGAAAGGTGAATATAAATCTTGCAAATGGCCAGGTGTGATGTTTATTTGAACTAGAAATGCTTCCAGAAGAAATACATGTCCAATAGTAAATAAAGTCTATTTATCCGGACAGCATTAAAAAGCCAGCCAGCAAAGAAACAAGGAAGCAAGCAAACCCATGCGCAGTGTAACAGTCTAGATGACCATGCTCCAGCATCACTCTCCAGAGACTACCCTAATAGCTATCCAATTTTTAGCTCCTTGTCCACTGATGATTTCTGACAAAACTTCGTATGCCTCTGGGATCTCATTACTCCTGATAGTCTTGTGATTCTGCTGTGTGATTTACTTTAAATATTTCTGCTACAATTTCCCCATCTTGTGAGAGATAATTGTTCTTGTAGATGCTCCTGGAAGGTTTTTTTTTCAGAATGGGAAATGCAGATCGAGAGTCAGGCTGTTCTTTTCAGCCACTGTATGTTTCAGAATGGGCAGAGATACGGACTGCTTTCACAACATCTAAGCAGCAACTTGCAGCTGAGACATTCTGATGAAACCACCTCAAGTGGTCAGAGGAGGTCATCAGAGGAGGAATAGCAAGCGAACTCTCAGAGACTGGCAAATATGAACTGTGTAAGTTTTCTGATATTGTTCCTTTGTTTTGGTCAAGCGTGACTGAAATCCTAACTTTGAAAATAGGCATTTCTGGTGAGTGACTTTTGTGAGGTCCGTTTTATGACTTAGAAAAACTCAATTACAGATTTTTCAGCCTTTGTTTTAGTTGATGTCTTACTTGCTTTTTTTCCCCAGTTATATGCCGTTTCCAGAAAGATCTGTCAATAGGATGTTGTCAGTGTTACAGAGAGGACTCAGGAGCTGATGACTGCACTTCCGATGTACTCAGTCTTACATTGTCTCAGCTGGACATGTCAGGCAACAATGGTCGCAACACACACACTTTCGTCTTCCCCACAGTGCTTTCCCTCTGCTCATGGAGGGGCATGGAGGCAGGGATGGAGACACTAAAGAGCCTTTCCTCTGCTGCCCTAGTTGGGGAGTAGCCAGTAGGTGAGGCAGAGAGCTCAGGAGAAAGAACCGAGTGTCCTGTGATTGTCAAATAGAACTCAGACCCCAAAGGGCTTGCTGATATCACAGACAAGGTTATTACACCTTTGCCACCTCTATCTTCATGTATAAATTGAACACTAGTGATACTTGTCTACTGCATGGGAATGCCGCAAAGGTGAATTCATGGGTGTTTGTGAGTAAAGGAGGGTCACCAGCAGTGCATTCATTACCCCAGTGTCACTACAGATGTATTTGTGAGGTGTTCCACACTAAGTCCAGGACTTGGGTGAGGTATACAAACCCCTGCTAATGCACCATTAATGCAAATTAGCTCCAGATTAGTTCATTCGTGTACTCTGAGAAAGGTGGTCCAAGAAGACACTGGCCAGCTCTTTCTGTGACTGAACTTACTCAGGTCTATCACAGTCAGAGAGATAATAAGGAGTAGTTCTGTTGCATTCCTTTAGAGGACTGAAAAGGAAAGTACAATCACTGCTTGCACAAGGGCCTTCCTCAGGCCATGATCAAAGTGTTGAGACTTGAATTATAGCCGCACTGTGTCTTTTGGTCAACTTTTATTTCCAAATCAACATTGTACGGTAAAAATGGGTCTTGAGGGGACCTGGTAATTAGTCGTCTTTTTTAAAAGAGGCAAAGGTGAGAACTAGGATTCCTGAGGGTATTATTTCTACCACCCTCCTCAAATAAATAATCTGAGCTTGTTATTATATATGTCAATAATACATTCTGATTTGGATATCACCTGTTACTCCTTGAGGGAAGCATTGACTTTAAATGGAAACTGTCCCAAAAAGACAGCAAAGGAAATATGCTTAATATTTAACACAGCAGTAGTCAGTATGGATGTGTACTGAGAATGGCCCATGTCTAATGCCATAGCTGGCGTCTCTTTTCTGTGCTTCAGGTCCTGCCTACATGGTATCTATGGAAAACAAAAACAATGTGACGGAATTCATCCTCCGTGGACTAACACAAGATAAGACAGTAGCAAAAGTGTGCTTCTCATTATTCTTAGTCTTCTATGCCACTACCATTCTTGGAAACCTGCTTATCATCATTATTATAAAGACAAGCGAACAGCTGAACTCTCCCATGTACTTCTTCCTGAGCTACTTATCTTTTGTAGACATCAGTTACTCTACTGTCGCAGCTCCCAAACTCATTTATGACCTTCTTGTTGAGAAGAAGACCATCTCTTTTGCGGGCTGCATAGCTCAACTGTTTGCGGGCCATTTCTTCGGGTGCGCTGAGATCTTCCTTCTCACAGTGATGGCCTATGATCGTTGCGTTGCTATATGCAAGCCGCTTCATTACACAAATACTGTGAACAAGCATGTCTGTGGCTGGCTGGTGGCAGCTTCTTGGGTGGGAGGCTTTGTACACTCAGTGGTGCAGACCCTGCAGACCATTCAGCTACCATTTTGTGGGCCCAATGAGATCGACCACTATTGCTGTGATGTTCACCCTTTACTGAAGCTGGCCTGCACTGACACCTACATCACTGGTGTCATTGTGGCTGCCAATAGTGGTGTGATTTCCCTGAGCTGTTTTGTTGTTCTTATCGTGTCCTATGCTGTTATCGGTTTCTCTGTTTCTCTTCCGAAGGGCGTCTCAAAGCACTCTATACCTTTTCTTCCCACATCACTGTTGTAGTTCTGTTCTTTGGGCCGTGCATTTTCATCTATATGCGCCCTTCCACCACCTTCTCAGCAGACAAGATGGTGTCTGTGTTCTACACCATCATCACGCCTATGCTCAATCCCTTGATCTACACCCTCCGAAATGAAGAGGTGAAAAATGCCATGAAAAAGTTGTGGAGCAGAAAAGTGAAGAGGAGTGAGAAATGAAGCAACACAGTGCATGTTTGTAAGATGATGTGAGCTTCAGAAACCATGGGGATGGAAAGAGAAGTGGTCAGGAGAGGCTTTTCAGTAATGTTGCTCTGCTTTTAGCACAGCTGTTCAAAATAGGGCTGACACTAAATTCAAGGTTTTATGTAACTCATCTTCTTTGGGAACTGTCAGTCAAAAGGATGTGAGGTTATTGTCAGCTACCAAACCTGAGCATTGGCAGTGGTATTGTGGCATTTACCTTCAGGCACCTCATAGCTGTATCTTGGGTGTTTGTCTAGGCTTCTCCCGGCATTAGGAGAAACAACCAAGTATTTTAAGAGGTTGTTCTTTCCTACTAGCTCCTAAAAGCTTTGGAGAGTAGCATCTCCTTGCATTTCTGCATAAAGGAGTGATGGTGGTACCCAGCTTCCAAGAGTAAACAAACCTTTCAGTACTGCACAGCATTGGCAGCTTTTATCTAACGTATTTTGATGTGCTAACATGAGGTGTCTACAACTGAGCAAGCCGCTGAGGAAAGTCAGCAACCTTTGGGCAGATGGGACTCATTTCTTGGTAAAATAGGACCATGAGAGAAGTAGGAGGTTATATTAGGTTTCTGCATGACAGGGAGAGATGGCAAATTGTACCGAAACACCAGCAAATAAATAAACACCAATATGTAAATATTAAAAACGTTTTCCAGGCAGAGCATCCTATTAGCTAGAGCGTGAACTTTCAGTCAGACAATCTGCAGCTACTCTGTAGCCCATTCAGCTGGGAAATGGTGGCCCAAGGTGTTTGCAAAATTGTTGCCTGCTGCTGGAAGCAATCATACCATTGGCATTCCCTTTCTGCTTGCGGTAAATGCCTTATTATGAACACCACATTGTCATATGCAGAATCCATGAGTTAGCTATTAAAAAGCTGGCACTAGGTGCAAGTTTGGTCAATTAGCAATTGACCAAATGATGGTAACAGGATGGGAATCTTCTCTTCTTCCTCTGCCAGTGCAATTTCCAGTTACTATTATTACAGCTCAATGTCAGTACCATGATTCAAAAGCTCACCAGGCTAATAGCTAAAAGCTTTCCTACAATGGTGAGTCTGAATGTTCCCATTTTTATGTATTTGGTACCTTCTGGTGAATGTGCTATCTGCTTCAGCTTTGTTCTCCCTCCTGCCCCTGGTTCCTCAAACACTCATAATCTAAGCTGTCCAATGACAACAAATGTAAGACATGCAAATTAATGCCCAGGTCCAAAAAAACCTCCTGTACTATAAACCTAAAATTATGGCTATTCTTGCCTGGATCAATTTAATTTAAAGGAGCCCTGCTGTCTAACACCTTTCTGAGACCTTGAGTTTGTGTCATAGGTGACCTTTATAATCTATCAGGGCAGCAATCCAAGCATGGTTAAAGATCATAGACACTGACTGATCCACAGTCCAGTGGAATTATCAGGATCATTTTCATAGCTTTATTTAGACACTGGATGAAATTTTGTGTTTTGGCCAGTACTCTGGAGCTATTACACTAGTATTGTCTAAGGGATAGGTATGTCAGTGGAAATAGGAGAATTACATATTTCTCCATACTGAAATACAACCAAGGTCCTAGCTGAACATGGAAAACATTCCTCATCTTAATAAGAACGTTATTGTTTGGTTGACATTTTCCTCAGCCATTTCCAGTACGGAAACGTGGAAATGCCCCTAGAATCTCATGAAGCTGGGAATGCTCTTCTACTGCAAATTAACTGACTGTGGTCAAGGCATGAATTTTCTAAAAACTTCTGTTGGCACTAATATTTTGGGAAGGGAAGCAGAGGAACAGGATGTCCTTAAAATAGTTGACAGCTTGCTCATTTGCCCCAAGGTAATTGGTGACACATGGAGACAAAATACAGCAAAAAGTCCTTGTTACTTTACGATGGTAGTAAAATTAAAAGTAAAACATCATGACTTGGACAAAGGATTTTTATAATTTCTCCGTATTTCCAGACAGAATAGGGAGAGAAAGAAGTAGCAATGACTGACAGAAGAGGAAGGTTTATGTTCCCTGCCGTTAGGGGGTAAAAACAGGTGTGTAGTCACCAAGATTTCCTTTCTAGATTTCCAGATTCTTCCTCACTGGAAGAGGCTACTCCTTTCACCTCCTGAAGATGCAGCAGAAATGGCCATAAAATTCAGTAATCACATTTCTTCTTTTTCCAGATTGCATGCTTTGAGAGACTAGTTTCCATTCTTTAAAGTTCATGCCATGTGTTTGGTTTACCTTGGCTAGCTGCTGGACACCCACCCAGCCCCTCTGTCACTCACCCTCCTCAACAGGACAGGGGAGAAAATGAGGTAAAAAAGCTTGTGGGCTGAGATAAAGACAGGGGGATCTCTTATCAATTAACATCACGGGCAGAACAATCAGTTCAAGTTGATTTGAACTTGAGCCATAGTTGTCAGTGGCATATCACCACCGATATCTTTGGTCTGCCCAGACCTTCCTTTGTCTTGGGGAATGAACATTCATCTTAGCTTATCTTTATATCTCATCCCGATGAGGCATTGATCCAGTCTATCCTTGGGTGACTGCAGTTTCCCACCAATGCTACCTGTCCTAGCTCTGCAGCTTCTCTGATCTCAAGCAACATTTCCTGGTGCCCGACACTGTTTCAAGGCAGGGATTGGTAGTACAACCCTACATTTATGTTTTTATTACTAGAGACTTGTTTTTTTCATACAAAGGGCTTCTGAGTGCTTAGAAGTGCATGGTGTCTTGTCCTCTCTTTATCAACCTTCAGGACTCCACGCACAGAAGGTCACTGAGCAAATTGTTGCGCTGTTGCACACCAAGGGACCCAGCCATCAAAACTGTTTAATAAGGCCCTCGGGTAGCTGCTTGGAGTTTGGTAATGACACAGTTCTCACAGGTCCAACTCCACTAGCGGAAAACTATCTTTTGCCTGTGTTTAGCACCCAGTACGTTACAGGAGTATTTATACGTTGTGCTGGGATGGGATGACTTCAGGGAGAAGGAAGATGCGGGAAACACAGAGGTCAGTTCAGAAAGCCTTGGAGGGGTTGCCTCATTGGATCTTTCTGTTTAAATGATAGACGGAAAAAGGGACATTGATAACATCATGGTAAAATCTGCCTGTAACCTGTCAGGAAAAGAAAAATCGCTTGAAAACCTCCAGAGACAAATTTCTATGCAACAAGAAACTTAAACGAGAGCAAGGATATGGCAATTACAAGCAGGAGGAAGAAGAAGAGTGGAACAATGCCCTAACCTGTCGGATGAATAACTTGAAACAGATTTGGAGTGAACGATTTAAAATGCTTTCAGACAACAAATGCTGTGGAGTTCAGACTTCAACATTCAGTTCATGTTGTATCAGCATTTAGTAACTGGGTACAGTAGTAACCATTTTTTCCTCTCCTTTGCTTATGTTCTTCGTATCAGCCATGGCATATTAAAGCACATGTGTGTGGTTGTGTTTGTTTTATGTGAAAGGCAGAGAGAAATGCTTGGTAATCTGTTGAAAAATATACAGAAAAATTTAAATACTACTGTGACGTTTTGGTCATTTGGATCCTTCAAGGCAGCTTCATTTAATGTTGATTGCATCGCAGACATCTAGCATGGGGCAGGCTCTCCATTTATACTCAAGGACAGACGTACTATCTTCTATGGTGTTAAGTCATCTCACTGTAGTGTAATGATCTAAATAAGGTAAACTGAGTCACGCCTTTAAGATGTTTATTCCTTTTCCTTGGCTATATAGGGAGCCAGAGCTGTTGTGCTCAAACTGTGATGCCTGTTCTGCAGGTCTCTGTCTAGTACAATGTCGGGGATCGCTATAGGCAGTTCACCCTCTCTGCAGCTGTGCTAGCTCCGGAAGACTACCGAGCCCTTGGAAGAGGCAGAGGGGAACAAGTGGGATCATTTCTAAACTAGTGCTGTGATTTGCAGAATATATTCCGAATTATGCATGAAGCAAACCTGTTTGATGGGAAAGAAAAACAGTCTTTGAGAACTACCAGAAAGTGGCAGAGAATAGAGCAGGACCTGAGGAACGTGCTCAGGTATTAGCAAAAAGCAAGAGGCATATATGAAAAACAGACACTGCTTTCTTAGTAGTGATCTCCTGCTTGCTGACTTATAAACTCTTAGGCAGAAGCGAGCAGCTAAAGAATTTCCTGGTGTGATTGTAAATGAAAATGAGCATTCCTCTGCTGGTCACATTTTAACCTCCACAAGACAGTGAGTGTATTTGTCCACTGAAGAACTTTAAAAATTACTCGGAGCGACAAAGAAGTAGAGAAACTGTGCAGAGTTTTGCAGCTTCTACTATGTTAGAAAATACAATTTCTTCAGGAGAGCATGGTCTGTTAACGGCAGGCCTAAGAGAGCACTTAAGGTACTAAACAGCTGCTAGCTCAGTGGAGAGGAATACCAGTGAAGAACCTCCCAGACCTGGTTTCTGTGCATGTATTTCTAGTTTCAGAGTGGACAAGCTAACTGGAGAGCCCTTTCACCAATTTAGAGGAATGCAATTAGGAGTAGAACATGGAACAGCTCATGGTTGAGCCATATATTGTAGACAAGATGCTTGAGTATGGCAAGTGTTCGCTTTCCATCATGGCACTTTAAACTCCCAGTAGGTAAAAGGACAGCGTCGCATTTTTCCAGCATTCGTGGCTCTTGTCCTGTGAGAGTAGGACGTGATTCCTCCCTGCCAGAAGGGGAGCACACACTTTGTCACACCAACTACAATGCAGAAAAACAGTGGTCAGAGTGAGTTCAGGGGTGAGCGTCAGAGTGGAGGGGCCAGAAACCTGAAAAGGGAGTGGGAAGGCGGGAGAAGAGAGGCGGACAGTGCTCTTTGCAAACACTGCTCACCATAATTTATGATGCGACACTGTGCTTTCTGTAGCAGGCAGAACAGCAGTAAATGCATCCTGCTCTCATCATCCATGAACCTTGGAGCTGTAGCACATCTCCATCTCTTCCTGGTCAGCCCATGACTTCACCCCCACACCTGTGCTATGGGAGCCTCAGCTGAAGTGATGGCACTGGGAAACTTCTCCCGGGTGACTGAATTCATCCTCCTGGGGCTTTCCGATACAAGGGAGTTGCAAGTCCTCTTCTTCACTTTCTTCTTCCTGGCCTATGCCATGGTTCTGCTGGGAAACCTTCTCATCATTGTGACAGTCAGGACCGACCCCAAGCTGTCCTCACCCATGTACTTTCTCCTCTGCAATTTGTCCTTCATAGATATCTGCTGCACCTCTGTCACCTCTCCCAGGATGCTGGTGGACCTGCTCTCCCAGAGGAAGGCCATTGCTTTCGAAGACTGTATAGCCCAGCTGTTTTTTCTGCACTTTGTTGGGGCATCAGAGATGTTCCTCCTGTCTGTGATGGCGTATGACCGCTACACTGCCATCTGCAAGCCCCTGCACTACACAGCCATCATGAGCCGGCAGGTATGCTGGGTCCTGGTGTCTGCCTGCTGGGCAGGGGGCTTCCTCCACTCCATTGTCCAGACGCTGCTCACAATCCAGCTCCCCTTCTGCGGCCCTAACACAATCGACAACTACTTCTGTGACGTGCCTCCTGTCATTCGGCTTGCCTGCACAGACATCTACATCACTGAGTGGCTCATGGTATCCAACAGCGGCTTGATATCCCTGGTTTGCTTCCTGGTGCTGGTCACATCTTACACGTTCATCCTGGTCACAATCAGGGTCCGCTTCACTGAGGGGAACTGGAAGGCGCTCTCCACCTGTGCCTCACATGTGATGGTCGTCACCCTCTTCTTTGTACCCTGCATCTTCATCTACCTCCGTCCCTTTTCTACCTTCCCCTCCGACAAGCACATCTGTGTGATCTGCACTGTCTTCTCCCCGGTGATGAACCCCCTCATCTATACCCTGAGGAATAACGAGGTGAAGGCATCCATGTGGAAGTTATGGAAGCGCTGCAGAATCTTCTGAGACAAGCTGGGTTTGCAGCAAACCTGGAGTTACATTCCTACAGACTAATGGCAGATTGGGGCATGGGAACAGGGTTGGAATCCAACGTGTAGGGCAATACCTGAAATCCAAAGGATGTTTAGTTTCAGTTAAGGAATTTACCTAACCTTCATTTCTTCAGAGCTGTAGATTCCATTGGTATTCTTATCTGTTTTGTGGGCTTTAGGTCCCTTTAGTCCACCTATGGATTTTTCACTGCTGCAGGACAGATGAGACATTTTTAAGGCTTTTACTATTCGCATAGCTTTGCAATTGCCATTTCTGATGACAATTAGAACATCCTTCTCTGCACCCTCAAAAAGAAGTCAGGAGAACCAGACTCTTGAGTACAGAGCGACAATGTTATGCAGTGAGTCTTGTGATGCAGTGAGTGAATTAGAAGTTTTGTTTGTGCAGAGCTCAGATGTTTGGGATGAAATTCTAAGGGAAAAGGAATTATGCTGAGGAATACAGTAGAGTCTAAATAACAACCATTTGAGCACTGGATCTGCACGAGTGGGCAACGTTGGGCAGGCTCTGAACATTGCTTGGAAAGAGTAAACCACCATCACACAACAGAACTTGCACTAATGTTGTTACTGTTTATTAAGAAGCATGGAGAAATTTTTAAGGCACGGGTAGTTCTTTTCCCTGAACTACAAATCAGAAAGATCTGAACAACTGTGGTCTGTCAGTGTCTTTTTTTCCCCTGTTGTCTTGTCTTTGCTTTTCTATGTTTGTTTCCGTGATGTTCCTTTGTTTCTCATAAAAATGGATGAACTCTTCCCATCACCACAGCCATTTCTCTGCCATGGCAAGTGATTACAACCTGTTCAAAAACGTTTCAGATCCCTTCTTAAGATATTACCTATTGTTACCACAAAAATCTGGTTAGAAAGGACTTCTGGAGCCTGAGTGACTCCTCATTCCACATCGCTGGTGAAAGAAAATAATTTCCTCTACTTCAGCTCCGAAACCATTAGATGTGTGGCAAAAGACGACTGTGCTGTCCACAGCAGCTGGCTTTAGGCCTCTTAGTTTTTAGACTGGTTCTTGGTTTTTGGACTGCTTCTTATAGGCATTTTCTGAATTATCTGAAATAACAGAGACAAAGTCACTTTATATTTAAAACTGGGCTTACATTTAGCAAAGCATCATTTCAGGACAATGTGGGACTGGAATATTACAGTCTAGGAATCCCAGAATAGTCTTATTCCAGTTTTGGTAACTCCCAGCACTGTAAAAATAAAAAGCGGCTCCAAAAAGGCTCGCATCAGGTTAACAATGGAACTTTTATGTGTACGTATAGACATCAGGAGATCAAAGGTCTATGGAGAAATCTGGCAAGTAACCCAGTCCTTACCAGAGAGACTTACAAGCAGTTACACAGCCGCTTCTGCTTGGGTCATACAAGAACTGCTGAAATGCACACCGAGGTTATTTCCCAATTCGGAAAGCAAGCAACTCTGCCTGTGTTGAAATCCGCTGTTCTAGCAGAATTGAACAGTAGCTATGACAGAATGATTTGCCTTCTGTCAGAAAGAAGAAACTGGAAATGGGAAACAGGTCTTTCACCACTAATTTCTAAGACCTCAAGAACACGTTTCATACTCACCAGTGTAACTGCTGAATTCCCTCCCACAAGAAGTAAGAATTAGTCTTTTTATTTACCTTAGTATGTATTACGTGTCAAAGACCTTTCTTACCTTAGCCCGACAGGGTAGCATGGCTATACCTGACACAATCAATATTTCAGGACACGTGAGAGAGTCATGGGGTTATGTTTACATTCAGTCACTTGGATCCCCCAGTTTGCAGGACAAGGTGTGAGTTTTTGCTTTCTACACTTTAGCTGTCTGTGATGTAAGGTGTGTGATCTCAGAAGTAATCAACTTCACTTGTGTTGCTCGTCTGATCTTCTTTTTAGTTAACAACGAAGATCTGTGGATCCTAGGGTATGAACATGTCTATTCTAAGAGAAGACGAACAGTTCCCCGGAAGTGCTTTTGGTTTTGACCATGAAGGAAGCTTAGACTGATGAGATCAGATGGACTCACTTCTGGTGCAGATTTGGGTGAGATAAATCAATGTGCTTATCCATACTTGGAATAACTTGGGACAGTCCGTTGCTGAAGCTTATAGCTAGAATCACGCTCAGCTATTTGAACAGAGTGTGCCTTATGTCTTGCTGTCACCACATTAATATATAATGCAATGGTATAGCGTTCAATGCAATATAACACAAGACAATACATTATCAACAACTAGCAGCAGTGAACAATAAATGTCACAAAGTCAAGTATCTACAAAATATAAGCTCTTCAAATTATGTAGATATAGGTATAACTGATAATATTAAAAATAAATGTTGAAAACCTGAAACTTTCTAAACAGCTTCACTTATGTGGGATCATAATTTTCAAAGAAATAAATCCAGTATGAGAATTTTCTCCCTCTCTGACATGCTGTTCCTGTGCTTTGCCACCCGATGGCAGAGGCATACATGCTAAGTGTACCTAAACGCATACACTGATACCAATGTTTACAGGTAAGTTAAAGACGGTGGAGATTTTGTTTGTAGATTTTCTTTAGACATAGAAGGATGTGAATTTTTTTAACCTTTCAGAAAATAGTCTTAATTCTCTCACAGAAGCGAATTAGTAAAATCATACAAGGAACAATATATAGAGGAAGCAGCGATGCAATCCAGCATTATATCTGGGGAGATAGCAACAGTGTTTGGGGAGGACTAAAGAAAAAGACAATAGGATTTTGCTCTGCGAGGTGTTCTTAATAACTGAAATTTCTACCTTGCAGTAATTAAGTTTCTGTACTCCTTCAGCAAACATTATTCTTTATGAGGGCAGCAATTATATCACCAAATCCATCAGAAGTTCAGTGTCTGCCAACAGGACACCTCAGTAAGTTTCTTTGTGCTGGACTGACTTAGGATTGGATGCATGTCACCTAAATTTGGGCATCCCGCTGAAGCATCTCATTCTGGAGCTACCTGGTTAAAGGACTCTCAATAGAGAAAAAGCTGCCTTTAAAGGGAAAAAAAAATAGAGAGGGTTGAGTGTGAAAAAGTTGGTGCCATCTACCAGTAAGCATGTACAAGTGTTGTCTGAGTCTGATCTAGTCATCCAAGCTCCCTCCGTACTCAGTGGAGAGAGGCGGTTCCTGGAAATGATTCATCCCATCCCTGAAAATGCTAGTTCATTTCTCTGATGAATGTAGAGGAAACCTGATTAAACAGGTCGCTTACGTACAGCTAAAGTCCAGTGAGGAAATCTTCCTGCCCAAGTATTTGACACGTCCAAGTATTTGAAGCAGTTCATCATGGAGACTTACCTCACGTATCGGTGTGGCGTGGAAAACGGCATTATGGCATGGTGCAAAACTGTGGGCTTGGAGGGTAAGGCAGGTGGATTTCCAGGGCAGGCATTTTTACGCATGTGTTTGCCATTTCAAACATGCCTTGTCCACGTCCGTTAAGCGCAGTGCATCCCAAATACAGCTGGTTTACTGTGCACGTGAAGATCGTCAGAGCAACACGTGGTGCTGCTTGGTTTGATATTTCAGAGCTGCAGCGCGTCTCCCGGGCGTAGCTGTGCAGCAGATCCAGAAGCATCAGGCTTGTTGTGTGTACACAACGTGTCTATACAACAACTAGGATTCATCTCTCTGAAGTGAAGCTATTTAAATATTAGGTGACTTGATCTAATCTAGTTGTCTAGGCTCCCTTTGTAATAGAGGAAAGAAACAGGCCCTCTCAGAAGATAAATAACAAGAGCTGAGTGGCCACAGCATCAGCTACGCGTCTGTCTTTTGTAGCCATCACTGCAGTATCTAATTCCAATTTAAGACTCGGACAATGACAATGCAGAAGACTATAACAAGTTTTCCGTTGCAGATTGTCCAGACTTTCAGCCTCGCCACTCAGGAGCAGACAGATCCCAGTCCATTTGTTATGTCCCCAGGATAGATAGGTGGGAGAGACTAGATTGAGAATAAACTTGTGCCTTGATCCCAACCTTGTTTTCCGAGCAGATGAATTGCTGCAAGGAAGTGGGAGGCTTTCCACTTTCCCTCTCTCTCCTCTGGTAGAGTGCTGTCTTAAATTAGCCCTCGCTCCCACACCAGTAGAAAGAGGAGGAAGATCAGAAGCATTGATGAGTCATTGATCCTCCTGGTCAAGACAGATTTCCAAATATCTCCCATCTTTGTGCAGATGATATTCCTTTTTAATGGTGAATTCCTACTTCTGTAATCTTCCTTTGTCTTAGAGAGAAATGTTGAAATATTAAAATATCCTCCAGGTTAATTAGGGTAAATTTCAATTGAGAAAAATAAAAATGTATAATTTTGATAATTTTGAATCATTTCAGTGAAATTTTTATTAGACATTTCAGAATGTATATTATAGAAATCATACACAATCATATAATATTTATAACACTCTATTTTAAATGAGGTAAAACTAGACAGGAAAATAGGCATGAACCATGTTTTATCTTACTGAGGCAAATGCTTCAATGTTGTAAGATACCAAGTCCCCAGACTTATCTGGCATTTTGAAACTTCTTGATCTAAAATGTCATAATGGATCAGACTATGCCAGCTGACTAGCTAGGCAGCTGGCTAAGAAGTAAAAATAGTTTAAAATACTCATAGATCAGAATCACTTAAGTCATTGGGAGAAACGTCTCATCTGGTGCAAAATGCTGTATCCAAACCGAGGACAACCAACCAGATCTCCAGCTGTGAGCACAGCTCCTGCAAAGCCCAAGTGGCCAAGGTGTAGGTTAGAGGAAATCACCCCATGACACACGGGGGCTGGTCACCCAGCGTTGGGGCAAATGTGCTGTATTCCACTGACAGTTCCCAACTCTGGTGAATCACCACCACCTCTGATAAAATCCCTGGGCTAAATAGTACTCTATTACCGTAAATTATACAGAACTTCTTGTGCTGTAGAGTACTAACACCTCCACTGAAGATAATGGGTAAAAACATTTCTGGTAAAAATAACTTTTGCACAACTGAATCCTATAAACCAAATCCTCAAAACAGTGTAAGCACAGTTATGGGAAGCAGGTGGAAAAGTCTTCAGCTGTTGTAAATCAATGCAAGGCTAATCAGAGCCAGTGGTCCAGTTATT
>NW_008824186.1:9431265-9447616 GCF_000699105.1 Pygoscelis adeliae | reverse complement strand
CTGGGCATCGGTCGGCGGGTGGTGAGCAATTGTACTGTGCATCACTTGCTTTGTGTATTTTGTGTATTATTATTTTATTATTATCATTTTATTTCAATTATTAAACTGTTTTTATCTCAACCCGTGAGTTTTTCTCACTTGTGCTCTTCCAATTCTCTCCCCCATCCCACTGGGTGGGGGGGAGTGAGCGAGCGGCTGCGTGGTGCTTGGTTGCTGACTGAGGTTAAACCACGACACTGGCGGTGGCTCTTGTGTTAGCCAAGGGACCTACTGTCCCGTTTGCAATGAGCCTATGTAACTAAAAACCCAGTTTGCTCCTACTGTCATTCAGTCTCTCAAGAAGCCTGTGGGTTTTAGCAGCTCGTGTTAAGTTAAAACTGTTGCTTCAGGATCAGTAGCTCTTTAATTGGGCTGAATGGCCCTGTGTGCTTTTCTAGGTGAATGTACGGAACTAACAGATTGGGCAGCAGGATCAGAGGAGACTGGGATGGGAGACCGAGTCCTTCTGCTCGGAGAGGCAGAAGGGATGTAACCAGCTGTCTTCACTGTTTCTGTTACTTGCTGTTATTTGTTAACCTATTCACGAATCCAGGTTTAGATATTTATGGGATAATTAGTTTTAAGCTCTTCTGCCATATAGTGTCAGCCCCTACTACCTGTATCCTCACAGTGAAATTGCCCTGCAAAGTGCTTGTCGGCCTCCCCAAAGACATAGAGACCTGGCATATCCACTCTAAATTGTTTCTCAGTGCTAGTATTGCTTTGTGCTGAACTTCCCACTGGATGCTACAGTAGAAGTAGTAAATCCAGGAATGTTTTTTAAAAGAGGAAGAACTATGGCAAATGCAAAAGGGGAAAAAGTGAAATTTAAGTGGTTGATCTATAAATAATTCTGCATTTATGTCTGTCACGCCAATCCTTAAGCATGCAAGATTTACCGACTGAAAATAATTGGGAATGTAATTATCTCCCAGGAACAGTTTATGGGAAAGATGTCTCCGTATCTGCGTGGGGGGTGAGGGCAGACAAATAGCAGAGGCAGCTGTGCTGTAAAACTGAAGTGGCTCAGCTGGACTTTGGGGAGAAGTCACAGGATGGCAATGGTGGTGAGTCTAGGAGCAGAACCATCCCTCCGTGCAAACCAAGGACGTGTCTGCTGAGGACACGTAGATGAGTTTATCTTAGCAATTTCTGATCGCCTCGCTGTCTGTTATTGCCTGGAATGAGGTATGCCCTAGCCCCAGGTCGGGGTAGTGCTTTCTGCCACTGCCAGCACTCAGAGTCTGCACCGCTGCCTGCAGAGGCCAGGCCAGACCAGTCCTCCGGCTGCTCGACTACACCCTGCCCTCAGCTGCACTTCTCGCTCTCGCTTTGGGCACTTGCTTCAACTAGATTCGTGCCTTCTCTTCCCCCTGTGTTGTCGTGTCTCCTTTTACTCCCTTCCTCTGCCTGTCCTCCATCCTGAGCCAAGATCCTCCCACACAACCAAAACAACCCCACCACAGCGGTTCGCTTTCTTCCCCAAACAGCCCAGAGTCTTACTCAGCTGAGTCCCTTGCCCTGCCCATTCAGCCCCATCTTGGCACGTGCTCCACAGACTGCACCGGTGTTGGCTGCAGCTGGTTTAGCCACCCAGATGTGTAGGTTCCTTCACCTCCAGGCTCTGGAGCTGGCCTTGCAGCGACAGTCAGGTTATCCTTGGCCCTGAGGGTTTTCTCAGTCTGCAAGGCATTGCAATATAATGAGGCCAGAGCTGATGTTCACTGGTGGGGGCAAGTGGTGTCTCTGCATGGTCTGTTGTTGTGTGACTATATTCTGGGGTGCCAAAAGTCTTTTTGGAACGGGGGACTGAACCCTGCATATCCAAGTATCTAATTATAGGCCTTTATTTGGGTCTGTGCGATGGTACGCATGGGGAGATGGGATGGAGATGCCCTTGGTCGTTGATACCGTAGGGAAAATGGGAAAGGAAATAAGGATTTGGGAGCCTTGATCAAAGTATGGGGTGCTTGTGGGGCAGGGTTTGAGATATGAGCTGTGCTGGCAGAGCTGGAGGGGTTGGCTGACAGGCTTCTCAGCAGTTACCTTTGGCTGCCAACACTGAAAGTGTTGTGCAGGAGCAACTTGAGGGTGGTCAAATACTGGAAGAGGTTGCCCAGAGAGGCTGTGGAGTCTCCATCCTTGAAGATATTCAAAACCTGGCTGGACACAGTCCTGGACAGCCTGCTCTAGCTGATCCTACTTGAGCAGAGGATGATCTCAAGAGGGTCCCTTCCAGCCTCAATGATTTAATGATTTAGTAATTCTGTAACTTTTGTTAAGAGATAGCCCTGAAGAGCTGGAACTTACTGCTCACTACCAAGGAGATTGGGGGGGAAAGGACACAATTGCCAGTTTTGGGAGCGGGCTCTTCCTTCCCGCCCCTTCAGTAACCACCTTCCTCTGCCACCCGCTGCATTTACCAGGATCCTGATGTGTTGGGGTCATGGCCATTTTGCTGCCATTGGTAATCTGCTGCCCGAGGCAACCTGTCTGCTCTAACACCCCAGAGGAGGTGGCAAAGAGAGACCAAAGTGGGCAGGATTAACATGCTGGACACAACGAGAGACCCTTTGGGTGGGTTTTTGAAAAGTGCATGTCCAAGTTGAGTGACTTTTCTTTTTGACAGTGTTTCAGTTTCTGTTTGAGTTTGGATCTCTGAGACCACTGAGAAATTCAAAACTCGGTCTTGTCTCTCCATCACCCTCCATGGCACGAGGCTGCGGAGCAAAACCCATGGATCTTAAAACTAAAAGGACCTTGCTGTTTGTCTGTGGAAGCTGTGGGGCCTGGACCTCCTGTGGAATGTATACTGTCACACTTCACTGCTTTTACTGTGAAAGCTTTCTTCATATGAGGCAATCTGTTTCATAGTCTGTGTCAGTGATGGACACTTTTGTTCAATGCAGGATTTCTCAATTGCCATTTTTTTTCTCTCAGCACGATGGTATGTCCCATTAAGAAGAAATGTTTGTGCTGGGGAGGCAGAAGGGAAATTGTGCAAAATGGGCATGCCGGCTGATAACTGTTAGTAGATGACTAACAATTTTTGTCTGATTATAAAGTCCCATCAGAACCAGTACTGAATTTCAGTTGTTTCTTTATTTGTTCTATCTGTAAACTGTAATTTCCTACTTTCTTTGGGTTTTTTAAGTTCCACATGTCCTCTAGGGGAATTGCCTGCTATTTCTTTTGCTTTTCTGTGAGGAAACACTATGCAGATCTTTGCATGTATTGATTTGAAATAATCGCTCTGATTTTGACATGGAAGCCAAATGCAAATTCCATACAGTTTTTGGGAGCCTGTGTCTCCAGACAAGCAATTTTAATCTAATTGATTTGTCTCTACAGGAAACAGCTTGGGGTGATTTTAATAAGGCCTCAGTAGATGCTGTTAAAAAGTTGGTGCCTGACAAATTGCAATGGTGCAACTTGGCAAGTGAGTTTGTAAGTGTGTGTAAATTGGCTCCACTGTGCTTCATTAAAATCTGAAGTTCTTTCCATCCTGGAAATTAGCAGCTCTCTGAGCTTACACTCAGGTTTGATTATTGCCCTAATCTAGGGGACAGTGAAAGACTGACTCAAAGCGGGGTGGGGGGGGAAGTCCTTTGAAAACTGGCAGGATCTCTACAATGCTTTTCTTAAATCCCAAGAAAACTGAAGACATCCTGGTCTAATCAATTTTATTTAAAGACTATGGGTCAAGCAGAGGTACCTGCATTGCATTGGGGGCACAGCTTTAAAACTGCTTGCATTGGGCTGGTGTCAATTATCTTTTATGGGGTGACACACTGCTGACTGATGAATCTGGTCTTCACAGCAAAAACTAAACTCAGAAATGGTTCTTGGCAAAGATAAGGCTAATCCAGAGCTCTCCCAGGGCTCCTGCTCTGCAGACCTCTTCTGGCTGCTCCTTCTTGCCAGAACCTGGCAAATAGGGGACAAAGTTTTGAATAAAATCCCAAATTTAATTTTAGAAGAGAGGACATCGTCAGGGAATCTGACAGTGAGTATGGAGCCCATCTGCAATGAAGACAGCAGAATTACCTCAAATGAGCTTATCCCTGTGTCTGAAACACAAATGGTCATTAGAGAAAAAGGAGCATTTCCAGCAGCGAAGTCTGTAACCAGTCTGGGCTCAGACAAGCATTCCTGGCTGGAGAGCTCAAGGCTTGACAAAGCTCGGTAACCCCACAATTGGTCAAAATCAAATAATTTTGGTTGTGTTATGCTGGGGATGGTCCTGGCATGGCAGCAGGGGTGGGCAACAAAGCCCCTCTCCAACCGAACCACTGCCCCTGGGCTGTCTCTTTGAATTCGGGGATGTGGCCAACACTTGGTTGGGGGCTGGCAGGCCTGGGATAGCTCTGATCCAGCATACCATCAGCTGGTGTGTGTCTGTGTTCTGCAAATAGATTGCTGAGATTTCTTTGTTTTGGGTTTGTTTTGGTTTTCTGTTGGTTTGTTTATTATAAAATACAATGTAAGAACCGTAACTTTAAAGTGTGCATCCTCAGCTAGGGATTTCGTGTGGAGGCCACAGCAAAATGAGCAAGTTGAGTTGTAGCAAGTGACTTTGGATGACTGAACTATTTGGGTGCATAAGATACATAATGAGTTTCCACTGTACTACATATTCCAGCAGCTTAGGGGTATGGGATAGCAACATCTGAGGGATTTACACCATCCAAGTATCTCTAGACTGCTTTGAGATATTACAAGATGAGGAATGCTACCTGGGAAATTTATTATTTTTTTTTACCTTGAGGCAGAATACCCCTTCTACAAGCAATATATCACGTCTGCAGGCATTTGGGCTTCAGGCCTAATTTTTTTCCTGAGCAATGTTTCAGAGCGGCTGCAATTACTGCACGCGGACTGAATATTTCAGTATCTAGGGTATGCAGCGGCTACTAAGGCTGTTCTTATGAAGCATTTACTTATGTAAATTCACTAGGCCTTGGCAAGCATATGGTAAATAAAACTGATTAAAATAACAGCATGGCAGGCACAGCTGAGGAAGCTCTTGGTAACTGTTGATGATTTTCATGAGAGTGTAAAGACTGTGTTTGCATGTGGCACATACTAGTGGCATGTATAGTTCCCAGGCATTATGATCCTGGGGGTTAGGCCTTTGTAGTGTTAGGCTAACAATGTCACAAATAACCTCATTAAATGGAAAGCCTGATTAGATTAGGCTAAAAGCATCTCTCATACTGCCCTGTGTTTCTACTTTTAATAACCCAACTAAGACTATCCCTGAAAATACACAACTGAGCCCTAGATGTAGAGTTGAAAGGCCAGCAGCCCAAAGCGTCTTGGGTGACTGCCACCCAAGTCTTGGGTGACTGCCACCTTGACGGGGCCAATGCATCCCACCCCAAAAGAAGCATTTAAGATTTATGATGCGAACGTCCCCTTGAAGGTGTCTATACTTGCACACGTTACCACACCACCGCTTTTGAGAAGTTTGAATTCTGGTGAGGTAGCTAGCTACTGCACGTACATCACGCTGGCGGCTAACAATGAATAGTTTAGCAGACTGTCAGGCATTATGTTGTATTAAGGTTGGATTATCAGCACTGGGCTTTAGACATAAGGTCTCAGATTAAAAATACCGAGGGCAAATAGTAGGAGGCCTCTTTTCGTGGCCAGTATTAGCACATCACTTCTTGACTATTGGTACAGCGATGTACTTTGAAGCCTGGTACCACATAGAGATTTTGCGTGAGGTATTGCCCTCTTGTGGATGTTCAACGCAAAGGTGGGTAACTGTCAGTCAGTGGAAGTGGCATGAAGCCAGCTGAGGAAGATGGAAGGGCACAGTCCTAGTTCTTCTCACAGCTATGGATGAGATTGATCTCTTTATTGTATCTCTTGCTGGCATCTGGGTTTATTACAAAACCATTAGCTCCATTCTTTGTTGCAAAACTTCATGGGAAGTATGATGTCTGATGGTCCTAGGGCTAACTGCAGTACACGGAGAAAGATCTGGACCACATGGATTTATTCCAGCCACAGGTCTACACAGCCACGGCAGGACAGGCCTGTGCTTTGTAACCCTTGGAGAACTCTGATTTATCTTCTGACGTATACGCAGAAGTCTTAATTTTGTAAGAGTCGCACACTGCAAACAGGCTTTAAGAATGATCGGCGAACAGTATGATTCATGTTAACAGTGCAGAAGTTGTGAGCAGGTAATAAGGAATAGGAACAGGTCTGTTCCTATTCCTGTACATCAGATGGAAAGCAGTGCTCCCATAAGTGAATGCAGAATGCATGGATGCTTTCTGGAACCAGAGGGGAATCTTTGTTAGCTCTTCAAAGTAGGGCTGGTAATTTATTTTCCTTCTTATGCCAGGGTACACATCTGCTTCAAGTAGTGCATGGATTTCACAAGTGGTTTATCTTCTGTCATTTCTGTAGGGGCTATACAAAATTAAAAGGTTGCTCCTGTACAAGAATTGGAGATTGCCCATAAAATCAACATGGAAGGCATTTACACTGGCACATGATGCTGTGCTAGCTGCCCTTGCAACACCAGTACAGCGGCTCCACAGCAGTCCCTCAGGTTCTGCTCTTTACCCTGCAAAGACACTGTTACCACTGCCCTGATCTAAGGTATGCTCTTCTGCAGAGCAGCTGTTGCCAAATTTATTTTGACCCACTATGTGTAAGCAACAGACTTCAGGCTCCAGAGCAAGACAAATTGGTTTAAAAACAATTTGTGATCAAGTAATTTTCAGGCTGTAATGTAACTTAAAGAAATCAGAACACTGGACTCTTGTGAGATGTAGAACTTCAGTAACCTGGAATGGCACCTGAGGTGGGCTGGCAGGACCTAGGGAGAATGACGCCGTCTGTTTCTTTCTTCCTGGGAGTAGACTCAAATATCGAACTACAGCCCTTTAAAAAGGTCCTACAACATGAAAGTCTTAGGAATCAAAGGATTCGGGCTGAAGAAATAGTTTATCACATTTCTAGCCCCCTTTGACAATATTCTGAAAAAGCCTCGTATATGCAATAAAGGCAGCGTCCAAAAAAGCTTCAGAGACACTCACTCCTCCCCAGATACACCTTCACGTGTTTATAAAACCTCGTTAAAGAGAAGAGGCGCTTACCCTTGCTGCCAGTGCCTGCAGATGTCTGTAAATATTCCTATGCTGCTAAATCTGGACCCATCACTTCCTTAATAGATTGATGTTCCTGAGTCTACAGTGAAGTAATTTTTCTGTCATATGTAGATATTCTAATCAGATGTAGAAAGAAGAAAAAGGATAGTTGTGTTTCCCAGAGATATAGATGACTATATATTACCAGTAATTAATTCTTTGTAGCAGTGAGTATTTCTGTGTTAAGTTTCTGTTGTATTTTCCCTGAATAAGTTCCCCATTTTAAGAACAAGTGATGCTGTGATTTAAAGCACTGTGTGCCTTTTATTTCTGCCGGCTAAAATATTTCTTGTGGTAGTTTAAGTTCTGACGTTGGTCCCTTTCAAGCTGGAAGCAAACTTTTGTGAGAACATGAGATAATGGACGAGCCTGTCTCAGATGGGATACCATAGTCACCTCTTTAATTTGTTCTGTGTCTCTTACAAATGAGAATGTGTTACAATATTCACACCGTCTCATAATCATGCTCTAATTTGCAAACAAGGAGGCGCTTGTGCCAAACTTTGCTTTATCTCTCTATAGGGCTACTATGGAAATCATTACTGTAAGTACCGAGTTACATTCAGTGGAGCAATGCAGGGTAGATGGAAAGACCCCTCAATGCCAAGTCTTCCTAGACTTCTTTGAGTTGGGAAAAGGTGTGTGGGGGAAGTCCAGCTAGATCCTAAAAGTACTAATACTGTTATGGAAGTCTGTAGGGTAACATTTATGGAAAGGAGGGAGGTCTTTAATTGGATACTAGATTATATCTCTTTTTATATCCCACTGGATGAAGCTGAAAAAACCAAAATGCGTCTGGGGTATACTACCTGCCTGTTGATTACCAGGGATTTAATTCTTCTGTGATAGCATTACTTGCTTAAAAAAATTAGGTCTTTAGCTTCAGCTAGTAATCTAGACCCCTTTGATACTACTATCACTAAATAATTTCTGCTGGAGGGATTTCTAGAGATCTGTACTCCACCCCCCTTGCTCAGAGTACAGCTACCTTCAAAGCCCGGTCAGGTTGCTCGGGGCTGTGTCCAACCGAGCTAGCCACCACAGAGGTGGTATCTTTGTCTTTGACCTTCAGCTATTCAGTCTGAGAAGACGGCTTGCCAAGAATTAAACTTTTTTGATTAATCACTGTTAAGCTTAATACCTATATTTTGCCTTTTACATTAGGTATATGTGAGTAAAATTTAGATTTTGTGTGGCAATGCAAACTTGCAAATGTTTTTGAACTGCAAAACAGACCCCCAAAAATTACACTCTTTGGAAGAGCGATGCAATTTTGACTAAGTTACAACTTCTTCTTTCTTCCAGGTAAACCTCTGCAATCATTTCCACAATGAAAGATAAGATGCAGAGGGTCAACCTGTCAATGGTATCCAGATTTGTTCTTGTAGGCCTTTCTGATGCTCCGGAAGTCCGTTTTCTTTGTGCTGTTTTTGATCACTTATTTGGCTACCATGGCTGGCAACATGACAATCCTTGTTGCCATTAGCACAGACACTCATCTGCACAACCCCATGTACTTCTTCCTTGGCAACTTTTCCTTACTGGATATCTTATGTCCCACTATCACTGTGCCAAAGATGCTGGAGGCCTTGTTGCTTGAGCACAAGGTGATTTCATTCACTGGCTGCGTGCTCCAGCTGTTCTTCCTCATTGATGTTGTGGGCACAGAGGTTTTTCTCTTGGCTGTGATGGCGTATGACCGTTACGTTGCAATATGTCATCTGCTGCAGTGCATGAATATCGCGAGTATGAACCTGCGTGCTCACCTAGCCATTGGCACCTGGGTAGTAGGATTTTTTTTAATTCTCTATTGCACACATCTTTGGTTTTTACACTCTTTTTCTTTTGTGATTCTAATGAAGTTGACCAATATTGCTGTGATATTCCTCCTATGCTGGCCCTCTCCTGCTTGCCTACTTACAGTAGGGAACTGGTAATTCTCACAGTTGCTGGGGTCCTTGGAAGCAGTGCCTTTGTGGTCACTCTGATCTCATATATCTATATCCTCTTGGCTATCCTGGGCATGAACTCTTCTGAGAGCAGGCACAAAGCTTTCTCCACTTGTGGTTCTTACTTAGGTAGTATGCCTTTTCTACGGGACCACCATTTGCACATACGTATGGCCTTCCTCCACCTACTCACCTAATCAGGACAGGATAGTTTCTACGCTCTGTGGAATCCTCACTCCCCTGCTAAAGCCCATAATCTACAGTCTGAGGAACAAAGAAGTTAAATGCGCCCTAAAAAGAGTGATCAGCCAGGTAAGAACTGCTTTCACAAGACCAGAACTTCTCTCTCTGTCTCTGTCCTCTGGAGCCCTAGCAATTAGATAGGCACTGCAGTTTGACTGATCTCCAACTTTAGCCATCTAAAAGATTAGATGCTGGAATCAAAACTCCTTTGCTGGGCTCCCTTTACAGTTAAAAGGGAGAGGTGTGCACCTCCAGAAGGCCAACTGGATGGCACAGCTTTAGGTCGTTATCACAGGAGGACATGACTTCAGCTGGTAATGTTTTTCTCCCCTGAGCACAGAGGAAGCTTAGATGAGAGCCTCAGCCTTAGACACAGGTGTCGGATGCCTATCTTAGGGAGTGAATGCTGGGAATTGGTATGTTCTTCTGTACTAAAGCAGCTTATGGGACTGGTGCCTCTTACTGACCACATTGCTCCCGCAGAAAACACGAGCACATCCTTTGTGGGAGATTGGCTGGAAGGAAGACTCCTTTGCCATCATTTAAGGTCGTCAGTCTGGGTGTGTTTTCAACCAGCTTGCCAAGAATCCAACTGCAACACCTGCAGTGCCACCAGGCATAACCTGGCTGTAGTTTGCACCATGTATCTCAAAAATAAGCTAAGCAGCGTGAATAATTCCTTTTCAACACAACCGTCCCTCCACCTAGCTCAGGGAGTTCATGGTTCAATTTCAGCGCTCCCTGAAATGCACCCATAGTTGAGCTCTTCTAGTGCTTAATGACTTCATAGCCTCCAAGTAACACCTTGTCCTACCCCATAATGGCAACAAGAGGTATCTATCCTGCTGGATCCTACAGAGGTAGTGTATGTGCTTCCACATATCAGATGGCAGAAACAGAGAGGCCTCCACCTTGTCTGAGGTGGAAACTGGACGTAAAAATCCTTGATACTTTTAAAAATGAAACCTCAAATATATTAAATTATGTTTTAGGGATTAGTCATGAAATCTCCCTCCTGTCTGCTTCTTGGGTGTTTGGGATGTTGCCGGAATCCTCCGTTCCCTTCAGAGTGGCCCCTCTCTGATATCAGGAGAAACACTGAGGGTTTCTTTGGCTGCAGAACCAAGTTTGTCATGTGTGGTATGGTCAGAAATACAAGTTTATTGTCTGACTCCAGGCTGTGTTGATTAGACTCAGGGCTCATCACCAGGCAGCCGCTGGGTGGGTCCACGTGTGAGCCTGAAATCCATTAAGGTGGTACTCCGGACTGCTGGAGCCTTTGACTGTGTTTGCCACTATGGTTTTGCTTTTTCCCATTTTTGCTGTTTGCTGCATAAAATCCTAATGGAGAGATGAGATGAAGTGAGGTGATGCTGTCTTCTGCAGCTCATCCCTCTCTTCACCACCATTTTGGCTGGTACCTGGGTAGCTGAAATGCAGGAGTTGCTGTAGTATATCTAGAAATTGGCAGCATGTTACCAGCATGTAGGCAATCCTCCTTGAAGGCGTGCTATCTAACACATAAGCCTGGTGGAGCTGCCTGCTAAAACTTGGGCTCAACTGGCATAAAGGAACCCAGAAAACCTAGTTCTGTTTTAGACTTCTATACAGCCTTAAATTTGAGATTTATCCTGCTATATTTATCTTCCAAATAGAAAAAGTCTTGAACCAAAACACCTACAAATATTCTCAATGGACTTGTCTGATGCTGTCTGCAGTTGCAGGAGTCGCAATGTGAGATCACGTGAGGCACTACTCTGTTATAGAGCCATTGCAGGAGTGATTGTCACCATATGAAATTAGCTCCTAGGGGACTGCTCAGTGACATATCCCCCTTCTGCGGGTGTGGGAAAATAGGGAGCCCTGCAATAGGAAGGGGCCTGCCTACTCTCTTTTGCAACAGGCAGGTGTGGCAGCAAGCAGTCTTAGATATTGCTCCTCTTTCCTTTCTCTTTGGCAGGGACAGCCAACCTACTTGTATATTTAATTATTCTCTTTGGCAATTTTCAGGTTCTTTTAGACCTCTTTGGACTCCTGAATGTGGTACTCACAGAGAGAAATACAGCCTTGCTGCTGTCCTTCGAAGGGCTTAACTGACCTCCTCATTCCTCAGGCTGTAAATAATAGGATTCAGCATGGGAATCACCAGAGCATAAAACAGCGATGATCCTGTGCTCCACGGAGAATTTTGGACTGGGTGGTAAGTACATGAAGGAGCCTGTCCCATAGAACATGGTGGCAGGAGTCGGGTGGGAAGCAGAGGTGGAGAAGGCTTTTCGTCTGCCATTGGTGGACTTAATCTCATGGATGGCAACTCTGATGCAGAGGTAGGAGATGAGAACGAGGATGGCTGAGGTGATGAGCACAGTAGCACAGGTGAAATAAAAAGAAAAGTTGGTCAATAGAAAGTAATGGTCACAAATGGCATAAAATAGTGTAATTTGGATTTCCAAAGTCTCCCAGTATGTTGCAAGAAGTATCAAATCTTTCGTTGTTTCCCCCCCCCCTCATAAGAACAGTCTTTATCTCGCATGCCATCTTCTGGTTTATTTATTTGTGAAGCCCCTCTGTGTCCAGCTGCTGTCCCGGTGCCCAGCAGCCTCTCTGCCAGCTCTGTCCCCAGTCCTGCCCCGCGGGCTCTCGGGACTGAGCTGGGAGAGGTCGAGCACCCCATGATGTGGCCAGGGAGCACAGCGGAGCCGGCCGTCCAGCTCCACACGGTGCTCTCCAGGAGCTGAGCCCGTTGACTTCCCAGGCAAGGCCCAGTTGTGGTTTAGCTTCTTTGCCTGAAGGTGGAGGTCCAGGGCCGCCTGGGTGTCCTCTGGCAGGAAGGAGGCCTTGGGTGACCAGAAGTAGGTGGGGGCAGAGCTGGAGTGCTGTGGCACGAGGGGCACCGTCCCGTGGGTTGATGACTTGTAGGACCGCTGCACCAAGGCGGGGAACATTCCCAGGCGGATCTGCTGGCACTTCCTCTGCGTGTGCGCCTTCAGTCTTTTCCTGAAATCCTCTCCTAGCTCCAGCCTCGAGATGGGATGAGGATCCAGAACACTGAGCGGGTGGCCACCACCCCCATCAGCCCTGTGTGAGTCTGGGGTGGTGGGCGAGCTGGCCTGGTGGCTGACGTCCGTCTCTGGCACCGAGGGCGCTGGTCCTGTGAGCTCATCAGCCTGGCTGCCAAGCTGGAGGCCGGGGTGGGCTGCGGCCGGACCGAGCGGCCCCGGGACCTCTGGCTGCTTATGGGGCTGCCCCCTGTGCCGGGGAAGAAGCCATCCTCCGCATACCGTGCCCCAGCCGGCGCCTGCAGCTGGACGAGGAAGGCGAGTTCCACCGTCGGGTGGTCCGGGGCCTTCGTCGTGCCACACGTAGCTGCCGCTGCCTCTCCTGGGCGGCCTCTCTGCACTGCACGCAGCTGAGGTCGTAGCACAGGAACCGGCCCAGGGACCTGCCATGGGCGTTGAGGACCTCAGCCCCGCAGCCAGACACCTGCCTCTTCTTGCCTGCAACAGAGCCGGGGGGTGCAGTGCCCTGAGCAGAGGCCTCGTGGCCGAGCGCAGCGCCGTGGAGAAGGGGCCCAGTTCTCGTCGGGCATGGGCACAGCCCGGCCCTGGGCAGCAGCTGGGGCACCGGGGATCCCAGCGGCTGGAGCGATCCCAGGACTGTCCTGGCACCACGCAGAGGGTAAGCACGCTGCGCTGTGGAAAGCCGAGCCACGCTGGGATCAGGGAGCGGGGCAATCCTCGCCCCTGGGAGTGGGAGGAAGGCACCAGCCCCACAGACACCCCCTCCTTGTTCCTCCTCCTAGCAGGGCCCATGGGACGGGAAGAGAGACGCAGCAGGGACAGCTGGTCACACGGGAGGGACAGGACTCCCCCAGGGCCCTGGGCTGGGGCTTGTTCTATAGCAAACCTCAGGAAAAGCACATCATGGCATGACAGCAGCTCTGCTGCTGGGGGCTATGAGTATGGCCGGCTGGGCACGCTGTCCCCAGCACAGGGGAAGAGCATGGCCTCACCTGGCTCCCGGGCTTCTGTCACCCTCCTCCAGCACCGTCGGCTGCGGGGAGAGACCTGTGGGCACAGGAGCGCTGGCTCAGTGACCTCGGCCGAGCCCTGACCCGTGCTGCGCCGGGGTCCCTTCCAGCCCCAATTCCCCTGAGGCCAGGGACCCTCCTGCGGAGCAGGGGCCCTGCCGCTGGCCAGTCTCCCTGGGAAGGGCTCCCCAGGAGCCTCCCTCCTACCTGGTGCCATTTGCTGGAGACGCCGCACCGGCAGCGCTGGGTGGCCCAGACTGCCAGGAGCAGGAGGAAGCCGCTGGCCCAGAGCAGGGGGAGCCAGATGTGCTGAGTCAGCCCCGCGGGGTCCAGCATGGCGGGGCTGGGATCAAGGGTATGGGAGCACATGCAGCTGTTTGCAGCTGCTCTTGCCTCCCCAAGCAGCCCTTTTGTCCCCTGGGGACAGGGGGGGGACGGTGAGGTCATGGCCACTGTGAGGCTATCGAGCGCATCATAAGTGCTGCAGGGGACGACAACAGGGGCCGGGTGACTGGCCTGGGAGACGGAGGGTGAAGAAGGGCAAAGCCAAAGCCCCCGAAGCAGTGCAGGGCAGATGGGAGCAGAGGGTGGGCAGGGGTTAAGGCAGCCAGGATGGACCCGGAGAGCAGGGCAGGGAGCTTGCCCATCGCTATTATTTTCCCTCTGCATCCTGCTATCCTGCTGCCTCTTCACGCTTTCTTGCTCTATCCCTCTGTCCTGCTCCCCATCAGTACGTTTTCTTCTCCATCTTTGTCCTTCTCCCCGTCCCTCTTTCTCCCTATCCCACCATCCTCTTCCTTGTCCCTCTTTTTGTCTTTCTGTCCCTCTGTCCCACTCCCCATCTGTGGTTTTTTCTTTCGCCATCTCTCTTTGCTTCTGCCCTTCACTCTCTCTTCTTTCTTCACCTCTCTGTCCCTCTGTCATTCTGCCTCTCCTTCTCTATCCCACTCCCCATCCTTCTCTCTTATGTCTCCGACCCTGTCCTTCTCCCCGTCGCTCTTTCACTCTCTCTCCCAGCGCCCTTCTCCCCTTCTCCCAGCGCCCTGTCCCTCAACTTCTTTATCCCTCTGTCCTTTTTCCTGTCTCTTTCTCTCTCTGTCCCTAATGCTTCTTTCTCCATCTCTGCCTCGATCCCTGTCCCTTTGTCTCTTATTGTCCCCCTGTCCTTTTTTTTGTCCTTACCTTTTCTGTCTTTATCTCTGCTCTGTTCTGTGTCCCATCCTTTCTCGCTGTACCCCCCTGTCCAGCCGCTGTCCCTTTTCCCCCCTCTCTCTTCTTTGTGTCTTGCTCCCTTTGCTGTATTTTGGCTACCTCCCTCTCTGCCCAGCAGCCCATCGCTCCAGGAGCCGACCATTCCCTGCCAGACTGGCGAGCACAGCTCCCGTAACGACCACCGAGGTGTCCCAGGTGAAAGGGGAGCGTAGGGGCACCGAGCCCCGTACCAGACTGTCCTGGTTTCGGCAGGGATAGAGTTAATTTCCTTCCTAGTAGCTGGTCCAGTGCTGTGTTTTGGATTTAGGATGGGAACAAAATTGATAAGGCACCGATGTTTTAGTTGTTGCTAGGTAAGGCTTACCCTGGCCAAGGACTTTCTAGTTTTCCACGCTCTACCGACTGAGAAGGCTGGGGGTGCACAAGAGGGGGCACAGCCAAACTGGCCAAAGGGACATTCCACACCACGTGCCGTCATGCTCAGTACAGAAACTGGGGGAAGCTGGCCGGGGGGGGCCGCTGCTCGGGGACTGGCTGGGCATCGGTCGTCGGGTGGTGAGCAATTGCACTGTGCATCACTTGCTTTGTGTATTATTACTATTATCATATTATTATCATTATCATTTTATTTCAATTATTAAACTGTTTTTATCTCCAATGGCCCCCCGTCTTCCTGATGTGCGCCAGCGGTGGGCTGGGGCTGGAGGAGCCCCGGGTGGGGCCAGTGAGGCTGATGGTGACGGCCCCTCCCTGTAAAGGGCCTGTGCCGCTGGGCTGGCTCTGGGGGGGGTGGTTGGGACCCTGCCCTTGCTGTCTGGGGTGGCTGTGGAGGGGCTGGGGTGGGACAAGGGAGGAGCGGTCGCCGGGGCTGTGGCTGCACCCGCACCGAGGGAGAAGGTGAGCGGGGCCGGACCTCCCTTGGGCTGTGAAAGTCCTGGGCAGGGGGCCGGGGCGGCCCGGGGAGAAGTGTCTTGCGGGTGGGCAGCGGCCGGGGGCCGTTGCGGAGCACCGGGTGGGTGCTGGGGGCTCACAGGAGCGGGGCGGAGGGGCTCTGGGTCTGGTGGCGGGGCCACGCAATCTGCCTGCCTCTGTCTTTCCCTGTCTGTCTATCCCTCTGTCCTTCTGCTTCATCTGTTGGTTTTTTTGTGCTCCATCTCTCTTTCCCGCTGCCCGTTGCTGTTTCTTTCTTTCTCTGTCCTCTTCTCCTCCCTTTCCCTTATTTTTCCCCTCTCGGTTACTCTGCATTTCCTCCTGTCCCTATTTCCCCCTCTCTTTATCCCTCTGTCCTGCTCCCTGCTCCTCTGTTTCCCTCTCTCTCTCTGTCCAGGTCTGTCCCTTATTTGTAGTTTTGATCTTCCTCTCCTCTCCTTTTCCCTGTACCTTTCTTACTCTCTCTGTTCCTCACCCCTTCTCCCTCTTCTTATTTTTCTCAATCTATCACTCTGTCTTTTCTTTCGACGTCTCTCTGCCCTGCTCCCTGCCCTGCCTCTGTTGTTAGCCCTGTCTCCCTCGTTGTCTCCCTATTCTTCCGTTCTGTTTCTTAACCCTTTCTATTTCTTGCTGTCCTGCTGTCCATTCATCACCATTTGAGAAGGACGTGAAGGTCCTTGAATGCGTCCAGAGGAGGGCAACAAAGCTGGTGGAGGGGCTGGAAGGCATGTCCTCTGTGTGGCGTACGCCCTCTAACTTTATGGCCAAACAGCATA
>NW_008824186.1:9418936-9429848 GCF_000699105.1 Pygoscelis adeliae | reverse complement strand
GCTCGGGCCCCCCGCCGCCGCCGCCACCACCACCACCGACTGACCGGGGGGGGGCCCCGGCAGCGCCCCCTTCGCAGGTGCGCCAGAACTACCAGCAGGCCGGCGAAGCCGCCATCAACCGCCGGATCAGCCTGGAGCTCTGCGCCTCCTACGTGTACCTCGGCCCGGTCCCTGCTCGCCTGGAAGCCAGGCAGTGTCATCCCAATGTGCAAAAAGGGCGTGAGGGAAAATCCAGAGAACTGCAGACCTGCGAGTCCAACCTCAGTGCCTGGAAGAATTACGGAGAAGGTTATACTGGGTGCTGTTGAAAGGCGTTTAAAGAATGACGCAGTCATGGGGCACAGTCAGCGTGGGTTCAGAAAGGGAAAGTCCTGTTTAACTGATTTGACATCCCCATCCTGTGATGGTCGCCTGCCTCGTGGACAAAGGGAAGGTGGTGGATGTGGCTTTTCTGGATTTTAGTAAGGCTTTTGATACTGTCCCTCACAGCGTCCTTCTGGACAAGGTGTCCACCTGTGAGACGAGCTGGTTCACGGTGCGCCGGGTGAAGAACTGGCTGAAGGGCAGAGCTCAAAGGGTTGTAGCGAGTGGAACCGCATCTGGCTGGCGACCGGTCGGGGTTCAATTCCAGGGCCGGTTCTGCTCAAGGTATTTATCAACGCTCTGGATGCGGGAGTGGAATGCCCCATTAGCAGGTTTGCTGATGATGCTGAACTGGGTTAGGGACAAGAGGCCTTGCAGAGGGATCTAGAGAGACTGGAGCACTGGGCTATGATTAACGGGACGAAATTTAACAAGTCGAAATGCCGGATCCTGCACCTGGGACGGAGTAACGCCGGGCACAAGTATAAACAGGGAGAGGAGTGGCTGGAGAGCAGCCCTGCAGAAAGGGACCTGGGGGTGCTGGTCGACAGCAGGCTCAGTACGAGTCAGCAGCGTGCCCTGGCAGCCAAGAGGGCAAACCACATCCTGGGGTGCATCAAACACAGCATCACCAGCCAGTCAAAAGAGGTGATTATCCTGCTGTATTCAGCAGTGGTGTGGCCTCACCTTGAGTACTGTGTACAGTTCTGGGCCCCACAATTTAAAAAGGATGTTGAGGTACTTGAATGTGTCCAGGAGAGGGCAACAAAGCTGGTGAAAGGGCTGGAAGGCATGTCCTATGAGGAGCAGCTAAGGACTTTGGGTTTGTCTAGTTTGGAGAAAAGGAGGCTGAGGGGGGACCTCATTGCTCTCTACCGCTTCCTGAGGAGGGGAAGTGGAGAGGGAGGTGCTGATCTCTTCTCCCTGGTATCCAGTGATAGGACATGTGGGAATGGTTCAAAGCTGTGCCAGGGGAGGTTTAGACTGGACATTAGGAAGTATTTCTTTACCGAGAAGGTGGTCAAACACTGGAACAGCCTTCCTAGAGACGTGGTCGATGCCTCAAGCCTGTTAGTGTTCAGGAGGCATTTGAACAACACCCTTAACAACATGCTTTAACTTTTGGTGAGCCCTGGATTGGTCAGGCAGTTGGACTAGATGACCCTTGTAGGTCCCTTCCAACTGGAACTATTCTATTCCATTCTATTCTATTCTATTCTATTCTATTCAGTGGTTAAGCATTGGAACAGGCTGCCCAGGGAAGTGGTTGAGTCACCATCCCTGGAAGTATTTAAAAGACGTGTAGATGCAGCACTTAGGGATATGGTTTAGAGGGGGCATGGTGGTATTGGGTTGATGGTTGGACTCGATGATCTTAGAGGTCTTTTCCAACCTTAACGATTCTATGATTCTTTCTCCCGGGCCAGGACCTAGAGGACACTGCTGTGCTGGGGCTACAGAGAGCCACTCTCAGGGAAGGCTTGGGTCACAGGTCGAGTTGAGCCAAAGGACCTGCCCTGCAGGGTGTAAAAATCTGACTGGCTGCAGAAGGAGCTGATGGCCTGTTCCTGCCACTGTCCCCTCTGGGTGTGGGGCAGTGCAGCTTTGGGGTGAGGCTGACCCCCATGCCATAGCCAGGGTGGGGCTAAAGAGGAGCTCCAGGAGGAGCAGCCAGCTTGCCCAGGCTGATCCTCATCACCTCATTCTCCTGCCGGGACAACACAGCTTCCCTAGTGCCCCTGCGCCTACCTTCCCTTTTCCATCCCCAATACACCCTGCCCCACTTGGCAGGGTGAGGCCCTTCACAGAGCCCTCTCAAGAACAAGTTAACATGTTTTTTTACAACAACAGAGCTTTTTTTTTTTTAAAAGCAGCAGCTGCACAACGCTTGGCCCTGCCACTCCACAGCAGGGCAGCTGTCATCAGAGGCAGAGCTCCCCAGAGATGGGGACACTTTCTTTTGCCGCTGGCAAATCTTCTACAGGACCAAGCAGAGAGTGTTGCCAGTCAGCTCCGCTGCAGTATCCTGGGCGCCATGGGCTTGGTGCAGGTGGCACGAGCACATGTGCCTGATGGCAGGGGCACTGCAGTGCTGCTGCAAGGATGGGCTGTACTGGCTGAGCGTCCCTTCTGAGCTGGAGGGTGTTAATGTGGGAGGTGGCACAGCCATCTGGGCTGGTATTCCCTGTGGGAGTCCAAAACAAGGCCATTGCCCTTGCAAGTCTGTGCTCCTGGGGATGTCCTGGGATCATTCCCCCCAGCGTGGGGAGCTCTTGGAGCTGCCAGAGCACTGCCTCCTTTAGGACCACCACCTTTGCCCTTCATGGCCTGCTTCAGCCCCACAGGGCTTGGATGCTGCAGCCCGCTCCATGCTGGTGGTCCCCTCCAGAGGGACTGCAGAGGTCAGGTGGTAGAAGCTGCCATCCGCGGTTCTGGCCTGTGCCTTGCAGCAGCCCCAATGGCCTTATAGGGCTCCTGGGGCTGGTGCCACAAAGCCTCCATGGAGGGTCCACACGTGAGCTCCTCAACAGAGCTCAGGCCTCAGGTCTGTAGCAGGGAACACTGTGACGAAGCCTGGGGCGACCACAGTGGACGCTTGCCCTGCCAAGGCCTTCGCCACCCTCCGGGGTGTCCTGAGGGCTGCACCCGTGGTGGTCATGTCCATCTCGTCGCTAGAGCTGGACGTGCTGGGCAGGGGGCTGGCCTCCAGGGATGCCTGGCCGCCACCCTCCCCGAGCACGGGGTCGTAGAAGGGGACAGGCGCCGGGCGGGAGCTCGGTGTCGTGGGGGCCCCCGGGCAGGTGAGGGATGCCCCAAGCTGCTGGAGCGTGTCCTGGTCTGGCTGGATGAGGTGCTTTAGTTTCAGCAAGGGGGGAGAGGCGCTGCATGGCCCCAGGGGCCCGGCCCCTGCCCGCCCCACTTTGGGCTGTGACCCATGCAGCGTTTCCGTGGACTGCTGCACTGCCACGGGGAGCCTCTGCAGCTTTATCTCCAGGCATTTTCTTGCTGTATGCATCCAGAGTTTGCCGCGCACCTCCAGGCTCAGCTCCAGCCTTGAGAAGACGACAGGCGCTGCAGCACGGGGCCGGCTCCTGTCCTCGGTGTCGGCCTGGCCCCCGCCCCGGGTGGTGAAGTCGCTCTGACGGCCGACTTCTTCCTTTGGCAGGACGGAAGCTGATCCTGCCGCTGGTCCTGCTTCTGGTCCTGCTGCCCCGTTGTCCAGGCTGGGAAGGGCTGGGGGGGCCATGGCTAAGCCGAAAGGCCACAGGCACTCCTCGTCGGGTGGCGGCAGGTCCCTGTCCAGGCGAAGGAGGCTCTCGCTCACCACGTTCCCCAGCGTTGGTGGTTGGCTGGCTGGCTCCTCCTCAGAGCCGTGCGGGCTGTGCGGCTCCTGCCGTCCCTCCCCGGGGTACTCCACCGCGCTGGCCTGTCCCAGGGCCCGGGGCCCCCACACGCTGTGCTCCTGGGGGAGCTGCAGGTCCGGGGGAGCCAGCAGCGGTGGAGGGCACAGCGCCAGCAGAGGCAGGGGCTCCTTGGTGGGGTTGGGGTCCCCCCCCACCCTACGGACTTCCTTCTCTTTGATGTTGTCCGCAATGGCGTTTGCCTTCGTGCACAGCCCGCGCCGTGGCAAGGGTTGGCTCTGCCCTGGCGGGATGACCTTCGGCAGGACACGGCAGCCCTGCTGCTGTGCCGCTCGCTGCTGGGACAGCTGCACCGGCACGGGCAGGGTCTCCAGCTGCTTTTCCAGTGCTTTCCTGGCCTGGTCCATCATCAGGGCCAAAGAGACTCTGCCGACACGCGCGGGTCCGAGGGAGCGGGTAGAGCTCGTCTCCAGGGGGGCTCCTGCGTCTCGAGTCAGGCACATCTCTCTCAGGCTCTCGGGGGGACCGAGGCTCTCAGAGGAGCCGGAGGAGCTGCAGTTGTGGCAGGACAGCTGGCCCTGCTCCACCAGCTCCTCCAGGTCCTGCCACGCCGCCCGCCAGGTGCCAGCATCCAGTGTGGCTGAGGCCCCGGTCCCAGCCCATGCTGACAGCACCAGCTGCTGCAGCTCCTGGGCAGCCTTGATGCAGTGGGTGCAGCTGGGGCTGCAGCGCCAGGGCCCGCACAGGGGACCCGCAGGACCACCTGCAAACCAGGGAGGGGTTGCCCGAGCTGTGGAGCAGCGGGGACACTGGGATCACCCAGGGACAGCCCAGCCGGGCTGCTCCGCACCGGGGCTAGGCTGCTCTGAGAGGCCCTGGCCTGGCCTGGGGACGCACCTGCGCAGCCCCAGGGGGACCCACAGGGGACTTACATGGCTCTGGTGCCACCGCTCGCCGCCTCCGTCTCCAGCGCCGCCGCCTCCGGCCGTCACCCTGCGGGCACAGGAGCGTGGCACGGTCACCCACCTGGGGCCAGCCCGTGCCAGCGCTGGCCCCAAGCGGCCCCCCTGGCCCCGAGCAGCCCTGTACCTGTGGGCAGTGGGCGATGGCGAGCAGGATGGCCCCAGCAACCAGGAACAGGATGCCGAGGCTGAGAAGAAAGCTGCCGTCGCTCATGGTGCAGGCTCCGCTATGGCCACGCTGTGGGATGGTGGCACGTGTCTTATAACGCTGCTGCTGCGAGGTCACAGCCCTGAGAGTGGGGACACCTCAGTGACGTCACAGCCCCACGTCACCCCAGCGCTCCCCTCTGCTGCGGGTGCCGCCCGGCAGTGCAGCCACCCAGCACAGGAGCCTTGCAGAGCCCCGAGTGGTTCCCGGGCAAAGCGCTGGACGGCTTCAGTTGCACGTGCTCTTCCTGACCATCTCCAGCGTGTCCCATGGGAGCGGCCCTGGCCTCAGAACGGGTCCGTGGTGCCCTGTATGAACAGCCACACGTTTCCAAAGCCGCTTGCTTTGCTGGTTGGTCTTCACTTGCAACCGAGACCCGTAAACTAAAAACATCTGACTGAGATCCCCAGTAGGACTTATTTTGTGACCTCACTGAGCTTGCTTGCTTGGCAGGAAGGCGCTCGCTCTGGTACACCAGGATGAACCTGCTATTTCTACGGCATTTCACAGAGGAGATGGGAACTTGATGTGACTCTTCTCTTTGGGATGACGAATTCATACCTCCTGTGAAATACGCCCTCTAACTTTATGGCCAAGCAGCAGTGGCAAAATAAGGTTGACACTTCAGATTCCTTTACTGTCTGATGCTGTAGTTATTAGCTTGGCTTCTTTGGGACATAATGCTGTGCATTATGCTGAACATGCACACATATGCGCACGTATTTTTGTGTTCTCCTAACAGTAAGAGCTAGCGGCCTATTTCAGTCCAGCTTGGTGTGGGATAAGGTCTCACAGGTACATGGCTTTTTGAAGGGCTCATGCATAACTCTTCCTCTTGATTGTCCAAGAGTGCTTCAACGCTGGAGAATGCAGCCAGAAAACATTGGAAATTACTCTGGCTTTGACATCCCAGGTGGGGATCATCTCACTTAACTTCACATGTCCACTCCTTAGGTAGTACTCTCTACGTTAGGATGAGGTGGCTTCTGGGGACACTTTAGATATCAACATGCAGGTGAGACAAATCTCTCTTGTTTTGCCTAAGAGCAGAGTTTCCTCCATTTGAATTATGGCTGCATTATTTTTTCCCCATAGTTGTTGCACTTAATTTGGGTCATTTTATATGACAGTACACCGGGGTGTAATTGACTTTCCTCTGGAGAAAAAAAAAGAAAAAAAAGGAAGCAAAACAAAACAGTGGAGTAGGTGGTAATTGCTACTTCTGGGCATGAGATATCTCTAGAGACTCATGGAACACCAGGGACAGATTTCAAAGGCAGAAATTGTCCATTAGAGATCTTCAAGATGACAGAAACTGTTGGGCAAACTGGAGTGTGCCTTGCTTTCATAGGACCTGAATAAATCCCAGTGCGCTCTCACACCTGCAGGATGGCTCTCGTGTTGGAATAATACCTCAAACTAACATAAACTGTGAACTGAATTTCCAGAGTCTGAGTTTACCCAACATTCGCATCCATACACCCAGCATAATGTGCCTTCTGCGCTCTTTCTCCACAACAGGTTTGTACCAACCTCCCAAGCCCTCATGTACCCAACGTCCCAACCCACCATTTCACACCATAATTCTGATACTTATGTCTATTGTTAGCTTAACGGAATGTACCAGCAGGGACTGAGAGCACACTGGAAGAGGGTAATCAACCTTCCAAGCTCAGATGGAGACTGCACATAAGAGCAGCCAAACGCCTAAGAGCACAAGCTAGGAGAGCCAACCGTATGAAATTTAAACCAGAGCAAGTGCCGGATTCTGCACCTGGGAGGGGGTAATCCTGGTTATACATACAAATTGGGTGATGAGAGGCTGGAGAGCAGCCCTGTGGAAAGAGATCTGGGGGTTTGGGTTGATGGCAAGTTGAATATGAGTCAACAGTGTGCCCTGGCAGCCTAAAGGGCCGATTGTGTCCTGGGGTGCATCAAGCACAGCATAGCTAGCCGGTCGAGGAGGGTGATTGTCCCGCTCTACACTGCACTGGTGCGGCCCCACCTCGACTACTGTGTGCAGTTTTGGGCGCCTCAATATAAGAAGGACATCAAACTATTAGAGTGTGTCCAGAGGAGGGCGACCAAGATGGTGAAAAGTCTTAAGGGCAAGACTTAGGAGGAGTGGGAGAGGTCACTTGGTTTGTTCAGCTTGGAGAAGAGAAGGTTGAGGGGGGACCTCCTTGCAGTCTACAACTTCCTCAAGGAGGGCACTGGAGGAAGTGCTGATCTCCTCTGGTGACCAGTGATAGGACACGAGGAAATGGTATGAAGCTGCATCGGGGAAGTTCAGATTGGACATTAGGAAAAGGTTCTTCACTGAGAGGGTGGTCGGTCACTGGAACAGGCTCCCCAGGGAAGTGGTCATGGCACCAAGCCTGTCGGAGTTCAAGGAGGGTTTAGTTTTAGGTAGTCCTGTGAGGAGCAGGGAGTTAGACTCAATGATCCTTATGGGTCCCTTCCAACTTGAGGTACTCTATGATTCTATGAAATCAGGATGGATGGGCAAGAGGGCACTCAGCGTGTCCCTCGAAGCCTCTGCAGGAGCATGTCTACCAGTGATGGACATTGTCAGCCTCTCCTGCAATCTACCTGACAGATTACCCTATCCTAAAAACTGGTCGTTTCTATCAAATATAATTCTTCTTGGGCAATTTAACCCTTATTTCTTCTCTTCACAAACAACAAAGACTTATTTATTCCCTCTTTCTTCAGGTCCCTTTATGTACTCAGGAACTCTTACGTATTTTCCCCTTCAACTTCTCTTCCACAGAAGTTTGCAGCCTCGTGTCTTTATTCCTTTGCCTGTCGGCGAGATTTTCTAGACTTTGATCGTTGCTGTTGCTCTCTACGGCACTCGTCTTTTTGGAAGCATTGCACATAGTGCCAGACATCACACTTCAGGCGAGGCATTGCCAGTGCCAAGAAGACAAGGAGATGTCAGTTCACATCTCTTGCTCAGTAATGCTATTTGTATACACCATTCTAAGATGTTTAAGTCCATTTTCAAGCTTGGTTTAAATGCCTCCTGAAAACTGTAACCTGCTAGGTCATTTAGCCTCCAAATACATTGTTCTTTTGTCAGCTTTGTCTTTAATCCATTACTAGTCTTCTGAACACCATAGCCATCATTCAACAAAGTCAAATAGCAACAGATATAGGTGAGCTTAACAGCTGAATTACTTGGGAATCCATATAACTTACAGAGGGTGTTCTTTTTCCTTCAAGTATTTGGACAAAGAGCGGTAGCCAGTTTTATCCTTCCTTGATGTCACTGGTTGTGGGGTCACCTAAAGACTCCCCACTTGGATGGCAAAAGAAAATCCCTACACCCATGTCTAAGGAGCTACTTAAAAGTGGCTCGATTTTTTTTTTTTTAAAGTGGTTCCTTGATGCTGTGAATGAGTAAAAATCTCAAGAGAATGCCGCAAAATCATGAGAGCAGGTTAAAAAAAAAATCACTAAAAAGAAAATATTTTAAGAATTAAAAATAATTGGGAATAAGAGCTTATTCCTATTCACTTTCTTTGTAAGTCTAGAGTTAGACAGCTCAGTAGCCATGCCCTGGTAGTCCTAGGAGATAATCTTGTAGGGCTGGAGATTGCTTTTCTATAGAAATGGGATGTAGGGCTGGAAACGTCTCTGAATCATCTTCAGCCCTTGTGGGCAGCTCTACCAAATCGTTCTTTTCAGGAGCTAATCTAGGAGTTAGTTGCTTGCCACCTACTTTCTTACTGCATAGCTTGAACCAGCCGTGCTGTGCTAAATGGTCAATTTTCTTCCTTGCCAGATGGCATCCAAACACTATATATGAAGTTAAAAAAAGGTCATACAGTGCGGGGAGAGGTGCCCGCCCGCCCAGAGTGATGCTCTGGAAGACAGGGGACTTCTGGCTCTGGGAAGAACTGAGCGTGAGCTCTGGGAAGATGGTTGGCTCCTGGGAGGCTGGCTGGGGCAGCCGGGAAGCAGACCTGAAGCTCTGAAGGACAGAGGGAGACTTTGCTAAGGCTTCTTAGTTTGCCCAGAGAGGTTGTAGACAGCCCATCCCTGGAAACATTCAAGGTCAGCTTGGACGGGGCTTTGAGCCACCTGATCTAGTTGAAGATGTCCCTGCTCATTGCAGGGGGGTTGGACTAGATGACCTCTAATGGTCCCTTCCAACCCAAACCATTCTATGATTCTGTGATTCTGCAGAGCCCGAGTGATCTGTGAAATCCAAAAGATGTGAAATCTACCTGGAGCGGAGACTCCAGGTACACGGGATTAGCTCTGTAAGACAAGAAGACAGTCAGGCACTGGAAGAGGGGCCCAGCCTCCATTCTTGGAGGTCTTCAAGACCGGACTGGAGAAATCCCTAAGCAACATGATGTGAACTCCATGTTGAATCTCTATTAAGCAGGAGTTTGGAAGCAGAGGCATCCCGAGGTCTTTCCAACCTGAGTCTGTGAGCAGCCTGATTTCGTGATCAGTTCTGACCATGCTGAAGAGCCAGGACCTTTGCACAGACATGTGTAATACGTGATGTGGAAACAGTAACGCTAACTCAGCCAGCATGTTGAATGAGATGTGCTGCTACATCCATGCATCCAGGCAGGATGCTTCGCTATTCCGCCAATGCTCTCTGCTGGCACGAGTATGGCAGAGCAGCTCCTGGCCGTGCCTTCTTCTTGGCCGTTGGAGTGTTTTCTGCTTACCATGCCTCTTCGCTTTAATTTACCGTACCTCTTTGCTTTAACAGATGCTCTCAGGTGCCTCCTGTGCATCCCTTCTCCTGCTGTTTGCAGCGATTGTATTGCTGCTGCCAGGGAGCCCAAGAGCTCAGCAGCTCCAGGGGCCCTTCCCGGTGGAGCTGAGGGACAGATAACTGCTCCCCTTTCCACGCCATGGCCCCAGGCAGGCAGAGAAGGAAGGAAGAAATGCCACAGAAGAGAAGCCCTGACTGAATTGCCACTTGCTCTCTGGCCAACTCTCTGTTGGCGTAAGCTGGTGCCTACCAAAAGGCTACGCAAGCCAGCGATGTCCTCCATGGAAGGAAAATGGTCCTCCCTAGATGACAACATCCTGAAGGGAGCGGACCTGCAGGACAAGAAGGGCTCGGTGCTAGTCCCAGCCTTTTCCCCAGCTGGTGTGGTGCCGTGGGGCTCTGGTGTGGGGCTGTCCCTGGGTGCACCCAGGGTGCTCACTTCAATGTCACAGAGGCACACCCACAGCCCCCAAAGCTGCTGCTTATTCTGCAGGGGCTTGGCAGGAGCTGAAGCCACCAGTGCTTTCCCTGGGGACATAAGGCTGTGAGTTGTGTGGACACCAGAGCTAACAGACGGCCCTTTCAGTCTCCCCAAGAGAGCTGAGGGACAGGGCTGGCTCTGCAGCTCCTCCAGCAACCTCAGGCCGGTCTATGGTCAAGTGCATCCTCACAGGCAGATATTGGGGCTCATCCCACTTAGGTTTGGACATCTAACTCTAAGGTCCTAATGTCCCCTTCCCCAGTCTGAAATGAGAAGTTATGAACTCCCCCAAGCCTGCCAAGACCTTGGCCTGCGTGAACTGTGAATTCACTAGGACTGATAGCATTTTTCACAACATTTAGCATTTTTAACATATTAATGTTATTCAATACCCTATCAAAGTGAATTGGCTTTAAGCAGCAGCCTGTCTCAGGGAGATGCAAGCCTGCAACGCAGCAGCAGACAGGACTATGTTTTGACTTGTGCAGGGGAAGGAGCTGGAGGGTAAGTGTCGGGATGAGCCTTGGATGGCTGCAGATCAAGCCATGCTTTTACTGATAGAGTTGGCTATGGAGGAGACCGCCTCACAGACTTCAGCCCCTCAGGCAGCAGAAAGCAACTGAGAACCACCAGCACAGCTAGCATCTGTGAACTGGGGGTAGTTCATGTGGGTCAGGACCATGATGGCAACAATAGGTCGTAGTGGCCCTGATGAGCCTCATCTGGTTTCTTCTTGCCCTGCCACATGCACACTCACCCCCTCCCATAGACTAGGACCCCCCATTTTAGGGG
>NW_008824186.1:9412866-9418907 GCF_000699105.1 Pygoscelis adeliae | reverse complement strand
CCTGGCTGTGTCTGTCTCCTGGATGGACCTTGGACCTGTGCTGTAGATAGTTTTATTCCTGGATGGGCAAATGTATGTACATTGTATTTTACCTCCAGCCACATCTCCTTTTACTTCTGACTGGACCCCTTGATGAACCCTGAATCTGGTTCATCATCTGCCATGGCTGTGGCTGTTGATGGACCCTTTGTGACATCCCAAGCACTTGTTGCTAGGTGCTGAGTGACTTCTGCCAACCAGAAGTTGTTGGCCAGGGGCAGCTGCTCTCTCAGCTGCTGGTGGTGTGATGCACAGATCTGTTATCCTTCAAACTCCAGTGGTAACTTCTGTACCAACCGAGTGGAGGACTGGAAAGGTGTATGCCAACCCATAAACTCTCCAACCGCCAACTTCAGGGTGTTGAGTAGTTGTGACAAACTAAATTGCTTTAGACGTGCTCATTGCCTTTAACAAAGAGGAAAGTTTCCTTCCCCTTGGTATCTATGAAGTTGTCCCCCAAGGGCTTGTTAGGAAGAACAGGTACTTTACTATGAGCTTTCTAAGAAGGTTTCAAGATCATTAGAGGCTTCTTCCCAATGCCCAGAAGGGCTTGTTAAGCTGATGACTCCTGGGTGACTGGCCCCCAGGGGAATTCCTTGTTTTGGAAGGGGAGAAGTGTAATTTGTGATGGAAATAGATTTAACGACTTAGCTGGTGATGGAGTTCAGGCCTGCTGAGGGGCTTCCAGTGGGTCATGCTATGACTATTGCCTCCACCTACTGCTAGACAAGGCCTCTTACTTAGTCTTGTTAAGGGTTAAGAAATCGCCTGTTCTCCCTACATGTACAGTTCATATGCATTTCTTTGCCTTCGCTAATCAGATACTTTATCTTTGCCTTATCTTCCCTATCTTTAAGTCATGGGAAGAACATTTTTAAAAAGTAAAGAGTCCTTCAGGTGTGGTTCGAGCCTGGGTTGGTCTAGGAAAAAGCTGGTGTCTGGCTCTGGCTACACTTTGCCTTTTCTGGCTTACTCTGCACTAAATATCTTTGCATTTATCTTTGTCTTGCTAAAGGCTTCGTCTATCCGCTGCTCGGGGACTGGCTGGGCATCGGTCGGCGGGTGGTGAGCAATTGTACTGGGCATCACTTGCTTTGTGTATTATTACTATTATCATATTATTATCATTATCATTTTATTTCAATTATTAAACTGTTTTTATCTCAACCCACGAGTTTTCCTCACTTGTGCTTTTCCAATTCTCTCCCCCATCCCACCGGGTGGGGGGGAGTGAGCGAGCGGCTGCGTGGTGCTTAGCTGCCGACTGAGGTTAAACCACGACAGTCCTTTTTACACTATCCCAAGAGGTTTTGCAGGAGATGCAGACTTCCCCAGTACATAGCCCACCAAATCCAAACTCAGTTCTGGGCTTGCTTGGCTGACATAATTCAAAGCTAACTAATGCTCCTGGCAGGTGGCTGGAGGGTCTTGGTTTGGGATGGTGCTGAGCCGCAGGAATATCTGCCAGCCTAGCACGTCTCTGCTGGGGCTGTGAAGAATGAGTCGTTCACCAAAGTGGCAGTACGTCCTACCCCAGCAAGGACCCGTGCCAGATGTCAGACCCAAACCTTTCCCCTGGCCACCCTCAAAGGTGGCATATAGCAGTAGGGACAGACATCTGGCATGTGACCTTCCCCCAGGGGACAGCGATCTGCCCAAAAACCCAAGCAAAGAGTTTGTCCTCATATGTTTTATATCTTACATGGCATAAGAGTGAGGGAGTAGTTGAAGGTACAACACTAAATAAGCTTTCTCCTTTCCCTGCCCTTGCTAGGAAGGCAAGAGCCACAGCTGGGGCCATGTGCCCTGCTCTGAGCTGCAGGAGAGCCCAGACCTGTCTCTCTGGGGTGGGTTTCTAGGCTCAGACCCATGAATGCCACCAGATGTTGGTGCTTGATAGCAGTGTAAAGAGCCAGGGCTGAAACTATCCCTTAGTTTGGTCCTTCCCTGTGCAGGACGGGTGTAAGCACACTTCTGGTGCCTGGGATACTGGCTGATGAGTCACATTTGTTCACTAATTGCATTTTCCACACTTCAACCTCCAGGCAGGGTCAGGATGCACCGACCTCCCTCAAAACACCTTTCTAGTCGCTGCTGTGATCTTCCTTAGGCAGGGACAAGAAGTACCAATCTTGCTCAGAAAAACTTCCTTTACTTTCTGCTGGGACTCCGCTTTCTGCTAGCTTGCAGAGGAAACCACATCAGTACAAATCCTGCCTATTGAGGTTGGTTGTTTCGTGTTGGCAAACGTTAAAAAAAGAATGTACACCACGAAATTATAATTACAAATTCGTGTATCTGGGACAACTGTTACTTTTAGGTGTGTTGTTAAATCAGTTTAACAAGTGATCTTGGCCGACGAGGACCCAGAGCTGGACTAAAATACAGTAGGAATTAAGAGGGGCAGAAATCAGCTACAGAGGAAGCAAAGCGGGCTATGGAAACAGGGTTGAGAAAATACTCACAGCACAAGGGGATCAATATTAGTTGCAAACGACCGCACCCTTTATTGGAGAAGATGGCAGTTTTGTTTGCTAACCAACATAACAGATGTTGAGAAATCTTCAGGTCTGAAGAGAAATCACAGTAGCAGCTCATGTTTGCAACATAACTTAAATGTTTGTATGCTCTGACGTTAATTACGAAACCCTTCAGAAGCAAAATACATTTTAAGCTTTATATAAAGCACTTAATTTTTCCCGCAGTTCTTTAAATATTTTTTCTCTTTTCTTCTTTTTTTTTCTTTCTTGTCATGATGCTATTGGCATTTTCCACTTCTGTTTTAAATGAATTGCCAGAGTGAGGCAGGCTGAAGTCACAATGTCTTTATTTAGCTTCCGGGTTTTAGGCCAAATCCCAAACGTTATTTAGAAAGTTATTTGTACGCAAGTCCTTTTGTTTAGGTGCTGTTGAATTTAGCACATCTATGATTTCATCTCGGTCTTTGTAAAAATAAGTCCAGGGCAATTGCAGGTAGAGAAATAATCACATTTGAGTATTGTTTCAACTCAGACCTAAATGCAATACTACCAATCCCTGGAAAGCCTTTAAATAAACAGGGATTTGGGTCCATTCATTGCCCTTCTCAGGGCACGCTTCATGTCCTTGTTCCTGAGGCTGTAGATGAGGGGGTTCAGCATTGGGGCTACAATGGTGTAAAACACTGCAACCACTTTGTCCCTGTCCTGTGGAGGCCTTGACTTAGGATTCATGTACATGCAGATGGCTGTCCCATAGAATATGGTTACCACCGTCAGGTGGGATCCACAGGTGGAGAAGGCCTTGGATTGCACATGCGCAGACTGAATCTTCAAGATGGCGAAAAGGATATGGGCGTAGGAGGTGATGATCAGAAGAAAGGGGATGAAGACTATGAGGATGCTGAAGATGAAGATGACCAACTCCATGAGGGCAGTGTCAGCACAGGCCAAGGCCAGCACTGCTGGCACTTCGCAGAAGTAATGGTTCAAGATGTCAGGCCCGCAGAAGGGCAGCCCCAAGGTGAGGCTGTTGATGACCATGGAGCTCAGCAGGCTGCTGGTCCAGGAGGCCATGACCATGTGAATGCAAACCTTCCTGTTCATGACAGCGGTGTACAGCAAAGGGTGACATATTGCCATATATCGATCATAGGCCATGACCCCAAGCAGAACACACTCTGTCATGCCAAAAGCCAGAGAGAAATACATCTGAGCAGCACATCCAGAGAAGGAGATGGTCCTTTTCTTGGTGAAGAGGTTCACCAGCATCTGGGGGATGTTGCTGGAGACGTAGCAGATATCTAAGAAGGCCAGGTTGGCAAGGAAAAAGTACATGGGTGCCTGCAACTGGCAATCAGCTCTGATCACTGTAATGATCATGATGTTCCCAAAAATTGTGAACAGATAAAAAACCAGGAACACTGTGAAAAGAACAGTCTGTGTCCTTGGCTGGGAGGAAAGGCCTTGCAAGATGAATTCTGTCACTACACTTTGGTTTTCCCTAGCCATTATTATTCCAGTGGTTTAACTGTCAAGATAAGAAATAGTAACAAGGTCAACTCAAATCTGTTGCAAGGTAAGTGTAACAAGAGCTTGTATTTCTCTCTGAAGGGGAGAGAATCTGCCGTGGAAAATAATGCACCAGACACAACATACCATCCATTTTATATTATCTATTGTGGTGACCAGAGAAATGAGAAAATGTTGAGAAAGTTTTCTCATGGTACATTTAGCTGAACCCCTGTTCACGTTGGTTGCAGTCTAATTACACAGATTTAACAGAAGAATGCCTAATTTATACACATTTTAATGCCCAACAGAGTTACTGCCATCTTTAGAAAATCAAAATTCAATGTTAGATCAAAAGACTATGTGTTAAAATCCCAGTTCTTGATATCCTTTCTTAACATGGGAAGAAACACGCAACAGACTTCTGGAGTGAAACAATCCTTCAGACACTCTCATTATGACACAGATCTACTCTTTTGGACAAATATCCATAGACCTGTATCCTTTTCCTGCAATAAAGCCAAAATTCAGCACACAGACCACATCTAACAAATTAAATATGTCCAACCACCTTAACGTATATCTAGGATCCTACGGCATTCTCATCACTATAGCTCCTACTGTTCATGTTCTGTCTTTATGCAGTATTGTCTAAGATGTTTTAAGGCTTTACCATGACAAAAAAGTTTCCGAGTAGTATATGGTCACAGTTGCTGGATCCTGAGTCTTCGTGCAGTAAAAGGAGAGCAGCAGAATGCCTACATTAATAGTGCTGTGGAAGACACTAATAAATGTCACTTGATATGCTGTAGGGTATCCAAGACATCTGAAGGCAGCCGACATATTTGATGCAAGGATGTTGGAGGGCTTGTGCTCCTCTGGAATGAAAATTGGACAAATGACAGGTCACACCGGGATGTCTCAAGTGGTACCAGACTGCTACGGCTGCGCAAATTATGTGGATGCCTAGTTGATACAGTCAATGGACACTAAAGGGCGATTCAGATGACCAGCTAGTAGGTGATAACTTTAGCTATCTCAACTTCTCAGCTGTTCCTGAGACCCTGAGTAGCCTTCTGGATGTAACTTTGACACCTGGTTTATTCCTCACTCATGACAGAAATTCAGATGTATAACTTACATATAAATGTTTATAAGTAGATGCCTAAATCTGATGCCTTAACCTGAAACTGAATCCTATCCTGTGTTTTGAAGACCAAGCAGACTCTCACAACCTGAATTGGCAATTATGCTGTCAAGGGAAAGTGTTGCAAAATGAAGCATCGTTCCAAACTAGAAACTGTTCTGAAAGGGAGGTTAAGAAATAATCCTAAAAAGCTCAATTCAAGGAGGCAGTTTGCCTTAGCCCAAGGTTATTGTCTCAGGTAGGTGAGATGGCTGAGCCATCACCCCAGTCAATACAACCGGAGGACTCTGTCTCCACTGCAGCCCCGGGAGCCCAGACTGCTCAGCACTTATCTCCTAGTCAGCGAAGGCAGGTGCATCCCTCCTGACTTGAAAGGAAGGATGAAGTCCTGCCTGACCAACCTAGTGGCCTTCTATGATGGAGTGCCTACAGCAGTGGACATGGGAAGGGCTACAGATGTCGTCTATCTGGACCTCTGTAAGGCCTTTGACACGGTCCCCCACAACATCCTTCTCTCTCAACTGGAGAGGTACGGATGTGATGGGTGGTCCAGTGGGTGAGGAATTGGTTAGATGGTCGCATCCAGAGGGTAGTGGTCAACGGCTCAATGTCCAGATGGAGGTTGGTGACGAGTGGCGTCCCACAGGGGTCCATATTGGGACCGGGACTGTTTAATATTTTCATCAATGACATAGACAGTGGGATCGAGTGCACCCTCAGCAAGTTTGCAGATGACACCAAGCTGAGTGGTGCGGTCGACATGCCAGAGGGACGGAATGCCATCCAGAGGGACCTGGACAGGCTGGAGAAGTGGGCCCGTGTGAACTTCATGAGGTTTAACAAGGCCAAGTGCAAGGTCCTGCACC
>NW_008824186.1:9393166-9412481 GCF_000699105.1 Pygoscelis adeliae | reverse complement strand
AAAAAAGATGGTGGCAAACTTTTTAGCAGGGCCTGTTGCAACAGGACAAGGGGGAAAGGCTTTAAACTAAAGGGGGGTAGATTTAGACTAGGTATAAGGAAGAAATGTTTTACGCTGAGGGTGGTGAAACACTGGCACAGGTTGCCCAGAGAGGTGGTGGATGCCCCATCCCTGGAAACATTCAAGGTCAGGTTGGACGGGGCTCTGAGCAACCTGATCTAGTTGAAGATGTCCCTGCCCACGGCAGGGGGGTTGGACTAGATGACGTTTAAAGGTCCCTTCCAACCCAAACTATTCTATGGTTCTATTCTATGGTTCTAAGGTGCCGAAGCATCCGTGCCTTTTGCCATTTTAGGTACACTGTGGTAGCCAAGACATCTGTATGGGACAAGCAGAAATGATAAAAGAGCTGCAGAAGACTTGTATCAACTGTATCAACTAGCTTTTCACTGGCACCTGTGCAAATGTGGCAATCAGCTCATACGTAAACACCTAAATTTTGGTGAGGTGGGTCTGATCCCTGATGTTTAATGAGATTAATCCAATTCTTATTCAAGACATGAACTCTCTAGACTAGGTGGACTCTATCAGTTATGATGTCATCCATAAGAACCTGAATAATATGAAACTCAGCATCTTTCTTAAGATGGATGTAGAACTCGAGAGACATCTTTCTCCCATTTAAGCACATATATGCACAATCATTTTAAAGCCTGTGCCAACATAAACAGCTACGTTCAACTTCTGGTTCTGTTCAGGCATTTATAATTTCCACAACTACACTGCATAGGCAAAGAACAACTAAATTTTGCCTTCAGTAAACCAGTTGTGGTAATGTTTCTGATGAATATCATACCACATTAAAAAACATACTTCAGGATCTGAAAACCATAAGCCTCTGGGAGCGAGAAGGGAAATTTACTCTAGCTATAGTATAAATAACTAGAGTGGGATTCTCTATAGGATTTAGTTTTCTAAATACTTTGGAGTATCTGAGACCAAGTGGCTCATGAGAAGTTCCATGGACTTGAGATCTGTGCTTCTAGATCACTTACCTACTTCTGAAAATCATCTCCTTATATTATTGACATTAGTAGATAGCACAAGCTCTGAACTTTACATCTTTTGATTTCAAAGCAATTTGAAGGATGAGAGTCATTTATGCTTTATAGGTGAGAAAAAGTAGACAAAAATAAGGTAAGTACTTTGCTCAAGGTTAAAAGACGTTTCTTACAGAAACCATTGTCTTATCACGGCGTTTCTATCAGCAATGACAAACATGCCTTGGACCTATATAAATTCTCATATAGACTAAAATACCTTGAAATCATCCTGACATATCTCTGTTCAAGATTTGTAAAATTAAAGAATGGTTTTTTCTGTACCTGAAAATGTCCAATCTGCAAGAAGGTTGAAACTCATCCAATAACAGGAATACTGATAGCAGAATACACAAAAGAAAATTGCAGACACCCTTTGCCCAATCTCCAGAGATGTTAGATATTTGTAGGTAAGAAATAAATGCGAAGTGGCTTAGTCCTTCACAAAGATTTAGCTCATTCAAAGTGATAGCAAAGTAGTGGAAGAATTGAAATCACATTTCAAAATTTCCCTTTTGAGACACCATAACCAATTTTAAATGCCAAAGGGAAGTGGTCCCAGGGGTAGCACTGCAATTATTTCTTGTAAGCACAAGCCCAAGTATAATTTTAAGTATTTAAGTCATAAACAATTGTAGTTTTGGTAAAAGTTTTTAAAATTGCCTGTTCAAGACTTGGTGAACCGTACGTTACACTTCAAATCTTAAGAGACCAAATATTTGAATGGGTTTGTGGGTTTTTTAGAGGTTTGTCTAAACACAGAATTTTATCCAGTTATTCCTATTTTGAGCCAAAAGACTTCTGTGAGGGTGAAACACATTAATACTCCAATTTTGGTCTGAAGACATCAGGAGATGCAGAATCTGATACATGTCATAAGGTGAAATCCTCCTCAGATGGCCGAAAGTTAGTTATCTAGGTCAAAGCTACTAACTTTCTGTATAGTTAACAGCAGAAAATAGTTGGCCTTGGCCCATCGATCCAGCCTGTCCAGGTCCCTCTGCAGGAGGGAAACAACGCTTCCTCCATATTCACCTCAGAGGAATCAGCATTTCTAGAGAGAGATTGATCTCTCTGTTTGGAAAGAGGAGGATAAATACCTATATTTGGTGAAATAACTTCCCAAGGGCTGGTGGGGTGGGAAAGCAGTGGTGGAATGGATAGTCTAGATAATTTCCCCTAGCACCAGGTATTAATCTCTTTCCCACCTGCCTGGACCCCAGACGGACACCTTAAGAAGTCAGAAGAGCTTCTGAGGGAACTGCACAGGATTCAGCAAATATGTTTGGGGTTTTAACTTCAGCTGTTTGAACTGCAAAACTTTGGGCTCGGTGACTTGGTTTGTTTCATGACACTTTTTTGATGAGGTGTGCCAAAGGTTCATTCAAACTTTTGGAGGCCTGAGGGGAAGTAAGACATCACTTTGGACCTGCTTCCATTAGGAATATAAGCATCTTCAGCCAGGATAAAGAGGTGCACTCATCTCTGAGGAGAGGTCATCAGCTGTAACCCCCTCCTGGAGCTAGGTGCTCATCCATAATTGTTCCTCAAAAACGAGACGTTCTTTTTTTTTTCTTGTGCCCAATAGCCTACAACACTAGAGAGAGGGAACTCTGTCAGACAGCTGTGATTTTCTTTGCCAGAGCTGGAAAAATTTTAACAGGGAAGGATCATAATATACACATCCAGTTTCTGATACTCTTTCTCTGAACATCTATTTTTGGCTGCCATCAGAAATCGATACCCCTGGGCTGACTCGTCTCACACCGCAGAGCTATTCTCATATTCTCACCAGTGGAGCTGCCCTGTTGGAACAGCAGTGTGGGAGTACAGACAGCGCCATCGCCCAACGGCCAGCTGGAACCGGCAGAAAAATGTTGGCAAGCTCTGTTTGGTGATCTTTTTTTATACTGCTGATTCAGGAGAATCTCCAGTCTTTCCTTGCAGTTGCTCACTCACATCTTTACAAATACAGTCTTCTCCGACATGTTCTTTTGCACCAGGATGCTGGGAAGGGAAGCTGAATTTCTGGAATGAGTTCCCCTCTAATTCTATAAAGCTATCCCTGTAAATGAATAAAATATGGGGGAGTCCAAATAAAGTAAAGAAAAATACCCTGTATCAATTAAATCCCCATACTAATCATCATCTGCACATTTGCACTTCACATTTGCCAACTGAAAATCAGACTTCACCTATTTGCATATCTGGCTAATCTCATATAACCAGTGAGGGATGAAAATGAACCATTTTCATGTATCTGCTCCTAAAGATAAAGGATTCCTGAAATTCTTGATGTGCCTTCAAAAAAATTTCATATGCCTATTGCTGTTGAACTTCAGTTGAAACCTTGACAAAGACATTGACTTTTACTGCTTAATATAATTATGTAGACCAGTTGTAGATGGCTTAATATGCCTCCTGAGCTACTCTGACAATCACTGCCATATTTCATTTCTCATATGAATACCTTGCATTCTTACAAAGTGTATGTTAGCCAAAATGTAGAACGAGCGCACAAGAATACGGTTAAGTTCTGAATATTCGTCTGTTTTCTCACTTCTCCATATTTGCTGTGGAAAAAGCATTTCTTAAGGAAAAAAAGGGGGTTTTTTTCTTAAGCAAAATTCAAATAAATTATTAATATGTGGGGGTTTTATTGTTTGCAATGCAACCAGGGCAGATTTTCCTATCTGTCTTTTGTGTGGTGCTGTCAGATATGAAAATGTGCAACATGAAAGAGGTTGTGAATGATTTATTTTTCTCCTTTAAAAATACTATCGAGTTGTGAAATTCAGGTCAGGCTATAGTTCTGGCTTCAAAATTCCCAAGACTTTGGGGATCAAAAAAAGTCAGCATTCAGTGTTTTGGTGCCATTCTCTCCTCCCTTTCCTCTGTATTTTTTAGAATTCTGTATATAAAAGATAGAATCATAGATTCATAGAATGGTTTGGGTTGGAAAGGACCTTCAAAGATCATCTAGTCTACCTCTGCTGCCATGGGCAAGGGACATCTTTCACTAGATCAGGTTGCCCAAAGTTACGTGCATCTTTGCACGTATCTGTCACGACCACCCTCCTTATACACATGGAGCATTATAAATTTGGAATCAAGGACTTTCAAAACTTCAAACCCAAGACTCCTACTGCAGAAAGTAGCTGGGTAAATCTAATGATGTTTTGCTAAGATACCTTGTTTCCTCTAAGCGGGCTGTTTTCCAGTGGAAGTTTTTTTCTCTCTTAAATACTTATGCACATACAATATGTGAGATGAGCTGTTTAGATGCAGTGCAATCCATAGATCCAACATAAACACTGAGAAGAAGGAGATTAAAGACTAACATATAACTATCATTCACCTTGCACTGCACACGCATACGTATGCACATGCACATGGAGTAGTGTTCATTACTTTGGTGGCACTTCATACAATCATCATAGAATAGCCCAGGTTGGAGGGGACCTCAGAAGATCATCTGGTCCAGCTTTCCGTGGGAAGGGGAACCTAGACAAGACTATCGAGCACCCTGTCCAATTGTATCCTGAAAACCTCCAGCGATGGGGACTCTACCACCTCCCTGGGGAGGTTGGTTCAGTGAACGACTGGTTCTTACTGTAAAAAATTTCTTTCTTATGCTGAGATGAAATCTCTCCCAGTGCAACCTCTACTTGTTGCCCCTTGTCTTCTCCATATGGCTCCTTGTGAAGAGAGAGCCTCCGTCCTTTTGGTAGCCACTCTTTAAGTACTTTGCATCTTCATATTAGAAACTATATTTCCTCTACTTGGGAAGCTGTGGATCCTTGAAAATTTACTATCATGTAAAACAGGTATTTCAGCTGATTCAGAAAGTGAGATTTGTGTTTAGTTCTTTCAATTTGGAAAGCAAAAGGAGGGGTTAAATGGCATAGGATAGCCCTTATCAGTGGAGTCTTAATGAGTTCCTCAACTTCTCCAAAAGAATGACTCCTCTTACAGAGATTCACCTTCTCACTAGTATTATTCTGCTAATTTATGGCTAAAACTCAGCCTTCCTGCTACTACTTCCTGACTCCACCTAGAAGCTGCCAGGGCCTCGAGGGCACTAATAAGACTTGATGGCCCTGACCAGCCTCACCTGGACCACTCCACACACGTGCCCCTGCCTATGGCCCAGGAGCCCCATTTAAACTCAGTCCAGGGCCATCAGTCCTTCCTTGACTACACAGGAGGTGTGTTGGGCTGCAGCTGTGTTTCTGCCTCCTGGATGGACCCCAGATCAAGAGTACAGCTTTATCTCTGACCCTGCTCCTGGTCCATCTCCCTTTGCTCCTGATGGCACGCTGTGGATGGGCCCTGAGCATAGTTCATCGCTTGCTGTGGCTGTTGATGGACCCTGATGCCAGCCCATGGCTCTGCCTGCTGTGTTCAGCCCCTGCAGGTCTGTCCCCTGGGAGTGAGGCACTGCCTGCCCTGGGGTCCTCCTTGGCTCCTTGCTCCCTGTCCCTTGGGCACCAGCTGGCTCTTGCAGCTCCCTGACAGCAGCCATGCAGACACATGGCAGGAACGTGCCTCTACTTCTAAAATTCTATGGACTCTGAAAGAAAACACTGCCCTGCCCGTCTAGCCCAGGTACGAAATATCCCTGAATATCTTTAATATTAAAGCCCTTTCCTTTGTCTTCACAAACTTCTTGGTTTTTGGGCTAGACTCTGATGTTCTGCTCCATCTCTCCTTAAAGCTATTTTCTTTCTGTTCCCCACCTCTCGCATACAGCAGAAGTGGTGAGGAGCTCTCATTCTACTAGGCGTGTGCATTTTCTACTGTCTCTGCATGGCCACGTGGATAGAAGATATTCATTCAGTTTGATGTCCCAGCCGACTATGGTGAAATAATTGCATTGCTTATACCTGGCATGTAGTTGCATCTTTTCCCCAAAAGAATTTCTAAGCTCTAAAACCCAGTTGTTGGCAGTAGTAGTCATAAATACATAGCTCATCATTGCAAATACAATTTAATAAGAGGATGGGACCAGCTGTGGTGGTCAAGCACAGGGCTTGGCCAGACAAGCAAACTGACCAGCAGCCTGCTTAGAGGCCACCAGCCCCTTTTAATGCCTCCCTTATCTCGTTGTCCCCTTCTTGCTCTTCCCTCATCAGCCATGATACCTCAGTTTCGCCACCATGGTCTCCTCCCAAATAAATGACCCACCCTGATCGCTTCCCCACGTTTGTTCCTGTTTTGCTACGTTCACACCTGATTTTGCTATTCCTGATACCCAGGTAGAATAGACCTGTGGTGTTTCTGGTGGGGTTCCTAGGCACTGCTGGCCTTGTGAGGGTCTGCTCCCCAAAGGGTGTCCAACGCTTCCCCTTCAACCATCTGTGAAGTCTGCCCATCTCTAGCACCTCTGGTGCCCTCCTAACCACTGGTGAAATCTGGCCATCCATCATGGTGCTGTTAATTCGACAGTTCCTCACTGTTACTTGTTACGTCCAGTGGTTTCTCATGTCATGTCCAGTTGCTTTTCATGGTCTGCTCAGTGAGTTTGACATCGGGCTAGGGACTAGTCATCCTCCCAAATATCTTTTCTAAGATGAATGTTGTCACAGGTGTGTCTGAACCACATGTTGAGATTCATGTCCCTCATTTTGTGTATCTAACAAATGGCCAATTTGTATTTACTTGTCTCTGAGCACTTCATTATCAAAGGGGTGAAATGTGTATCTCCTAAGGTAATTTTTCCTAAGTGTGGCACATAGGAAGAGCTTCCCCACAAGTATTTTGAGACAAAAGCTCTGCTTTTCTCTGCTGCTGCTAAGGGCTTCAGTTGATGTGGTGTGGTCTGGCATTGGTTCTGCTAATGAATAAATATTTGTGAGTGGTGATCCATCACCTTAGATGACGTTTTCTATTTAAATCCACAGCTGGGACTTGCAAATTTTTTGTTTGTCTTTTAAAAATAGATGGGTTTTCTGTATCAGCAAAGGGTCCTATAAAGATGTCACATAGAATTGATTGCATCAAGCTGTGTCTGATTCCTGAACCTTCTCTGGGGAATGCACATATGTAGCATTCATTTATTTGATCTTAAAAAAGCACTGCTCATTAGTAATGTTAAACCTGGCTTCTGCAAACTCATACTACACTGCCAATTGGAAATGTTCCTGGTTTCAAACATATTAGCCCAGGTTTATTCTTAGCAAACATCCATGAGGACCTGGATCTCCTCTTTGCCCCAGCATTCCCTCTTGAAGATCTGCCAGAAGAACTAAATGTGAGGGATGCTTCTCAATCTGAAAAATACAGTTCCTTATGGAGTGACGCAAAGAACACCAAGTCTTTAAAGTAGGAGGTGGCGTGTGGGAAAGGAGTGCATGTGAGGCTTTGAGTATAATTAGTGGGTTTAAGGGTAAAATCGGACAGTATAGTTACACCCTGACAGAGGAGAAAGCAAGCAGTGGCTCACTATATCTTCTAGCAATGACATGCGCAAACACTTGGGTCCTCATAATTGCCATCGTCTTTTCGCTTTTAGTTTAAATGGTCAGCAGCCAAATGGAGACTGAAATTCAAGAATGTCCAAGTTTATTTTGTTTAGTTTATGACACCTCTTTACCAGTTTGATTTCTAAAGGAAACAAGAACTCTTTCTAGAAAAAGTTTCTTGAGAGCGTCCTTCACCTCCATGTTCCTCGGGCTGTAGATCAGGGGGTTCAGCATGGGAATCACCAGGGCGTAGACAATGGACACCACTTTGTCCTGGTCCAGGGAGTAGCTAGAACTGGGGCGGAGGTACATGAAGATCATAGTCCCGTAAAAAATTGAGACTGATGTCAAATGTGAGGCACAGGTGGAGAAAGCTTTGTGCCCGCCCTCTGAGGAGTGGGTCCTCAGGACAGTGGTAAGGATATAACCATAAGAGACAACAATGAATACTAAAGTGCTGAGTGCAATGGTAAAAACCACATGTTCGTTGACAGTAGTACTGGAACAGGAAAGTTTCAGGAGCGGGGGAATGTCACAGAAGAAATGATTGATAGCATTAGGGTCACAGAAGTGTAAACTGAACACTGAGCTGACAAGCACCATTTCGTTCACAGTAGCTATTATGTAGGGTCCCACAGCCAGCTGGACACAAGCCTTTTGAGACATGGTGGCCACGTAGAGCAGAGGGTTACAGATGGCCATGTACTGGTCATAGGCCATCGCAGCCAGCAGGTAACACCTGATGATTATGCGGACTCCACAAAAGTACATCTGGGCTGCACACCCTGGCAGAGAGATGGCTTTCCTTTCTTCAAAGAAGCTCACTAGTATTTTGGGAGCAACTGCTGAGGAATTACTTAGGTTTACCAGAGAGAGGTGGCAGAAGAAGAAGTACATGGGAGTGTGGAGTCAAGAGTCAAGCCTGATTAATGCAATCATGCTGAGATTCCCCACCAACGAGGTGACACAGATCAGAAGGAACAGCACAAAGACAGACCTGCAGCTCCCAAATATCTGTGATTCCCAAGAGAATGAACTCATCAACAGTTGTCTTGTTTCTTCTGACCATTCCCTTAATGAGCCTGAATCTTTAAGAGGGAGAAAAAAAAATCAAAGAACACAAGTGAGTTACAACTCCAGATAGAAGAATAAGTCATAATGATGCTGGGAATGTCGGGCAGGAATGTAGTAGAAGAAAACTGGATGCTGCTTTATTTTAATGGAAACCTAGCTGTCTGTTAGTATGCAAGAACTGGATGCTTAACTCAAGTCTCTTGAGAAGCTTGCTGTTATCCATTTAACACTTCTGTAATGACAGTCTCAAAGAAGGATTACTTTTATTCCATTACTGAGATTGTTCCAGGAAAGAGGAGAAAGTTGTTATTCATTCCAACCTTTTTTAATATTTCCTGCTTAGTTCTATTGTTAAATTTTCTCAAATGCTTATCTGTGTCCATGGTGCCTAGGAGGAATAACAGGATGATTCTGATTATCTGCTCCGTTGTTCTTAAATAGCGGAGTAATAAATTGCTCTCAACTTCTAAGGATAACATTTAAGTTGGCCAGTGCAGTTCTGAGGAGAAGTCCTCATAGGAAGATACCCCCAAATTAAAAAAAAAAAAAAATCCATGTAGAAAAGCAGTTTATGTTAAAAAGCAGATGCTAATTTTATCAAAGTTTATTTGCTGATTCCAAACATAACGAATCAAAGGAGAAGACAGGGGCAGTGTGGCCATGGACCTTGCCCTGCGTCCCTGAACCTGTTCATGCTAATGGCAGGAAGAAAGTCTGTAAGTCTGTCCTGACACAAAATCACACTTGTTTTGTCCAACGTTAAGAAAGGAGTTGCGTATAAATTAAAAGAAACATAGGACCTGACACCGAAGACAGAATCCATCTTGCCTAACATTACCTACTTCCTAGGTGGACAGCTACATTTGAGGTAGCCATTCAAGGCTTCGTTTATGGTCATAGAAAAGAAGTAGGCACTTTAAGGCAAAATTCATGTAAGCTACTTAAAATGTCTACTTACTTTGGGGTGAAATGAATTGCCTCCTAGAGGTGCTGGTTTCTCATCACTGCTTATAAAGAGCACACAATGATTAGATAAACTGTGGCAGTCTATCTCTGTAGGGGACAATATTTCGTCAGACAAATCAGACTTTATAGGCATGTTAAATAACAGCATGTCTACGGGTGAACCAAAGGAAAGAACATTAATCTCATAATTACCTTTTCACTTCTCTTAAAATGTTGACTTCAAGAAAAATGCCTCTTGTTTTCAGATTGTGGTCTTGTTTTGACACTTCTGTTTAGAGTTCTGTAGAAAATGAGAACTGTTAATTGCAGGTGTATTAAACGAATGCCCGAGCTTGCAAGGTGGAGCTTCTTACTGAAACAATTGAATGATTGAAAGATCTTTTGAGCTGTTGCTATTTGCATTGTATTGAGAATAATTAAGACAGTTAATTAAGAAAACAATTTCAGACAGTTACAGTAGTTCAACCGATTAGCAGCAACTTGCAGAGCCCAACAGCTTGATTGCTAATAATTTTCTGTTCTATAGGAAATTCTAGACAAGTCAGTTGGACTATTTGTAGTGACCAACAATACGGTCTCTATGACAAGCTGATGCTGTTAAATGATTCTTCTTTTGCTATAACCCCACATTTCAGTGCTCATCAAGCCAATATTAGAACTTCTGTGGATTTTGGTGGTTTGGGTTTAAGACTTAAACATGTGTTTAACTTAAACCAACCCTGCCTCTGCTGTAACCACAGGGAATGGCTGAATTGCAGCTATCACAGTTGAGGGCAGAGACCTCTCTTGTGAAGTACTGACCTGAATGTCATTTCTCGCTCTAAGTACAAACTTCCAGGAGCAGGAGTCCAAAAGTCTCCACATGTTAGGAAAAGAAGCCACATGGACATTCACAAGTATTTGTTCTCCTATTTTCCAAAATAAGAAAAAGAATCCAGCTCAGGTCAAAACAATTTTCCTCTCTGACTGCGTTATTTTTTTTGTAGACTTTACTTTCAGCATTCCTTATATGAAAATTCATTAATTTTTTTTACTGTTGTGTATATGAGCATAGACTGTGATTATGTGCATTCTGTGTGCAAGATTTAAAGTACAGAGTAAGGATAGAGAATAAAACAGTGACACAATTAACAGTCTGTCAGATTTGATAATATTTCAGGCTATGGATATGTTTCCTACCTTGGAAACTAACATTAAAAACGATGCTTTCTTTTCCTCAGGAACAAATGCTTCTAGAAAGCTGGACACAATGGCATTTAGAGAAGCTCTGACTACAGGATCAGGTAAGCTGTTGGCACATTCTGCCCCTCCCCGTCTGGCAGCGACTACAAATGGGATGCACAGTCAGCAGGGGAATGGCGAGGTCTTCACAATCAACTTTCCCAGTCAGCTTTCCTTAAGTGCTGTATGTGTCCCGGGGGGATCCCATCGAGTGAGGCAACGGTTGCAGTCTGCTGAGGTCTTTGGTTCATGAATACAGAGCTCATTAGGAGACAAAAAATAGCAACAATGAAAAAACCCTCCAGAACATAAGCAGAAGATTCATATTCTTCTCTAGGTAATGTTATTTTGACAACAAGTTGGAGCTTTCTTTTCGTGTTGTTTTTACATAATGACATTTTCTCTCTGGCCACAGATCCTCTAAGTCCTGGGGTCATACAGAGCAAGAGGCTGCAGAGGATTGCTGGCCTTGTGAAATGATCAGCCTTTATAAGAGAACTAGAAGGAGCTGACTTGAAGGGAGGGTAATCACCATTTCAAGTTTTTGCTGGCCCTCATGAAACAAGACCAACGCATGCAAGCTGAATTCCAGTCTGCATTCTCCTTATTCCATCTAAAGATAGTTTACATCGCTAGCACTCTTCCTTATTGGACCATTAAGGTGTATTTTTACTGATTTACAGTCCGTAGTCATCTGAGATAGTTGATTAATACGAGACACATGACTGGTCCCTGAAAGAACAACTGGATCAGAAGAGAGATACACAGTCCTCTCCTGAACTCAGACAAGCAATGTCCACAGTAGCCTATATGTAGATGTTTATGCTCTGGATACTTTGTAGGATTTGAGTGGTTATTTCTCTACATGGACTACAGGAGTAGCCTAGAAGTTAGGCTTAGACAAGTAACTTTTAATTGTTTAAGTTGAGTGATGAACCCCATACTAAGAATATCAAATGAAAGAGCAGAGAAATTAATAACAATCCAAACATGGTAATTTTCCCATCTTCCTCTGGAGGGGCTTTCCTACATCACTCCCCCCACAAACCAGGGCATCCATTACATCCCTGTCATGTGTCATGGCTTAGCCCCTGCCCAGAGTTTCAGAAGGTCCAAGTACATCCATCACTGGCTACTGGAAGCCTCCGTGGAGCTTTTCCATCTCTTCACAGACAGTTTGTTGAAATGGGAGAAATAAAAATCAGTTTGCTGCAGTGTTTTGCTTTCCTCCCATGTGATGGCTTTGATCAACATCTAGGGTCTTGCCTCAGGGGAGTCATCTGTGAACTCGTACCCCAGAGCTTCAAGCCGTGTTCTGCATAAGTGCTGAGGGACGGGGTAGGATCCATTTTGTATCATTTCAGCAGCATAAAATTGAGCTATGCAAGCCTAACCTAGCCGCCTGGGCTTATTTTATAGTCAGCGTAGGGAGGGAGAGACCTGCAGAAAGCAATACATGCCATTTTCCTTAGAAACTTATTTTACAATGGGATGAGTCGTCCTTTGGAAGTGCCTATTTCTTGCCAATGATAGGTAAAAGAACCCAACTAACTTACTTAGATTAGTAACTTTTAGATGTCTAAAACTAGTTAAGATGAATTTTCATGCATTTTGGGTGTTCCTCTGATCTCCAGAACCTTTGAGGTCTGGTGTATTGCCCAACACAAATTGCATGCCTCAAAGTTGTCCGCATCCCATTTAGATGTTCTTGGAGACCACTGGGAGGAATGGCTCAGTTCCGATGAAATAAAACGGTAAGACCTTAAGTGCTTGCCTGTGAACGTATGTATGCCCGCCGTTGCACACATGAACTAGAGAGAAGGGAGGAAAAGGCAAGCAGTGCAAAGAAAGCTTGTTGGTTGGAATAAAAAGGTTGAAAGAGTTACCCAAGTTTCCTCGCAGGAAAAGACATCAGCTGCACATTTGTCAACAAGTTAAACATCTGCTAGTGAAGAGCAGTTGAATTGAAAGCTTTTTTATTGCATCTGTCCACCTAGATAGCTGCTTGATGTTCTTACTTTATTCACTGAACATCTTTAGGTCAATTAGTATCACAACTCTCCTATGAAAGAACAACGATTAGCTCCTTTTTTAAAAACCAAATTGATATTAATGAAAGCAATTACTGCTTAAAGTATGAGTAAGATAACAAGTTAAACTGCTCTAAATCTTCCTCCGGGTGTATAATTCCTGTATTACATAGGGTCTTTAGCTAGTGAGAACCAGCACCTCTTAATTTGAGACGATCATAATCACGTTACCAAAAGTTCCAATGACTGCCTGAATTCCATTTTCTAAATTGTCATGATCACTTTGAGGCGCATTTGAATTTTTTTTCAAGAAGTGGTTGCTTCAAGGTCCCAGTGGCCTGGTATCAGTGACTCCAGATCGCAGGTTGGACCTCCATTTTGCCAAAATGTCCATCCTCATTTCAACACTGTTTTGATGCTTTAAAAAAATACTGTTTGTGTTTCCAGTCAAAGGAAATATTAGAAGCATTTCCAAAAGTGCTTACAATATCTTTAGAGCATACCATTTCATTGAAACATTTCCACACTGAGACAACACCACTAGTGTTTTAATTGTTTGTTCTGCTCTTCCCTTGAGAACATCATGGTCTCCTGTGTCCAAAAGGAAGATGTAGAATCTGTGACATTCCCCAAAAGAAACATTTCCTGCATCCAGGAAAAAAATAAGTATTTCCCTAGCAGGTAAGCCTCCTAATGAGTAAAATTTCTTTCCATTCAGGGAATTGTGTAGAAACTGTTCTAAGTCAGTTGCCTTGTTGACTGAATGAATTTCAATGCACTAAAGGAAAAGAGTTGCTGCATCGTGATACCACAAAAGAAAAAATAATTAGGAATATATCTTTAAAAAGGGGGGAGTATATTTTTTATTAATTTTTGCACCTAAAATATTGATCTGGGAACTGAAATCTCTTGCAGGTCTTCATCAGAGACCACTGAATTTTTAGCAGCTGGTAGGATTTCCGTACCTAAATTTCTGAGTATGATCAACAGCTGAAAATAGGAAGAAACAGTCACATATGTGTACTATGGAATACATTTCAGGGCAGAAAGGTTCTTTTTCACTTTCACCAGAAATCTCTCCAATTGCCTGTGATAGCGTTGACATAAATTGTAAGGTTACATGGTCGCTGTTTAACTGGTCTTGGCTCAAAATAAAACGCAATTGAAATTTTGGGGAACTCGTCACCTTATTCTAGGAACGTAACTGGGGGACCTATGTCGTGACCTGAGTCACCCAAGACATTTTCTGGAGTAAACAGTCACACCCAGAAAATGGTTCAGATTTTAGGATGCACCAAGTCTTCACCAAGAATGAAGGATCTTGAAAGACAAGATCAAAGCAAGCCGTCTAAAATGGGATTCATCTCACTCGACTGTAACCACCTAAAATTTTGGCAGTGAATTTATATTGGTCATCCCGGCTTCCTTTCTCACCAACAGACACGCACGTATCCGGGATATGATGCATCCCACCTATCCCTCCGTAACGGTTATAGACGGAACTGAAGATGATGCACTCAGACCAACCTTTAGACAGCCAAATACAGGTGAGAGTCACCGCAGCTAGAGTGCCTGGAAACACAGGTGGGAACTGAAGCCCTCCTTTCTGAACCCCCAGACTCTACTGTAACCATCTAGTATCCTATCCTGAATGAATCAGCTTAAATTACTATTATTTTTTCAGGAACACAGACATTTCTGGTTTGTCTGTGATTTTGTCCACATCGCACTGATATTTACAGGATTATTTAACTGACCTGTGTTAACAGTTATTTTATTAGATGTCCTTTTGTATTTCCTGTAAACGTAAAGGTGAGCAAGATACATCTGCCCTGCCTAGAATTTTTACTGGCATCAGCAGAAATGTTTCTTAACTTTTGCAAAGTTAAGTTATATTACGCACTTCTGGAAAGGTAAAATTAATATCCAGAATTAGTTTTCTAGGGGACTGAGTCTAATTCAAATTCAATTAATAGTTTCAGCCAAAAATAAAAGGTGGGGAAAATTGCTTGGAAAATCTAAAAATATTTGTGTTTGAACACTTAAAAACAATATTCATGGCTTTCCTTTCATCAATTCCGTAACAATTAATCAGCCTCAGGAAAACAAACCCACAAAATATTTTGTAAGAAATCCCAGAATGAGATGCAACATTTAATTTCATTTTAAACTCAATGATTTGTGTTTGTTCCAAACTAATTATGTCTTTTCCTTTTGTCTAAAAAAAAAAAAAAAAAATCTGCTTATGTTCCAGCATTTCAATCCACTTTTTCCAGTGTTCAATTTCACTGCTGACTCTGAAAGGTCACTATTAACTGTGCCTGAACTCCTTACTCTACTGTTCACACAGGTAAATGTGTAGCAGCTATTATACTCAATTAATATGTTTTTCCTCAAGTGAGATATCATACAAAGTTTCTTCTATATCTGCACTGTGGTCTAGCTCTTAAATAAAACCCCATCTGAGGTCCTATTTCATATGAATGAAAGGAATATTCAGGAAGGAATTCCACACACAAAGTGTGTGGGGTTTTTTTAAAGCTCTCTCCTAAGAGAGCTGTCCTCCTAAGCTTTCCTTCCAATGGGCACCATCTAAGCCACTGGTTTCCCCCTCTGATATTGGGTGAGATGCTTGCATTTCCACTACCTCTATCTTGTGGAGGATGTAATGTGTTTGTGCGTTGCTTACCCACTGATCCCCTGACAAATCTCACGTGTACGAAGCCAAACACAAGGCGATGAAATGCCTGAAGAAAACTGCACTGCGCTGAGTTCATTCTCTTGGGTTTCACCAACCGTGCGGAGGTGGAGATATCTTTGGGCTCTTCCTGCTCATCTACGCCACCACTTTGGTGGGGAATGCTGGCCTCGTTGTGCTCGTCCAGCTCAATGCCTGCCTTCATACCCCGATCTACTATTTCCGAAGCAACTTATCTTTCTTAGACCTTAGCTGTTCATCTGCCATTGCTCCCAAGATGCTGGTGAATCTGCTAGCACAGCGGAAGACCGTTTCTTTAATTGGGTGTGCAACACAGATGTTTCTTTTTGCTGATGCCAAGTGGCTCATTTTGGCTGTGATGGCCTATGACTGCTATGTGGCCCTATGTCATCCTCTTTACACCGTTGCCATGTCCTGCAGGGTCTGCACCTCCATGGTAGCTGGGGCTCATCTCAGTGGGGGTCTGACCTCACTGGTGCACATGTCTTTCACATTCATGTTGCTGTTCTGTGGCTCCAATGTGATCAACCATTTCTTCCATGACATCACGCTGCTGGAGCTCTCTTGCTCCAATACACGCATCAACGAGGTCCTCCTCTTCACCCTGTGTGGCCTTATACAAACCACCACTTTCCTGACCACTGTTGTCTCCTACGCCTGCATCGTCAGCACCATCCCCTGGATCCATGTGGCAGGTAGCAGGCAGAAAGCCTGCTACACCTGCACCTCGCATCTGACGGCCGTCGGGTTATTCTATGGCTCCCTCCTCTTCATGTATTTATGGCCCAGCTCCAGCTACTCGCTGGACGCAGACCAAGTGATCTCTGCGTTTTATACTGTCGTCTTTCCCATGCCGAACCCCCTCATTTACAAACTGGTGAAGGATGCCCTAAGGAGAAGAGTAGAGGGAAGAGTGTTTTCTCAGTGATTTTCTCAGAAGTGAAAAAGATATAGTGTGTCTCCGGTGCAATACACAAAAACACAAGCGATGGGATCCACCTGACTAAACATAGGTGACTTGTTATCTGCACCTGAACTAGCTTCCTAGGTTCATTTGGTAATCACTGGAAAAAAGTAATCACCTTAGAAAGTGATTCACCTTGTCATAAAATGGAAGCCCAGGTCAGATGGATCCCAGCCCAGAAGGATCTCTTTCTCCTCGCTGTCTATAAAGGCAGTCTACCCCAAATGCAGAAGAAAGTTCTATTTTTGCAGCTTACAATTATTGAGAGAGCTCTCAACCAAGAGGTTTTAAAGAAAAGTCCAATTTAGATAACTACTATATATGGGTGTGATTGTATGTATCAAATTTGGAAAACTAAAAGCTTTGGTACAGCAGAAAAGACTTCCCTTGTCTGGCAGCCAGCTCTGCCATACCCTCTATAGAGAGAGGAATCTCATCTGCTCGCGATACCATTTATCGTATTTTTAGGACCGGACTCGTTCAAGTTTCACCAGGTGTCCTTCCTGCCTGTTCTGCTCCCACCAGACATCTTTCATGCTTGTTCTCATCCTGTGTTCTTACCTTGAAGATTCTACTACTTGCATATGTTTTTCCACAATCTGTTTCTGCCTCTATACTGCAAGCTCTTGTCTCCCTTCTCACGGCATAGTTACTTTTTTATTTCTGCTTTATTGTGTTAGGAAATGCTTGTTGAAGGTTATGGTATCGGCAGTGTTACAAAACACATACACCGATGTCAAGATACGCTTTTGTAGTACGCTGGTGTCTGGATTCAATATAAACAAATATTAATTATATCCTGCGTAATACGCTGGTACGGCATGGGTGCAGTGGGCCTCTGCTTTGGCTCCTGTCATTTCAGCACTGGACCCTTTTTTTGTTGGCTTTCCACTTGCTGGTGTCTGTAGAAGCCCTTCTAATTGCCCTTGCCCGTTCCTCGTCACTCTAATCTGCAGCTAAACTACGGGTTTCCTAATCCCATCCTTTGCAAGCCCAAGGAATGCTCCTGTGTTCCCCCTTGGCCCTTGGGAGCCTGTTCCTAGAAAGTGCTGGTGAAGGAGATGGGGAACGGCAGCTGCCCCCCTGCCAGGCAGGCAAGGTAAAGGTGAGGGGCAGGACCTTCAAGGTACAAGTGCGGTAGTCAACTGCTTGAAGTCCAAGTGACAGCCAGTTATGGGTGACATCACTCAGGGAACAACACTGGGGCCGATCCTGTTCAGCATCAGCATCATCAGTTACCAGCACAAGGGGCAGAAGGCACCTCAGCAAGTCTGCAGGTAACGGTAAACTGGAGGGGGGAAGCAGTTCATAGCCATGAAGGCAGGATTAGTCTTCAGAGGCACCCTGGATGAGCTGGAGGAACGGGCCAAGAGGAACCTCCTGAAGTTCAGCGAAGACAAAACACCCTGTCCTGTCCCTGAGCCAGAATAACCCCCAAGCATCAAGACGGGTTGCGGACCCACTGGTTGGAGCAGCTCAGCTGAAAAGCACTGGGACGCTGGCAGGCAAGGCTAGATGACTCCCTCAGACCCCTCCCAATCCAAGTGATTCGATGATTCCTAACGACTCTATCTCCTGAAGACCAACTTGACTTGGCCCTGGGTTTCTTCATCTTCTTTCACATGTCCCCACCAAAAAATATATAATCATGGCTTTTTGTAAACAGTGAAAATGGTAATTTCTTAGGTTAGCAACCTCAGTGGAAGAAAATTGTGTGTGTGTGCCTGTTAGGTACAAATGTCAGCAACAGAAAACTGAAGACGTAATTTAACTCTTCTGTGAAGTTGCAACGTACGGTTGTATTTGGTGCAGTTCCCATTAAGAAGATATGCCAAGCGTACTGCTCTTTACCTTCCTCCTATAGATTGCTAAACGTCTCTCTGGAACCCTCCCCCTTTCATCTTCTCCCCAGCTTTCACCTCTCTCTGTGTCAGGAATCCGAGGTCCAACTCTAAGATGGCCCAACTGTGTGACCTTGGCTCAGGCTGCTGAGAAAACCAGGCTGTGGAAGGAGCTGTGCGACGGTGTGTAGGAAGCTACAGTACAATCAGAGGCAGAGCTAGACTGTTCAGCCTGGAGTTGCTAGTAGCTCACAGGATCAAAAGGACGAATACCAGCACAGAAATTATTATAATCACAAAGAGAATGAAAATAGGGAAATAATCATAGAATCATGGAATCGTTTAGGTTGGAAAAGACCCTTAAGATCATCGACTCCAACCGTTAACCTAGCACTGCCAAATCCACCACTAAACCATGTCCCTCAGCGCCGCGTCTACATGTCTTTTAAATACCTCCAGGGACGGTGACTCCACCACTTCCCTGGGCAGCCTGTTCCAATGGTTGACAACCCTTTTGGTGAAGAAATTTTTCCTACTCTCCGATCTAAACCTCCCCTGGCGCAACTTGAGGCTGTTTCCTCTCGTCCTGTCACTTGTTACTGCCAGTCATCTGTGAACACAGTGTCCTGGTCTTGGATGTGGCGAACGATGGCAGCATGGCAATGGTGCCCTTCCGCTCCGGGGAGGAGGCAGAGGCCGAGGCCTGCCTGGCCGGTGGGGATTCCTCTGTGTCCTACCAGAGGAGCGACCGCGCAAATGTTTACCCTGGGGCTCGTCAAATCCTCGCTGTCGTTCGTTTGTACGCGCTACTGACACACATCAACCAGCCCCCGCGATGTGCGGGCCGCGTCCCCCTCGCTGGGCTCCTCAGGACGGGGCAGCCCGGGGCCTGGCTGCGTGCGGGCCGGCTCCTGAGCCCCCCCCCCTCACCCCGGA
>NW_008824186.1:9388021-9392382 GCF_000699105.1 Pygoscelis adeliae | reverse complement strand
TGTTGCCTGGAGGGAGGTCGGTCCGGTCCGGTCCGGATCTGGTGGCTGGGCTGGTAACGGGGCCGGGGGCTGCAGGGGTGGGACAAGGCCCGGTGCCCGGGGTGGGACAAGGCCCGGTGCCCGGGGTGGTTCCCGCTTGCCTCGCCCGGCTGCCCTGGTCCCTCTCGCTCCTGGCCCTGTTGGGTGAGGAGGTGCCTGCGGGGTGGGTGCTGGTTCCTGGTTCAGGTGTCTCCGCTGCTCATGGGGGTGAGTGGGGTGAGCAGCAGGGCTGGAGGGAGGGGAAGGGCAGCTCAGTGCTGTACCCAGCACGCCTCTCTCATTTTCCATTGGTTCCTTCCTCCCTGGAGCTGCACTGACACAGACACCAGAGCCCTAAAGCTTGTATGAGTACTGATGTGGCTGCCTGGTTCTCGCAGCTGAGCGTTTGCTTGGTGACTTGCTTTGGGCCCCCTGGCTGGCAGAGTGCGCTTGCTTGCTGTAATGGCAAGCTGAGGTCACGCTGAGCTGGAGGAGCTCCGGGTCACAGGCTGGTGTAGGCTTGAGAGCAGGGAGATGCCCTGATGTTACAGGCAGCCTTAGGCAGGCAGATGAGGTGAAAGTGTCATTCAGATTGGTTCCGCTAAGGGAAAGAAGACTCAGATGAGTTATGACACAGTTGTACAGCTTGAGGAAGCAGAGCTAATGTATATGAAGGCCAACAAAGTGGAAATCACTTACAGGGAAATGAGCTTTCTTGCCTTACGATGACGGGATTAGGCAAGTGTGTTTGCTATGCAAATGGTAATGATACTGGAAGGCACCACTGGCAGTTGGCAGCTTTCTGTCGTCCTTCCACCCTCCCCCAAATTCTATTAAACCTTTGCGTTTTGGGGGGAAGGGGTTGAAATGGGAGGAGGAGGGGTGCTGGGAGTTGTGACCGACTTCTCAGTGTGCTAGTTGTTGACTGTAATCCTGGTGCTGTAAGCAAGATAGGAATGTTAACAAAGTTTCTGAAGTCTTCCTAGAAAGAGTTGTAAAGGACAGCATTCTTCACAAGACAACTGAAGTCTGAAATTAAAGCTAAGTGCTGTAAACTTTCACATATCCCCTGACTGACGGTATAACGCAAGGACAATCCGCTAGTTTTCGAAGGTGAAAAGAGACGCTTTTTAAAATTTGCTGTTGGCAAATGAATAGTGCCTTTCTTAGTTTGGTTATTGCAGACGTCAGACAAAACACGTTGCCTGGAAATGAAATGCTATCTCGTTCTAAAGAAGGAAAATGAATAAAGGTCATGTGCTGGTCAGGAAGAGATTCTATCTGCTTCCCAATTCCTAGCCCTTAGGGTTTGGTTGTTTTCGTAGGTGCTGTTCAATCCTGATACTCCCATCTAAGAGGAAAGCAGAAACTGACTGAAACAAAAAGAGGTCTGGGTATGGTTTTGGGGGCGATGGAAAGGGGTAGAACTGTCTCCTACCAATTCTTTCTGGAAGAAGGCACTTCTGAAGGACTTAGTACAAGAAGAGAAAGTTTCCAGTTGATCTAAAGTAATGGTGGTGTCACTTGCTCTTCCCGTTCCGCAGTCTCTCACTGGTGTTTCTTATGCTGGATGTGGCTGTAGAAACAGACAGATTCTCAGCCCCCTTCCTTCTTCCTTTTCAGTCCCCTCAATTTCCAGCTTTTTTCCTAGTTTGTCAGCTTTGCTATCGTAGGCCTCTGTGCGGTTGTGTTACTGTGATGCAGCTATGGGCCAGTTTAGGTTGAAGTAGTTTAGGAAGTACTCTTTTCTCCTGTACTGAGCCACTTCTGGATCGAGCTGCTTTTCTGGCCTCTAGAGTAGAGCAAGAAGGTGTTGAACCCTTCCCACCCGAGGAAGTTTGTGATGACACCGGGCCTCACAGGCAGGACTAAGCTAACGATGCAAAGGAGAAGGGTTTTCAGTAGAAAACACTGGAAGTGGATGTTCTTCTTTCCTTTACTAGGCTGACAACCACGGTTCACCCTGTTCATCTTCAAATGTTCACATTTACAGGGAGGGAGGGAGGCCCTAGTGACTCCAAAGTATATGAAAAGATGAAGAAAGCGGAGAGTGAACAATGCTTTTCATAACAAGTGAGCTTCTGGGCAAATAACAAAGGTAGAGAAATAGTGGAGATCTTTTGCAGGGACTCGTGCGCTTCCCTAATGCTACTCTACGGCTCAACAGCAGGATCAGCAAATATCACTTGTCTACTGTTTAGACCGCTCATAATTGCTGGCAAAGTATATATAGGCAGTTCTGGCTCACTGGGTATCTTAAATCCAAAATTGTTTTTTAACAGGGCAGTGAGACAGCCTTTTCCTTGCCTGCGGATCTGAACTGACTGATCAAAGAGGTGCGTGATAAGAGTGGGAGTTAAATAAGCACGAGGTTTGATGGCAGATCCGTTTGACCCTTGCTTCCGAAAGCGAGGCACTCGGGATAATGAGTGAGCAAGGGCTGGAGCGCGTAGTCCTTGCTGGGCAAGGACCTGGCCTTGACACAGCATCTTCTCCAGGGAAGCTCTGCTATAGTGAGGCTCTAGGGGCAGGGAAAGAAGTAGGAATTGCCAGTGTCAGGCAGTCTTCACTGCTAGTTAAGCCTCGCTGCGGTTAGGGATGCAGCCGCTTATGAATTCCAGTAAAAGGCTGGTAGCTTTTTTGTGTGGTCATGCTGAGCCAGCTCATACAGCTGAACTTCATTAACAAAGTTTCCTGGATTAAGTAACAATGCTGCAATTCTGGCTTATTTTTCCTCCCAATCAGAAATTATGTTTTACATGGTGTCCTAAGTAACATCCGCATGGTTTAGCATCTGAGCTGCTCCCTCCACCATCCTGTTCTTTTAACTGATGTCAGCCTGTTGCTCAATCTGCATCTCCTGGCTGGAGAAGTGCTTTGTAAGAGAACTCATTACAGCCGCTTCCCTTTTGGGCCTGATTTAACATCTTCACTGCTTAGTGTCCTGGCATCTTGGCCAAATCGTAAGCGTTCAACCTTTGCCGTTTCAGCACGAGTCCCTATCTGAGGAATTGCTGCCTGTGAGCTGTCTCCTCCGTGTGTCTCATCTCCGCCTGCCCTGCGACACCGAAGGTCCTAACCCACAGTGTGCTCAGTGCCTCGCTGCCATCGGAGCATATCACAGGCCTGCACTGAGTGACCCCTGTGAACAAGGCTGTGGTCGCCTTCTGTTTTGCTGTTGCTTTTTTCCTTTCTTGGCTTGCACACACACACACACAGAGGAAAGTTTAATTTCATGTGTGGAGGTGTTCTGGTGGGGTCATGACAGCCAGCAGAAATTCAGAGGGCTTGTCTAAACAGGAAGTTACATGGACCAAATTAGGCACAAGGATTTATAGCCCGTGCAGTTTTGGGAACAAATGTCTTGGCCACGGCAGGTGTGAGGAAGCACCCTCTGCTTTCAGGAAGGGTGTATACTAGCTCTCAAGGATCTGGCTGTGGCATTTGAAGCAATTCACTTCTGTCTCCCCACCTTGTGCTTCCCGTTGCTACGCAGCTTGGCCAGCACCCCTCATTCGCCTCGGCGTGAAGGCATAACCTGAATGCTTGAGCTGATCTAGCAACCTGCTGTCTTCCCACCCTGCACCCGATTCTGGAGCTTGTCAGATCCATCCATCGGCCAAGCCGACCCTGGAAACGGGCCAAAAATGGTTCATTTTTCCTCTTCTGTTTTCTGCTAGGTTCATGAGCTGAACTGGCCTGTAGAGGCCCTGATGAACGCTGAAGCTAGTGTGGGGTAAGCAGGGTGGCTGGAGACAGGGAAAAGAGGCAAATAAGGTGTGTTTGGGTGTGTATGTGTGAGGAATGCAGTCTCCCCTTTTTGACAGCCTCAAGCTGTGTGAATGTTTCGGCTGCACGATGTAGCTTTACTCCGAGCCTCCTGCTGTCCTGTGGGTTGTGTCCCTTTCACAATGGCTTTTAGAAGCAACCAAGAGCATCAAACGAAAGGCAAGGAGTCCAGCCTGTGCTAAGTCAGTGTGGAGCGGAAATCTTTTTTTTTTTCTCGTCAGACTGGAAAGTTCCTGATTTGACTGGTTTCAGCCTTGGTCATCACTGCCTATTTAGACAGGTTTTAGGCAGTGGCCACGCATGACTGAGCAAGCCTACTCATAACAGAGCAACTGAAGGGAAGGACTGATTCTTTAGACCAGGCAGAGCATTCCTCCGGCTGTCTTAAACCTGAAATGAAGCTGGCTGCTCTCCTAGAAAATTCTGAGAGCCTTGCAGACTGCCATCATTTGCTACCACACGAGACTGACAATAACAGCTTGTAGTGGGAGTATCTTTCCAGCGTGCTGACCAAAACCACAGGGCAACATTAGCTGATGGCCACGGTTTAAGAG
>NW_008824186.1:9380530-9387940 GCF_000699105.1 Pygoscelis adeliae | reverse complement strand
AGTCTGAAATAGCCAGATGTGATTGCTAAGGAGTTTATATACTCCTTTCGGTAGCAGCGCGTACTCCTGGAGCTGCCCTTCTGTGTTATCTAGCATGGCCTGTTCTGCAGCTGTTTTAGTGGTTGCTGAAATGTTGCTATCTGCAGGCATGGTCCAACATCTGCTGAGTTGAAGACGATGACTTATACATGGTCCTCATATCTGATCCTATGCATTAATATCAAGGTCAGGTCTTGCCCCAGTAGAGCCTGCTGACTATTTTCCCCATTTTATTTCTCCCTCTGTCCAGTTTAATTGCCTTTTTTTTTCTTCCCCGCAAATGCTGTGGTGGACTAAGTTTGAAAAGGGTGAACCAGGTTCTAAGGTCTTGGCTCTCCTTTTGCCCAGTTTGTTCAGCATGCGGGGCAGAAGCGGTTCTGGCACAGGGAAAGCAGCAGTGGATTGCTTTCCCACCAGCTGCTGCTGCTGGCTTGTGGAAGGAGCTGCGTCCAGCTCATCCAGAGGTGACTTTGCAGGGGCAAATACTCCGCACTTCAACCCTAGCTGGCCGCTCCACAGGTAGCACATGTAGGAGCAGATCCAACTTGAGCCTCTTGAACTGCTTTTAAATATTTTTCCCCTGATGGCGAGGGGCCGGACATGGCTTAGGAGGAAATAACACCCAGCAGGAAAGGTGTGCAAGTGGGTGTGCGTGTGGAGCCTGTGGAGTTGTGGCTGCATCGCAGCTGCACAAACCGCATGGGTATTTTCAGTGACCCTTTACAGCATAGCAGGCACCAGCTTTTCCCACAGAATCTCAGAAAACTCCTTGTGCTTTCTACTTGCCCTCACCAATCTATGCCTCACCTCAATAGAGAAAATCCCTCCAGTTCTTCTAAGCCACTAAGACGATCCAGTATCTTCGCTTCCTCTAAATAAACCATGAAATGAGTTCCTGGAGAGACCTGCTCAACAACAGCAGTTTGGAGGCGCCCCCCCCCCCCATCAGCATGTCCTGCCTGAGAGAGATCATGACATGGGCCGCTGCTTGTTTTTGGGGCGGAGCTGGTGCTTTTATCAGGCTGGCGCATGTTCTTTAAGCTGGTGTTTAACTGCAAGTTCCCTGTAAAAGCTTGTTCTCATCACGCTTGAAAGCATTTGTCCGCCTGCCCCGTTTTTGGCTAAATATAAAAGCAAACACCACCTACTCTGGAAGGCTTAATGCTGTATAATGTCTCTTCAAACCTGGTGCTACCAAACTGTCAAAACGGGATCTCGGGGATGAGCAGTAATTACAAATACGAGCATGCACCGGCAGATGGATAGCCTGGTTTATGGGCGCAGTCATGGGATAGGGAAGCTTTTAAAGGCTGCTGTACTGCTGCCTTACTTCCCTCACCAGCCTCTGCCTCTTGCTGACCCAAGTACGGTGCCACCACTCGATAACCTTACGACGCGCTACGGCACTGTGCTGGGAGCGTGCGGGCTCCCTGCGTCGCACGTGGGGCCAGGCGTAGTGCTGTTAGCGTGCCAACTCCAGCGTCTGTGCCTGTGACGCGCTGTTGTGCATCCTCACAAAATTAACTGATGGCCTCAGCCGACAGCCTGAGGGACAGAGGGGACAGACACCTGTTTAAAGTTTGTCTCTTTGACAGATTCCCAAATGAAACCTCATCTTTAAAAAAGAACATTTCGCCTGCGTATCCTACTCAGAACGAAAGCTGCCCGATCACTCATGAAGGCTTCAATACTTACCGGTGTTTTGCAGGGGAATTCGTCATAGGAAGGAGGTGATTTTTGGTGTATTGAGAAATTTCCCTGTGGTTGTTGACTTTAGCTGGGTGGTTCTATTTGCAAGCGCGGTTTTCAGTATTTGAGGAAAAAGTTAAGGACAACAGAAATAAGGAATGAGAATGATACCCACCCTCCACCCTTTGTAAACCTGAGAGGGGAAAAAAAGTGGATCACACTCCAAGAGGATGATGACAGTATAGCAAATGCTGTGGATTGTGGTCTGTGGTGGAATAACAACATTAAACTAATTGTGGCTTTTGCAACTTGGCAAATCTGTCTTGTGAAAGCTACAGTGTGTCCAGCTAGTGCGCAGGCTGTCACTGGGATCAGAGCTAAAGCTTTTCAGTCACAGGTAGTGGAGTCAGTCTTGAAATTAGGTTAAATGGGGCTGATACATGCTAGTAAATTCACCAAATTCTGCTTCTGGCCATGCCGGGCAGACAGAATTATTGTATTATTAACATCGCTCTTCCTCACTCTCTTGCCTCTAAGCACATTTTTAGAGGCATGTCAAAGAAGAAAAATTAAATTAAAAGGGTGTCGTGGTTTAACCTCAGTCGGCAACTGAGCACCACACAGCTGCTCGCTCACTCCCTGCCCCCCCCCCCCCCCCGCCTCGGGGGGGACTGGTGGGTTGAGATAAAAACAGTTTAATAATTGAAATAAAATAATAATAATACGCAAAGCAAGTGATGCACAGTGCAGTTGCTCACCACCTGCTGACCAATGCCCAGCCAGACCCCGAGCAGCGGCCCCCCCGGCCAGCTTCCCCCAGTTTCTGTACTGAGCACGATGGCACATGGTGTGGAATGTCCCTTTGGCCAGTTTGGCTGTGCCCCCTCCCAGCTTCTTGTGCACCCCCAGCCTCCTCAGTCGGTAGAGCGTGGGAAGCTGAAAAGTCCTTGACTAGTGTAAGCACTAATTAGCAACAACTAAAACATCGGTGTGTTATTAACATTGTTCTCCTAAATCCAAAACACAGCACTGGACCAGCTACTAGGAAGGAAATTAACTCTGTCCCTGCCAAAACCAGGACAAAGGGTATTCTGAACAAATTAGAGAATTGCAATCTCGGGCGTTTTGTTTAGACCGACTGTGTGCAAAAATGCTCCAAGAGAGAGAAAAAAACTGTAACACAACTTAGAAAATGTTTGTCTGTCTAAAACAGGTTTTATATTACTTTTCTACAAAACCCTGTAGGACAGACTGTTAGAGTTTATTTTGTCTTTGGGACTTTTTTCCTATAGCAGAACAGGTTACTGTTCAATCGTCTCCCAAGGAAATTTCCTAGAGTAACTCCAAATATCCTTTGTCTTTCTGTCTTAGGACTGTGTTTCCAGGAACTAGCCGTTCTGCATAACCCCGTGATTTGCATTCTGTGCCGTAAGTACTCAGTGAAAACCTGTTGCCCAAAACCTGGGGTTCCCACATGTAGAAATTTGGGCACCTAAAAGAAATGACTGAAAAATGTGCACAGTGTTTCCAGTTAATCGCGATTCCATTTTTAGGATATCTTACAGAACAAGTGGAGCCCAGATGTTTTTGGTAAACAGCTTTCAAAACTCACAGTTGAGGTCAGCGTCAAATTTCCAGACACATGATCAACCTTGGAGCCAAGTTTAGGGTTGCTTTTGTGTTTACATAAGGTCTGTGAGCTGAATTGCACTGAAGTTTGTGGGTGGAATGGAAGTTCTCCATAACAAATATTTGACTGGATGCACAGTTTATCTTATTTACAGGACTTTGAGCTTTGAAAAAAGGTTACTGTATTTTTGTTGATGTAATATTTGTGGCATATTCAGCGCTCTCGTGCTCGCTGGATTTGGAACAGTTGTTGCTTTTTTCTGTTATTTATTCTAGCCATTAAACTAGCACGGCAAAAAGCAAGCATTTTAAAGCTAGGGGGGAACCGTTTCTACAGATGATAAATGAAACATTGTGTATTCCTGGATATTCTGGCTTGTCCAAGTACAGTGAGCTCTGTGCTCACACCAAGGGAGCCCTCTCGTTGAAGGTCTTAACTGGATGCCTAAGTCACATGCTAAGTTTGTGCTCAGGGACTGTATCAGCAAAAATCTGGCTTCTGTTTTTACAAGCTCAGAATTTACTTTGTGCAAATATTGTCCAGTATCTGTTTAAAAGTCATGTTTTCAGCCCACAGTAAGATCACTGCCATCGTTTGGAAAGATCATGCACAAGAAGGGCACAGGTAGAGTCAGTATGAATTATATTAAAGTGGGTGTAAGAGTCATGGAAACGTTCCCTTTTTTTTTAATAGCATCCCCTAGGCCTTACCCTACGTGAAGTCTTTGCCAACGTCAGATGCTCTTGCCGCATGCTCTGCATGGGCCCTGTCTGCGCAAACTGGCTGTCACCATGTGTCATGCCCTCTTAAAACTCCCCTCCGGGCTCCCAAACTAACAGCTACTTACCCTTGGCCCAGGCTGGGACTGCCTCAGACGGACAGACAGATGCATGCATGCATGTGCACACACGATGTGTGCCACTCTGCTGAGATACTCTGAGGTGTGTGCAGGCGGAGCCTTGGTGGATTTTTCTGCATCTAGGTCCACCAGTTCTCCGACTTGTCTTCTGTATATATATGGAAACATTCATCAAAAAAGCTTAGATTATTTTTGCACACTTAAATTGTCCTCTCCAGCTGTCATAACGAGGAAGCTAAGCATTACTGTCCCTAAATTGGCTGATGTTTGTGTCTGTGTATAATAGCTAAGCTGTAAACAAGAGAGCTTGCTCCATTGTTTCTGACGGGATCTCGTCCAAGGGAAAACAGAGACTATCTTCAACAATTTGAAGCCTATGTAGGCAAGACAATACATTGACTTTTCCCTGTGGGCAGCACGAAGCATGCCTCTACTTCAGACCAACGAAGCAGCTGAGAGCCGACGTGAATTCAAAGTAACACTGCGCATGCACTCTGCTGAGAGGATGGATCAGTCCCTGGGCAGCTGTGATGTTTGTGTGTAAAAGCGTACTGGAAGAAGTAATTTGGATTACCAGGCTCTTTTGCCTGCATATACCGACACCTTTAATCTACTGGATTTGAAAGAGAAAGGCCAGGGTCTCCCCTCTAATTCTAATAGTTTAATGAATAATGGTCAGGCGTGCAATTAACTATTAGCTACTGAAAATAATATGATAGAAAGTAGCGCGCGGAGCATTGTCAGATGCAAAAAATGAGCTTGCAATTACTGAATGTGAATGTCGTGATGGGAAGTCCAGCCTGACTACGGTAATGTTCTTAGCAGGCTTCTTCCTGAGGATGCTTGTAAATGCATTCTTCAGGAAGAAAGGCCCAAGATAAAAGAAGGCTTAACCCAAGCCATAGGAAAACAATATGAAATAAAGTCAAAATTAAAACACAATGTGACAGTAGTTTGAGAGAGTCAGTTGCACAGCCAACAGAAAAGGTCTGGGTATAGCTGAACCTAAACTCTTGTAAGACCTGAGTGCTAAACACTCTTCACGTTGGTCACCAAGATACCATGACACATGGCTGTGCAACGCAGTGTCCCCTCTTCTGGCCACGTAAATCTGCTGTCATCGAAGATAATGTGTGTTGTGCAACTTGCAATTGATCCAGAAAGCAGAACGTAGGACTTCCCTAATCTTACTGACATTTAATCATGGGTGGCACAGACTATCCAAACTACAGAGGAAATATTCCTACTATTAATGGACTTTTTGCTCAGTTGCTTACCAGCTGTGCTGGTAAGCACCTTTTCATGAAATGATGTAATGAGGATTGGAAAAAATGAACAGGAATAGCTTGCAATCTCTAAGCTGCTGGGCAACTTTCTTCTGATAGTTCCAAGCGTGCCTTTGTCAGTCACAGGCAAAAAGGTTAGGCGGAAAGAGAGCACGAACAGCAAACATCACGTAAAAGAAATGGTTTAGTGTTTTGTAGGTTCAAGGTTAGTCTTTCTGAAGCAGCAAAACATGCTCTCCGATGAACTGCCAATATCGAGTGTCCAGTTGTACATGAGTCTGTGCTTCAGGAGGACAACTCCTAACTTTTGACAAGCCTCTTCAGCCAAACGCAAGGCTTGTTTGAGGTACCTGCAAGCTGCTGAAAATACTACAGTATGAAAACAGTAATGCAAGTCTGCCCAGCAGTTACAACTGTGGTTTTTTTTTTTTTTAAACATAAACATTTGTGTGGGAACAGGAGATTTCAAATGTACCTGGCAGCCTGCTGAAGCAATAGGAATGACCCACATTAACTTACAGATCTTAATTACTTCTGATGGTTAACTGACAGAAGCAACAGAAAACAGTAAAACAGAGGAAGCCGTAGGCTGCCTGTTTCCTTCAGGCGTTCAGAGTGTCTCTAAAAGTGCCGTTGTGCTGACACAAGCCTTGGCGCTGCCCTTTACGCACACAGACCTGTGCAGTCATGCATGGGAAATCACACATTGCTGGGAAGGTTCGAAGACCGAATAAAACTTCGTAGAAAGAACTGTTAGCGGAAAATTGATTTAATCTGAGTTTACAGGCTCAGTAACTTTTAATGTTTCTGATGAATTTAACATTGTCTTAGTAAGAGCCAAGATTTTGCGAGCCTGATGTTACGGGATGATCTCAGTTTAAGTAGGGCGTTTCTAGCCCTCAAGGTTGCACTTATAATCTGCTTAAAATTTCAGAAACCAGGAAGAATCCAATGTTTATTGAAAATAAATGACTGCACAAACCGAATGCCTATGGTAGTACTAAGAGCAGCTGAAATAATCATATTATTAGAAGGCTCTTTTTTTTTCTGTTTGACCTTTCATTTTTGAATTACCGCTTTATTATTCAGCATTATGTTTGAGCTGGCTATAGGCTCCTATCTTAAACCTCACAAGCGAATCGAACATCTGAGGGCCAGAAACGTTAGTTTCTCACCAGCTTTCTTGTGTAGGGTGCCTTTAGTCGTCACTGGCGCTAACACCCGGCGTGCTTCCTTCCCCAGGCCATCAGCAAACACCAAGAGCTGCAGGGGCCCGCTAATACCTTGGAGCAACTTTGAAGAGCGATGGTACCGTTCAGCTGCGTTTGCGTTTGTTCATTCTCGCTTGGTTGGCTCCTCAGGCTAACCAAGGATTTTCACCTTTATGTGATCGTTTCTTGCATTTCTTAGGAGCATTTCCGAGGCGGTATCCAAAGGAGGGCCTGGTCACTGAAAGGAGGAAGTCTGAACACTCACGGGGTCTCGCCACTGAGTCACCCGCTGTTTGACTGAGGTGGCAAGCCAGTGCTCGCCGCTGCCGTCCACACCCGGCCGAGCTTTTATACTGGTTTCCAGTCCCCATTACCACTTTCAGGAGAAGTGAAAGGAGAAAAAAACCCAACCCATCCACCACGCCATGAATTCCCCCCTTCCCAGCGCTGTGTTAATGAAGCGGCTCGACCGTTTACTGTTAAGGTTTAGAAGCTCTGTGCTGTTCCTCCTCGGCGAACAAGCGCGTTTCTGCCTCAGGGCTGGCCGGGCCTTTGCCCAAGGCCTGCTCCCTTCCTGAGGGGTCGGGAGCCCCGCGCTCTGGCGGAGAGACACCCCCGGCCTCCAGGTTTAGGCTGGGACGGGGGCTCGGCTAAACCCGGGCGTGGGGGGCTTGGCAGTTTTGGGGTGGAAGGCCG
>NW_008824186.1:9356396-9379536 GCF_000699105.1 Pygoscelis adeliae | reverse complement strand
CCAGCAGCGCTGGGGTGGGTTTTTCCCCTCTCCCCCCCCCCCCTTCCCCTAGATTGATTTTAGCGGAGGGGGAAGGGGGTGGGGAATCCTTTTTATTGCAGAGTCCGGCACGCTTTGCAAGCCCTCCTCCTCCTCCTCCTCCCCCCCTGCCTCTGGGGCGTTCTCAGCCTTCCCCGGGGGGTGGGGCGGCCGCTTGTTTTCTGTAGGTGAGGCCTTTATCTCGGTGGCGAACTTCAGTTACACGTTAACCGCTCTCTGTCCGTTGCCCTTGGCGGACTCGTTATCAGCACAGCTCAGCAGCTTCCAAGCGGCTCTGCCCTTGGGGCTGGGCTGGATAGCAGGAGTTGACTAACGAAGCGATTGGCACCTTTCCCACAGGCGTTCTTGTCTCCGAGGCGAGGTTTTTCGCTCATAGTTTTTTTTTTTTGAAGTGAATCGGTAGGAATCCGTGGTTTCCTTGGCGCTGTGCTTACATGTCTCGCTTGGCCTGAGGCTCCCGTTTTAGCCATAGCCGAGATGAGTAGCTGGTCCAAACAGCAGCTCTGACCTCTGTGCTGCAATCTTGGTGCTTTAAACGTGCAGGTAACTCGAGACGTTCTAGTGACGCTGCGGTATGTTGTGGCATGTGGGTGCAGAACTTTACAGCTTGCTTCTGTGTTACTGTGAAGGTCTGAACCTCAGCTACAAGCTAAATGTTATTAAGTTGGTGGATGATAGTGGTACACAAGCACCAGTGTCTTGCCTCGAACCTCCGAGCTGCTGGTTTAAGAGCAGAGAATTCTGGAGTAGTTTGTGTGGTAAATAACTGGCAGTTGACACAAAGCTTTCCATTGAATCCTGCCTAATGGCCCTGACCAAAGAACAAGCAAGCTGTGTGATGGCTTCTAACTGCTGTTACAGTTTTTTGGGCTTTCAAAAAAGATGATCTTGTATTTGCTGTTGAATATGTATTTTAGTTCAATTTATCTTTTGTTTTTTAAATGTGATATTAACTTTTTTCCCCCAGAAGTAGAAAGTGTACTTCTCAGTCTAATCTCCGATAAGCCTAGTGAAGCATGGGAGCTTTGTTGCAGAATTACCTTAAAGTTCTTGGCCACCCTTAACGGGTAGTGGAAGTTAGAACCTTGACTCGTGATTGCTGTAAACAACTCAGGCAAACAAAGGGAGCGTTTCTCCTTCTTGAAAAAGGCTTTTCAAGTCTGCTGTGTTTAAGGCATTTGAATGGTCCTCAGAAGAACAGGTATCTTTGTGGGGTGTGAGTTCAGAACTGAACCACAAATACCATTTATTTGTGTCCCTGGTGTTCATGGTAGGGATACAGGTTAAAATTTAATCCTGGTCAGGAAAATGTAACTTGCGAAGGGAAGAGTTTTGCCAATGCTGCCTTGCTGTCATCATTGCTACTGCTAGCCTTAGCTTGGACTCCAGCCATCTTGAAGTAGGGCTGATAGGAGACATATCTGAAGTCACAGTACGGACTTGGCCTTGTGTGGCTGCTGGAGTGAGGCTTGGGGTTTTGAGCATATGAACTGTTATTTTTCAGTCCTACTATTTTGACCGGGATGATGTGGCTCTGAAAAACTTTGCCAAGTATTTCCTGCATCAGTCCCACGAGGAACGTGAGCATGCTGAGAAACTCATGAAGCTACAAAACCAGAGGGGCGGACGCATCTTCTTGCAGGACATCAAGGTGAGGAGTGGAGCTATGGGTTGTCCTGTCTAATGCAGAACTAGACTTGTGGTTTGTCTCCAGGCTGGAAGGGGAGGAATTTTCCCTGTGGGTCCTCTCCCAGAAGGAGCAGCAGCTGACAGTAGATAAGCATACTGCGTTACTGTGACCTGTGCATGGCACTCAGCCCAAAATCTAGAGATGTGTGGTAATTTGATATTATGTGCTGTAACAACAAGTACTTCCTGTGTAAGAAGAGGATGCCTAGCCCTAGGTGGTTTGCTGTGGTGTGAGGGTAACCAGAACACAACTGGTTCATCTACCTTAAATTTAATGGCAAGACCCTTCTCTGTTCTCTGCACTGTTTTGTAGAGAACTCTTGCCTCGCTTGCCGTGGGAATATGAAATCTCAAGTTTCCGATTGCTTGTTATGGCTCACTGCAAGATTTCATAGCACTGTTTTCATGAAGTTGCTTTAATTAGACTATTTGGAACAGCAGAAAGTGAGCAACGTCGTAGGGCCAGTTTAATGCAAGACAGCTCTTCATGCGGAAAACGGCAAAGTAAGTGATGGGCACTTGAGAAGAATTCCCCTGCTTATTAGTAATGGTGAGTACTTGTAAACACTAGACTCTACACTAGGCAGTTCTGAGCTGAAGACTAGACTTGCCCGTAGTGGTGTCTTAACGGCTTCATTTCTGAGATTGTGCCCGTTACCTACTTAGATAGGCAGATGTTTAAGCCGTTAGGTTATAATGGGAGGAGGGAGACTAGCTCTGTTAGCTGTCTTGCCTACGAGAGCTCAGAGAACATAACATGAGGAGAACCTAGGCAGTGGGGACAGGTCTGGGACTTGGAGCGTGCATTCAGTTCTGTTCAGAGTATGTGCTGTGTGCGTGCCAAATTAAAAGACTTTGTTCCCTAATGGTCTGTGGGTACTTACAGAAAATACGGTCATGTGCTTTCCCCTTCTAGAAGCCAGATCGTGATGACTGGGAGAATGGACTGACTGCAATGGAGTGTGCCCTGCACCTGGAGAAGAATGTGAACCAGTCACTGTTAGAACTGCACAAATTGGCAACTGAAAAGAATGACCCACACGTAAGTGGGTGCTGAAGCTGAGAATGTAGCTGTGCAATGAGGGGACTTGTATGTGTCTAATTGTGTGGGTTTGGGGGCAAGTTGTATGTCCCTGACATTACTAAAGGTGAAAAAAGGGTGTGAACTAGCGGTGCAGCCCTTCCAAAGGGAAGGGCCCAGGTGTCAGCCTGTACCTTAGCTCTTTGGTAGGGATATTGCCGTCTTTTTCCAGGAGGACCAGTTGCAGCGTGTTAGGGTGGCCGAGGCCTGCCTTACAGAACAGTGGGTGCATTGCTTTGTTCAAACCCTTCTGTTGCTCTTGGGAACAGAGAGCACTCGTGAACAGCATTTTGAAGAGAAGAAATTTATTAAGCTCTATGGAGAAGGCTTGTTTCTGTGGGGGATGAGTTCTTACTTTAAACCAATGGGTGCCTGTAAGGCTTTTTGTCATAACATTTTGGAGTCGCTTCTTCTGAATCTTAAACGCCCTGACACTTCAGAACGCAGTGTCTGAAAACAGGTTTCTTCACGGGTGGAAGTTACTGGCAAGGCTGGATTGAGGTTTCTTAGGAAGAGGTTAGCGTGTGTCTGAATCAAAGTGTTCTTGGGGGTGTCCCACATAAGTTAGAGGTACTTTTTTGTAAAAGAAACAACATAGCTGGACCGTTCTACAGGTGTAAATCCTGATGGTCGTGAATTCAAGTGCTGTGCAGTGGGGGGCTTCTAAATGTGTTCAGAAATGTGCCTGTTGCTGCTTGTAGTGAGGAAGAGGGGGGACTTCATGAGCTGACGTTGTACTGCAGTTCTGGAGCAAGTGTGCCTCACTTTGGTCTTGTTCTGGCATTGCTGAGGCAAAACTGAAGGCTGCTTCTTCTCGGGTATCTTTTGCAGCTTTAAAATTGTCGTTTTGCATCTTTTCCCTAGAGAGGATTGGTAGAATTTCAGATGCTGCTTCAGCAGGGATAAGCTGTGTTCAGGCCTACATTTAAACTCCTTTTGTCTCCCTTTCAGTTGTGTGACTTCATTGAGACTCACTACCTGGATGAACAGGTGAAATCCATCAAAGAGCTGGGTGACCATGTGACCAACCTGCGGAAGATGGGGGCACCGAAATACGGCATGGCAGAGTACCTCTTTGACAAGCACACCCTAGGGGACAGTGACAATGAGAGCTGAAGTCTTGCCAAGAGCCACTCTGTGGGTTTCAGTGGGACTCCTACTTTACTGTCTAGCCATGCATGCATCTTCAGCTATTTAGATAAACAGTTCTCATACTCTGTACCAAATATCACCCCTCTTTTCTCTTGTGTTTTGTGTGTTGCCCTCCATCCAATAAAGTGACTTGGTTCAAGCTGGCTTTTTGTTTCTCTCGGGAGTGAGAGGCCTGTACTTGCAGGATTGTGCTCCATAGTCTGTGTTGTGACAGTCGTCTTAAGTTGGGCCTGGCTGAAGGAATACATTAGAGGGATGAGGTTTACTTAGCGCTTTTATAAAAATGACTTTTTTCCAGTCCAGTGGGATCCACTGCAGGAATTGCTCAGTGACTAAAGTTGTGTTTTAAATGCCTTTGCCACCAAAGCTGTTGCTGTAATGAATGCGCAAGGAAAGGAAGGCTTGAGTATCTGGGCTTCCTGAATTGGTCCCTGTGAATTTAGATGAGGCAACTGAAGGTGTGCGGAGGGTGTTAGACATGATGCCTAGTGAGGCGCTAACAAATGGCACTACACTTGTGTGTGGAGAAAACGTACTGTGAATCAAGACTTCAGAGCTGTGTACTGTAATGGGGCTTAGACTCAAAACAGCGGCGCTGCAGGGGCTGCCTCAAGGACATGGTGTCAGGGGTTGCGGCGGGCGGTGACCTCTGCCTCAGCCTAGCAGCTGTACTTGGAAGGCGGAGGGTAGGTGGCTGTTGTGAAGGCATTGGAAGGGATGTGGGAGGTAAATTTGTCATGTGCCCCCTGTGATATGGGAGATATGCAGCTGTTTCTGAAGACGGAAGAAGTAGGAAAACAACTGCGGTTTCTCTAAATTCCTATCGTTGCGTAGAAACTAAAATGAGGAAATGAAACGGATGGTCCTGGACTTCAGCCTTGCTTTTATTTTCTTGGGGAAGACAGGATAAAACCCGTAGCTGTATGGTGTCTGCTACCATCCAGATGACTTCTTCTCTGAGTGTTGTCTAATCAGTGGCAGATGTGATGTGGAACTTCAAAAGGAAGCAATGTGCTGGGCAAATGCTTTTGGCTGCAGCCACCTGTTCTGGTGGACGCTTGCCCTGCCTTATTCCGGTACTTTTCCGGTACTGGAAAACACCAATTAGACACGACTTTGTGAAGCGCTATGGATCTGCATCACAAATGATGTGACTCGCTTCAGTCCCTTACTTTCCCTGCAGTATCTTGTCGGTAGTGCAAGTGCTGCCTGAGACTTGTAATGGGTCTTGTGACACACGTTAACATAAAGCTCAAGTTCCAATCCTTGCTGTGATGAGGAGGGGGGAGGTATCCTTGTTAACTATATTCCTCTTCTGTTTTGGGCTACACCTGCGCTCCAGGTTCTTCAGGCTGGTACCTGCTGAGCTATTGCTCTGCTGTTCGCTATCTGCAATACTGAACACTCAAAGTCTTATTTGTTCTTTTGCTACCAATGTAGAGGGGTTTTCTGTTTGTTGTGTTATTGTTGCAACACTGAAGTTGTGCCTGCTGCCATACCTGAGGCCGGCAGCAGTGTGTCATTAGTGCTGGCTTTAGCCTAGGCTGGGCTTTAGCTGCATGCTCCAGCAGTAGGTGGTTTGGCTGCACTGCCCTTCCGTTTGGGTGAGTGCCAGCGTGGCCAGGTGTAAAGATACTGCGATGTCACTAATATGGCAGGTATCTCAACAGAACTGTGTGTCTCTTGGTCTCCTCTAGCTGTACTGATCTATCTGCTCTTCACATGTGCTTTCACTGGTTTCCATGATCACCTCCATCAGCCCCACGTAGTCACCTTCGGCTAGAGAGATGCCAGAGTCATTGGGGGATGGACTCTCTGCTCGTCTTGGCTCTTTTGTAGGGGGAGTGCTGGTGCTTCCATTGCCAGTATCTCTTGTGGTCCTGGAAACCTCTGCTGGATGCTGGTCTGGAGCGCTGGCTGTATCTTCTAAACTTAGGCTGCGAGCATCGGGGCCCATGTTCCCCAGGTGGGATCTCTCCAGCACTGGAGATGTTACAGGAGTGAATGAGAAGCAGAGGGAGGCGCTGCCTCCGGGGGTTTTGTTACTGGGGGTGTGAAAGGCACTTGAATGCTCAGAATTGGGGGTGGCTGATGCTGTGTTGTCCAGCGTGAGCCAGGGTGGGTGGGAACCTTTCAAGCTCTTCAAACTCTTGAAGCTGCCCTGCTTCTCATGGTCCGGGGACTCAGCCAAGAAGGGGAATTTAGGGCTGTCTGATGCTGTGGACTGAGCTCCTGGACTTCCCGTGGTGGCAGCTTCTCTGCTTTTACTGTTAGAGTTGCTCTTTTCTTCTACTGTTACAACCAGTGAGTCAGGACCTTTGCTCCGATCTGTTGGCCAAATAAATGTTTCCTTTGCACCTGAGCCAAGGGAACTCTGACTCTTATACATATCACTGACCCTGGAAGGTGAGGAGTTGACAATGACATCCCTAAGAGAAGTCGAGCATGCAGCGATGCTGGAGAGTGCAGGAGGCTTCTTGCGGCCTTGGCGTCTAGAAGGGAAAATCATGGGGATAGAGCTGATCGGTGTCTGTGGAGCACTGTAGAAACCAGGTCTCTCATAAAATGGGGTTGACATGAAGGCGTCAAACTCCCTTAGCTTTCTATCTTCGCTGTCCCACTGCTCCTGTGAGCTGGAGCCTCCTCTTGGCTGATTGATGCTGCAAGGGCTTCCAGACTTGCCCATGTCTTGGTATGTATAATGGGAGAAGGGGGATGTGGGGTCTCCTCGCCTGCGCAGCAGGTTCATCCGGGAAGAGGACCTGGAGAAGCTTGGTGACTGGACGCCGAGGAGGCGGCCCAGGTGTCCCAGTAATGGTGTGGAGTGGTTTGCCTCCTCATTCTCTTTAATTTGCTCCAGGGGTTGGAACTCCATCTCTTCTTTCTGCATGCTGGGGAAAGGCAAAATGGGCTGTTACGCAGTCGCAAAAGAAGGTGGTTTCTGGTGGAGAGGCTGGCAGCACAGGGAATGCTGCTGCCAGTGGCAAGCCTCTCTCTTCCTGTATTGCCATTAGATATGTGTTAGGCCCTCCACAATAGGGATGCTCGTAGCAGAGGGGAGGGGGGCAAGAGATCAGAGGCATCCTTTTCCGTGGAGGATGTTGGCTATCATCTTTGGATGAGCCTAAAAGTATCTTAGAGCAAGATTTGACAAACTATGGAGAAAGATATTACTGCTCGCTCTTACTCCTGAAGTATAATACCCCGCACAACACCTGATCCAAGGTGTAAATGCGGACTGTTCTGATACTCTGTGGCTGCACTCACCTGATATCAAAAGTTGAGCCAAGGAACGATGGGCGTTTGTACTCAGCAGTGGCGGCGGTGTAGGGTGGCTGGGGATCGGGCTCATTCCAGTATAGGTCCTTCTCCAGAATGGGTAAATCCTGATGCATCTCATCCACTGCCATAAGGGAGACCTGGAGGGGACAGCAGAAGTGTCATATGGGGTGAGCAGCGTTAGGCATGCCTGTTATCGGCAGACAAAAGATTGCAGGGCAGGAGGAAGCAATGTAGCACAGAAGCGAGGCAAGTGGCTGGGTTTGCGATGTGGTTTCCCGTCACTGGGGTTGTTTCTCACACGGAGAGATTGGATTAATTGGAAGGAAAGCGATGCTGAAGGAGACAGGAAAGCCATACGCTCACCAGGACAGAAGGGCTCGGTGTTAGGAAGGGCTGAAGGTGGAGAGTTATTGCATGGAAGAAAGCAGAGGAGGCAGTTTTAGATACAGACACAGGGTGGAAAAGCTAGGGAGCGGCAGGAATGAAGTGTCATTCAAAGGTAGCGAGGGCATGAAACTAACAGTCTGGATCCATCGTGTGTGCCAGAGCACGGACTAAAGCTGCAGTCGGTCTCTGTGTACAAAGATACGCCAAAAGCCCTGTCTTCCCTGGTGTGGGGGAGGTCTTCCTGGCACAGGTCTCGCCCCACGTTCTTCCTGGAGCCTGGGATGTCTCCTTGGCTGCTGAGAGGGAACGCTGAGCTGGCCCCCTTCACCCTCGTATTCGTTGGGAAGCCTTATGCTCTCCTCCTGCTCTCCTAGCCATCTCCCTCTGGAGATCCTGGGCCCCTTCTTAATGTGCAGCCACCGACACCTCAGGAAAGCATAAGGGTAACAAGGACGGCGTCTCCGCCCCATAGCAGGTATGGAAGGTGGGCGGTAGAGGTGTTGCAGGAGAACTTTGTGACGGCACTGATAGGGCTTGCTAAACCCTCAGGTGCAGTCCTGCCTCAGTGTCCCTTTGCAGGTCAGGCTCATCTGGAGGATCCTCCTCATCTGGAGGATCCCGCCTTCACTTTACCTGCAGATTCCTGTCGATGAGCCAGTTGGTTTCAAAGTCGTCATCGTCCTCCCCAAAAGGGTTGATGAGTTGCTCAGCCACCTGCGTGTAGAGAGTGCATAGCAAAGGTCATCATGGTCATACCTGCCCCTTTCCCTGCGGGGAGAAGGCCTGTGGGGCAGAGTCAGGTGTGATGTCCCTTGAATTTGGAGCAATGCTGTTCCTCCCAAAAAGGGATGGGTTAACGGAGGCTTGCCAGTGGCTGGGAGACATTGGTACACACAGATAACTGCCCCTTGCTCACGTAGCCCTCCTGCAACTGCAGACCACCACTGCAGGTAAATGTAGCCCACTGCCTCTCTTTTTCCCCAAACTAGTCAGGACCAAAGCTTTTGGGAAAGGTGGAGCTGATCTCCAGGGTGAGACGCTCAGAAACTGAGAAGGTCTTGGCAATACCCTCAGCCCTTGTTGGCTTTCCATTTGTCTGCCAGCACCTGGCATATTGCCCATAGGCCAAAGAACACAGCTGGGACCCTGGTGAGCGCACACCGGGGAAAAAACCTTGGTTGGGTCAGATTCCAGCTCCAGATGTATTTTCTTGGACTTACCTTTAACCAGCCAGCATAGAAGAAGAACTGCAAAAACGTAAAGACAGGCACGAAGAGGTCTAGTTCGTGGCCAGGATATGCTTTTTCTGGATCCAGGAACTGCCGCCCGATCAGACAGGCCAGGAAGAAGCTGTAAACAGCCACGGTCACCACCTGGGAAAGATGCCAGGGGACACACCAGAGGAGTTTGAGTTCTCAGCTTGCTTTCCCAGCGTCTCTCTTCAGTTCCACCCCACGCAACTTCAAAGAGCGGCAAGCTGCTGCAGAGCTGCTGGCTCTGTAGCCTTTTGAAAGCCTTGGATTCAGATATGCCAGGCTTCCCCTCTGCTTTTTGCAGGAAGATGCATTTCCACTGCAGAAAGCTTTAAATATGCCCGTTGCCCTTTAGCTGTTACATACGCTGTATTTCATTCCATGCTGTCCCTGGAATGACATCTGTGTAGGTGTCACAGAAAGATAGTGGCAGAAGAAAGCACGCGACATCCTGGATGGAAAGAGCTTAAACAACTGACACGTGGCTGCACGGTTGTTCTGCTGCTGAAGTAAGGGCTGCTGTGACCTCTTTTCGTTCTTGCCCTCCTGAAAGCTGTCTCGAGCCCCTCATGGCTCACTCCATGCTGGCAGGCCACTTCCAAGTCAGGGAGGGGAACCCTGGCAGTGCTGCCAGCTCTGAACTAGCTCCTTCCTTCCTGGTCCTCATGCTGGGCCTTTCTGTATTTGCCTGCTTGCTTGCCCAGATTTCATTATTGCAGCCTGTCAGTACTTAAAGAGGGCTTATAAAAAAGATGGCGGCAAACTTTTTAGCAGGGTCCGTTGCGACAGGACAAGGGGGAATGGCTTTAAACTAAAGGGGGGTAGATTTAGACTAGATATAAGGAAGAAATTGTTTATGCTGAGGGTGGCGAGACACTGGCCCAGGTTGCCCAGAGAGGTGGTGGATGCCCCATCCCTGGAAACATTCAAGGTCGGGTTGGACGGGGCTCTGAGCAACCTGATCTAGTTGAAGATGTCCCTGCCCACGGCAGGGGGGTTGGCCTAGATGACCTTTAGAGGTCCCTTCCAACCCAAACTATTCTGTGATTCTATGATTTCAGGGTACGATGAGCTTTGTGCTTTTTCTCTGTAATCATGGGACTGGAAACTTCCCCTTTTCAAATTAAAAGCAGCTGAAACTCTTGCGTGGTCTTTTGACGCAACAAGCAAGGGGGTTCAAAACAAACACCCTGCATTACAAGACTCTCGAGCTAGCCGTGCAGTTCCTTGCAGTGAACAGCGCAGGGCTGTTTGATGATGGGCAGGATAGAGAGCGCCAGGAATGACAGACTTTGCATTGTGGATGGGCACCTCTAAATAAATGGGTTGTGTACTGGCAGAGGGGGCAAAGACATGCTGTGATACTGCTTTTGCTCCTAGCGTGCAGGAGACTGGTCTGTGCAGGAATATGGTTTCCCAATGTGTTCCCCATTAGCCTTCAGCGCTGCGTGAACGGAAGCAGTTCCCGTTTCACGGCGGAGTGCATTGGTGTTATCTGAGCAGCTGGATTGTATGAGACAAAGGAGCAAGTTGGTGCCGAAGCATCTGTCTGGGTTTGTGTTGAGAGAGCTACTGAACAGCTGAGTACACGCACGCGGCTCTCTTTCACACACGTGGCACAACTCCATCAGAGCTGCCCTGCCTGCCGGAGCAGCTTTGCTGGCAGACAGATCTCAGCTCTGCTGAGTAGGAAGAAACTCTTTCAGGGACATGCTCCCTGCGAGGCGGTGCAGGGAGTGGATCCGCCTGTATCTGTGTTTTCCATGTACCCGTGTGGCACACATCACGGTTAGTTATCCCTAGACAGCGTGTGTTTCTGTAGGGGTGGCTGTGTCTGAGTTACCGAAATAAGGCTGGGCTGGGTGTGTGCTGCTGAGCAATATATGTGAGAGCTGACGTGTAGGTGGGGATGAGGGGTCCAAGTGCATCTTGCGTCAGCATGGTCCGTGTGTGGGTCAGGTATGGGTGTAAATGGGGGTGCCCCTTGTAGCACGGGGCAGTGTGCACAGGCAGGCAGCGGAGCGGTAGGTGTGGGGGATCCCTTCTCACCTGAGTGTAGACCAGGGGGATGCTGATCCAGTCGTACCCGTACAGTCGCCCGCACTGGCTGCGCAAGGTGTTGAGCTCCTGCAGTGGGGAAAAGGAACGGCCTGTCAGCATAACTTTGCATCTCCTTGCTGGGGACACTGAGCCTCTCTGGCCCTGTTGCCCTTCATTGCTCCAGCCCATTCCCTCCCGCTTACACCTCTTCCGGAAGGGGGGGGAACAGCCAGGACTCCTGCTCCCTTGGTGCCCAGCCTCACCCCAGCAGACCACCAGCAGGGTCTCACGCTTGCCCTGGAGGGACTCCTTGCTGCCTGGGTGTCTCCATCTGAGCCCGAGATCCCTTCCTAGCTCACTTCATAGCAGAGCTTTTCTCCTCACAAAATGAGCAGCCAACAGGTTAGGCAAAAAGTGTCTCAGGAGCATCCATTCCTCTCTCCTGACTATATAGTGAGTCTAGATAAATAGCCCAGAGGGAGATCTCTCTCTCTGGGCAGAGGAATCTCACTCCAGGCAACAGAAACAATGTGACTTTCTCTGCGCATGAATACCAGGAAGGCTGAGCTGCTCTGGACCTTTTTTCTCTGCAGCTGGGCAGGGATAGTTGCCAGGTCTGGCCTGTGGAGCATGGCCTGCTTCCCAGGACTATCGTAAGAGTTTTCAATAGCGACGTTTTCTACAGGGGCCTTGGTTGTTGGTGATACTTTTGACCTCTCCTGATCTCTTCCAGATACATGCTTCCTTGTGCTTCCTTGCGGCTTTCCATCTGCATCCTAGAGACCTCCACTGGCCACTGTCGCTGGCTGCTCTGGAGTGTGTGAAGGCTGGAGGAAGGCTGATCAAGGACCTGCTACATGGGTGTCTCCCATTACCACGCCTAGATGTGAGTCCCATGGTTCCCCCCAGTCCCACATTTGAGAAAGATGTCACGTTCCCCTTGCCTCTAATATATGTGACATCGCTACCGTGTCAGTAGGCCATGAAAAGCTCTGTTCTGTCACAAGCTGGAGAACGGCAGTGGGGGTATTTCCCACCAAAGTTAATGTAATATCCTCAGGGACAGACTTGGCTCACTGTCCTACTTCGCCATTCCTATTCCTTGCCTGGCCTCTGGAAATCCCTGTAGTTCCACCCAGAGGACTGGACGAGGATCTCAAAACAGTTGCCTGTTGCCTCTGTCACTCACATTCAGGATGCCTTGGAGCAGCACGCTGTCCCGGATCCTCCCCTCGTTCCTTGCCTTCACAGCCAGATTGGAGAACCACACACATGGGATCCAAAACTTGTTGTGGGGGGAATTCAAGCTCTCAAACTTCTTGTGCTCTTCTGGTGTCATGAGGCCTGGGTGGAAAAGAGTAGATGGGAGAGGGATGGCCATAGAGCGCAGAAAGGAATTGATCTGGTCTGAAATGAAAACATCTAAATCTCAGGTGGTCACCTTAGCTCTCCTTAAAAATCACAGGAAAGACTCGGGCATTCAGCCTTTCGAAGACACTAGGAGGAGAGCAAGTCTTCTTGTTAAAACATTGCGTTACAGAAGTGTGAGAGGCAGGCTTTATCTCATTTCACTTTGGATGTCTGCAGCACACCTGATCAGATCACAGTCAGCAGGGAGATAAAGTACTGCTGAGGGTATAATTGCCTGGTGTTATTAGTCGTTTGTTGAGAATGGGATAACTTGTGTCCTAAAAGGATTGCAAAGGGAAATCAGTTGACTAGGGCGGGTGCAGACATCTCCTTTTGGGCAGACTGGGAAATGTTGTACCTTGGGGAGCATCTTCAGAGAGGATTCAGGGAGCCCAGCAGTTAAGGTTGGAGGTCTGAGGCTCCAATTCCCACCTGCCCAGTGGAAAACTGTTGCCCTGAGTCAGGAGAAACATAGCACTTGGCAGGGGTCTGCTCATGCTCTGCTACAGATCTGTGCACAGGGTCATTTACTGTGGAGAACTCTTCTCTTCCCATGCACACTTTCAGTGCAGGGTGAGCAGCTCCCAGTGAAGTTGCTGCACCATAGTTACCCTAATCTGATCATCTGGGGCTGCCCTGTGACCTTGTCATGGTTTAATCCCAGCTGGCAACTGAGCCCCACCCAGCCGCTCGCTCACTCCCCCCCGGTGGGATGGGGGAGAGAGTCAGAAGGGTAAAAGCGAGAAAACTCGTGGGCTGAGATAAAGACAGTTTAATAGGGAAAGCAAAAGCCGCGTGTGCAAGCAAAGCAAAACAAGGCATTCCTTCACTCCTTCCCATGGGCAGGCAGGTGTTCAGCCATCTCCAGGGAAGCAGGGCTCCATCACGCGTAACGGTGACTTGGGAAGACAAACGCCATCGCTCCAAACGTCCCCCCCTTCCTTCTTCTTCCCCAGCTTTACATGCTGAGCATGACGTCACATGGTGTGGGATATCCCTTGGGTCAGTTGGGGTCAGCTGTCCCGGCTGTGCCCCCTCCCAGCTTCTTGTGCCCCCCCAGCCTGCTCGCTGGTGGGGGGGGGTGAGAGGCAGAAAAGGCCTTGACTCTGTGTCAGCACTGCTCAGCAGTAACGAAACATCCCTGTGTTATCAACACTGTTTCCAGCACAAATCCCAAACACAGCCCCATACTAGCTACTGGGAAGAAAATTAACTCTCCCCCAGCCAAAACCAGCAGAGACCTGCATTCACAAACTGGATCTTGACACTCTCCTTACTTAAAAAATTTGGGCAGAGACCCTTCATCTTTCAAGCAAGCCTTCCAGCCACTAGCAGGAACAAGCATGCTGTGCAATAGGAAAACATAAGCAGTTGATTATTTAAGAAGGGCAGAGCTAGGGCATGAGCAGATCCTTAGCACCCGCTGCAGGCATCAGCTGAGCACACTGCAGCACTATCCCATCTCCAGCCTGGAGGTCATGTGGCCCTTTCCAAGGCTCTTTGCCCCAAACACAACAGCAAGGTGCTGCTGTCTGCCTGGTGCCGGAGCTGTACAGAAGGCAGTACCAGTACTGACCTGCCCTCACGACATGCTCCATGCTGGGGAAGCGCTTGTAGACAGCAGTGCTGACCGAACGCAAGATCAGCACGCTGCACAGGTTGCTGTAGCGCATGAGGGTGCGACGCAGGAGCCGCCCATACTCGTCCTCCCCATCCACGTTGCAGGAGACCAAGTTCATGATCCGGTCAGGCCATGGGATGCTCTCGTACTGAGCCCACCAGCGGGACACCACCAGAGCCACGTAGAAACCTAGAGGTGAGGTGAGGTGAGGTGAGCTGAGCTGAGCAAATTAGCCATCCTAAAGGAGTGGGAGGTGTAAATGCTCGTGTGTAGGAAGTCTGGTACTGCTCATACGGGGATGGGTGCTGGCATGCCTGGAGGGCAATTCAGATCTCCATGCTAAAGTTAGAGTCTGGGTTTCACGGTTTATTTGGTGCTATTTGGTCCCTGCCCTCCTGGCAGAACCCAGAACATGCTAGTACATACTGGACAGTGCAAGCTGTGTGCTGGGGGCATACCTCACAGCTGCAACATGGAATGATGTATTCTGCTTCAGGAGTTTTACAAAGGCAAAGGGAGGGATCTGCTCAGCGAATCTTGCCTGCCTGCAGAGCTATATCAAACCAGGGAGAAGAAATGCTGTCCCTTTCCCCTCCCTGTGTGTTCCCAGACAGAGCTCCTTACCCAGCACAAAGGACACGGGGATTAGCTCAGCGTAGCTGTTGCAGTAGAGCGCCAGCTTCTCAAACATCAGCCTTTGGCTCTCACTCAGGATCAGCCTACAAGGGAGAAACAGAAGCATCAGCCTCAAAGAAGGGTCTGTGCCTTGTTGGGCCTGCTGGGATAGGAGCCTGGCAAGGGAAGCCAAGGATGGGTGGTCATGACACTGCCACGCTGCGAGTCTGGGGATGATGTGAGTGAACAGCCCTCGCGAGCCTAGGACATCAACCCACCTCCCCAAAATACCCTGCTGACCAGTCCAAAGGAGCCAGAAGTGGCCACTGACAGAGAGTGTGTGGTAAGTGATGCAGTCTGATGTCAGGGACCACCTCTACTTTTCTCACTCGGGAGAGTGCTATGTGGTACGAGGGTTTGACACAGAGCCTGGATGTGCACCACAGTTCACTTAATATCCTGCAAAACGTCAGTCCGAGCTCTGCTCGTACGTGAGTTCCTGCCTCTTTCTTAGAGCTGCTTCCCTGCCTCTGTGCTGCATCTGTGATCGCACCAGGTAGGGCAGCTCCCTGTCTTTCCTCACCAAAACCAGACCAGCCACGGAGTACAGTTGCTTTATTACAGATCTGCGGTCCCAGAGCCGATGTCTGCTCTCAAAAACGTACCCAAGGTCTTGCCTGTTGTGTAACAAGGGAAACTCTCTCCTAAAGCTCCCTACTGTGGGACATCTCCAGTGCTAGGTCAGTCTTGGTCTCCACTGATCTACACGTTATTCTTCTGTGGGTAATCATCAAACGCAACTCTTCACCCCAGGGAAGAGAAACTGTGTTACTTCCCAGGACAGAAAAAGGAGATTTGTCAGCTGCTAAGCCATATTGGAGCAGTGAGGAAGGACCTTTCCTCTCCTCCTGTGAACAGAGGCTGGTGAGTGCCTTGCCGGCTCCTCTTCACCAGGATCACTGTCCCAGTCCTGTGTTGCTCAGTTGTCCTGTTCCAGGACAGGCTGAGAGTGAGGGGCTGTGTTAGTGTCGGGGTGTAAGGATGCTTACCTGTAGACAAGACTGATGGTGAAGTAGAGAGAGATGAAAATAAGGAACTCGGAGTAGAGAAGTTTGTAGATACTCCCTTTCCATTGGAGCAGGAGCTGTGAGAAGGTGCCTAGGCGGGCATCAGCCACACGGTTGGTGTATGTCACTGTCATCACAGATCCTAGTGGGGACACAAAATGAGCAGATGTTAAAGCTGCCAGCAAGCTTGCACAGAGGGGGGAGACATGGACACCGCAAGTGTCCCAGCAAGCAAGCAAGATGGAAGGAAGGAAGAGAGAAAGAAACAATGAGTTGAGATCAAAAGACGGGTAAGATGAAGTCAGTGACATAGAGAACCAGGAGGAAATTTATGGTAGGCAATTAATTTGATGAGCTTGCCATCTTTTTCCTGTCTTTGAGCTGCACGTGAGCTGGTTACAATGATAGAGGATATACTTTCTGGTGGAGCCCTTGGTTTCTAGTGTTTGATTGTCAGCGTTCAAGTGGGGCTGGTTGGTCCGCGTGGACAGAGCCCACGTGCCACTCCCTCCCGCAAAACAGTTGTTTGAGATTAATGCTCAGGGTCACAAACTCCAGAGTTGTTTCTTGTTTTTTTTTTTTTTTTCGTGTAGTATTTGCTTCAAGTATGTTGTTTCTGTAAATCTGCTTGTTGGGAAGTGTCTTCCTGGAATACTGATGGCAAAAAAAAAAAACCCCAAAGGAAAGCAAAGCCCCAGAAAGGAGAGATTTCTTGTTGCTGATCCAGATGAAGGTACCTCTGGAGATTTGAGAGTTTTGGTAGCACTTGCCCAACAAGTATAGCTGTCTTTAAATTTGGGCTGAGGGCCGTATCTGGACTGTGCTGGTCCTAGTCTCGCAGGCAGAACAGCCCTCCCTGTTAGAGAACTGAGGGATGAAGTTTGGCCAGGCTCACACAGAGCACAAATTCCAGCAGCTCCACCTCCCCTCTCCTTCAACCATACGTTGCACAATAAATCACGCTGGACAAAAAAAGGCATTCAGGCTCTTGAAATGCTTCCCAATCATGCAGCATCCCCATTGCACTTCTTCTAGTCTAACCCTGGATAAATAATTCTTTATCATCAATTAATAATCAGACTCACATTCATATAAACCTGAATTTGTAAAAAAAAAACCAGACCAGTGTAATCCATGTGTAATCATGTCAGACCAGTGTAATCCATGCCAGTGTAATCCAGGTGAGTGATCCCTTGGTTTATAAACAATTATCCAACGTGAAACTATTGGTATTTCTAAATCTTAACATGTTACCAGGATGTTACACAGACACTGCTATCTAACAGAGGCAATAATGTTAATAGTTATGGGACCTTGGGCTCTTCCCTGAATGATGGAGACAAAGAAGCACTTCAAGGGACAATTCAGACCTTACTGCTCTGTAGCAGCAGCTGAAGGCAGGTAAGTTTGTGTCCATGCTCCTCATTTAAGCAGCTCAGTGAAAGATCTACAGTTAGGTGGGGACAACTCAGGTCCCAGTGAGCTGGTGCTGTGAAGAAAACCAGCAAAGTCTGTTTTGTTGGCTACTTCAACCAAATAGCATCTTTGTCCTGGCTTTGGCTTTTCGGTGCTGTTTCTCCTTTGGGTTTCCCTGTCACAATTCTCCCCGAGTCCCTTCTCACAAGTTATATCGGAGGAACAGAGCCAGCACCTGCCCCGCCAAGGGCTCCCCAGCTGCACAAATGCATGTTTCACTAGAGCCCCATGTACATTCATGCCGTTTCCGTATGCTTTTCTGGCCAGTGCACAGGATTAGAAGAGTGGTTTTTAACTGCCCTCCAGACTGCACACACATGGGCTATACAGATGAGAAACGTATGCAAACACCCATAAATTTGTTGGGGGCTGCTTACGGAAAGCTGGCTGTTTTCTCTATGCTTTGGGTCTTGAAAGTGCTCAGGGAGACTCTTCGTTGCGTAATTCAAATACTGATTCACTTTTTACCAAACATGGAAAACTTCAGCTCTTGTCCATGTAAATAATGGATGTCACCCACCTCTATGCAGTTCTGCTCCGGCATGGGATATGGGGCTTTTCCCAGCACTTTTTCCTCTAGCCCTGAATGGTTAAGGCACTTCCCTGCCCGCCTGTCAGCCTGTGCGGGACTGCCCCGGGATGTCACTCGGCAGCTGGCACACTCAAAGTACCATTTGGGGTTGAGGTACGTGGTGGGAGGTGACTCACCGCAGCACCGGCACTGGCTCACCTCACCGGAGTTGGTATGGGGAGGAAGAGCCATCCCCCGTGCGGCGCCCGCACAGCCCGCTCCCCAGGGAGCCGCTGCCTGCTGCTGCCTGCATCCGCCTGCATCCGCCTGCCTGATCCGTGGGGACTAACCATTGCACCTGCAGGTCGACTGATACTAATCAGACTGTGGGAGTCCACAGCAACCAAGATCCCGCAACGGCAAGCCTGCGTCAGGTGCGTTACCCACCACGTGAGATGGCGAACAGACACGAGCAGCTATTGCAAAGACGGAGAACAAGCAGACAGAGTGGACGGATGGAGAGAGAGGAGGTCACAGATAGGCAGGAAGATAGATCTTTGAAGGAACCTATCTGCTCTTGGGAGGACTAGATACTTACAGTCATGGGCTCCTGAGCTGCGCTGGAGGCTGTGGAGGTTTGGTCCCGCATGTGTCCTTGCTGGGTCCTTTGTGGCCCATGCCACAGCCCGCCTCCTCGTGCCCCCTTGGCTCATGGGGGGATTGAACCTGACAGACACGGTGTGCTAAGGAGCCTGAAACCCACTTGGGAGCTGCAGCCGGTCACTTGATGCCGTAATCCTTCCTCATTACAAAAGAGACTCTGTTGTCTTTTGCCCTGTTCCCTTCTAATCTTCTGAGTAAGCCCTGCGTGTTTACAGAGGCGTCGGAGGAGGGGGAGGCAGGGCTGGCTGCGCCGCAGCTGCTGCTGCTAACTCCTGGCACAGCCACGGTGGCTGCCAGGAGAGAGGCATTTTTCCTCTAATTCTTTCCTGTTTGGTCCCTTTCTCTGTGTCACAATCTTACGGGAGCCCCAGGAGATTAAGCAGGGCTGGAATTTTCCACAAAGGCTATGAAATGTGTCACCCTTGGGGCTGCACAGCCCTCTCTTCCCTGGGGAAGCTCCTAGCTCCTTAGGTTGGTGAAACACCTGGCCCACGCTCTGCCTGGCTCTCGGAGGATGCTTCTCTCTAACTCCTCACTGTCTCTGCTGTCCCTGCATGAGCCTGCCGTCTCTTCCAGCTGTGGTTTGGATGCTGGGGACTTCCACTCTGCCACTGGCTCCCCAAGACTCTTTCCATGTGTTCACCTTCTTTTCCGCTTGCTTCTCCAGCAGCACTTGGGGGCTGTCACCGCTCTTTCTTGCATGCCACCCTGGGAAACACAGCTCCTTGCCTTGTCCTCAAGCCTCCATCAAGCCAGGGAACTCCTTGCCTCTGTCCCTCCAGGGTCTTCAGTCCCTTTTCTGCTCCCAAGCTGTCCCTCACAATTGTGACCATCCTTCTCTTCCACCATCTCCTGCAATCTCTCCTGTCAAGTCTTTAAGACGTTCTCCTTCCAAGAGTCTCTGAATCAAGATCCTTTCTTATCAAATTAGTCTTGCTGTGGCATGCACCCTTCACTGTCAGCAGGCTCCCGGGCAGCAACCCTGTGCCCATAGGCACAGGACTTTGGATAGCCCACAGCTCTTCACGAGACCTCCGTGTCTTTCCGTCTCCTTTCTGCTCACTCCTTTGGAAAGCTGTCTCTGTTGTCCAAGGTAATAGCATCTGCCTCCTAGACACCACTATCTCCCCCAGTCAGCTTTTGCCGAGCTGCTACAACATTCAGTGTCCTGGAGACAAGGAGCTGCTCTGAGCCTTAAGCCAAGCCCTGGCCCTGTCTGACCACCTGGGCCCAACTTCGTGCGCGTGCTCTGACCCTCCCGGCCTCCAGCTGTTAGCCAGCTGTGGGCCGCTGTGGAGGGGGAGCATGGGGCTGATCCCTGCAGGTAAGAGCAGCTGGAGACCCAGGCTCCTCGCTGAGGCTCTGTGGGGTTGCCACGTGTGTTTTTTCACTGCTCTTTCCAAGCAAGGAGGCAGCAAAGTCTCCAGTGAAATTAAATTAAGAGCTAGTTCTTGTAATAACCAACTTTCTCTTGTGCTGGTCTATGTGCCTGTGTCTTTGATGCTTGTTTAGCATCGGCAGCAGGGATTAATTTGTCCAAACTGTGGGCTTCTCCTTTCTGTGTGGCTAAGCCTAGAGAAGGGGAGGGTGTTGTTTCACTGCTGTCATGGTTTAACCTCAGCCGGGAACTGAGCACCACATAGCCGCTCACTCACTTCCCCCCCGCTCCCCTGGTGGGATGGGGGAGAGAATTGGGAGAGTAAAAGTGAGAAAACTCGTGGGTTGAGATAAGAACAGTTTGATCATAGAAATAAAATAAAATAATAATAATAATAACAATAATAATAATAATAATAAAAGAATATACAAAGCAAGTGATGCACAGTGCAATTGCTCACCACCTGCTGACCGATGCCCAGCCAGTCCCGGAGCAGCAGCCCCCCCCGGCCAGCTTTCCCCCAGTTTATGTACTGAGCATGACGGCACATGGTGTGGAATGTCTCTTTGGCCAGTTTGGGTCAGCTGTCCTGGCTGTGCCCCCTCCCAGCTTCTCGCTGGCAGGGCATGAGAAGCTGAAAAGTCCTTGAGTAGTGTAAACACTACTTAGCAACAACTAAAACACCGGTGTGTTATCAACATTATTCTCATCCTAAATCCAAAACACAGCACTGTACCAGCTACTAGGAAGAAAATTAACTCTATCCCAGCTGAAACCAGGACAACTGCTTCTCTGAAGCAAGTGCTGCCTGGCATCTATCTAATGAGAGGTTTCTGGTGCAGCCCTGGGAATTGCTGCTGACAATGATAGTTTAAAGCATGGGACTCAGTGGCAGCATCTGAGGTTTTAATTCCGGTGTGGACTGTAGTGTGTTGGATTACCTCTGGTCCTGATTCCTTTTCTTCAAGAAAATGGAGGGAACAATCCTTGCTTCTTCTACCCGGCACCAAAACCATGGAGATCTCCTGACTTCTGCTAGTCTCTGGGTGGAAGCTGCTCTGTGTTGGATCGCATGATAGCAGACATGGGCACACATCTGGTGGGAGTAGGTTACCACATCTGGCCACACGACTGGGAGGCCGCCACACTATGCATTAGGAGAACGTCTATAATTGCAGGGGGAAGGGATGGACCTGGAGCACTTGGCCTTATGAGGGTCCTTCTTGCATGAACACTCTGCATCCCTGGGTGTGCTGCAGCTCCCCGGCCCTGGAGCCCCCCTGCCAGGGGTGACTTGCTCTGGGTAGGCGGGAGGGCAATGCAGAAGAGAAAAGGCAGCATGATGCTTCTGCAGCGTGAGATACAGACCTGGCAGGAGAAGCAGCGGCATATGGAGGGCCACTGGGAAAGCCTCACATTCAAGGTGTGGAACTAGATAAGGGCTCTTATCAGCAGCCAGAGGCTAGTGAGTACAGGGTTGCCTCACTGGCCCAACCACAGCAAACTCATCGTACTGACTGAAGGAGCACGTAGCTTTGCGCCTACTGTCATGAGCAACGCCTGCCAGCTCAGGGGGAGAGAGAAGTGTCCACCAGGGCCAAAACACCCCAGCTGTCCTCCCTTTCTGAAGCCTTGCCCTGGGTGAGCCGCGAGGCCGGGGTGCTGTTTCAGACCCTGATGTGGCTAACCCTGTGGGAGCGGCACCTGTCTGGGACAGGAGCTGGGGTGCCCTGGTTTTGCTGAGGCTCCGGGACAGTCTTGTCTCTCAGAGGTGTATTTACTGTGTCATCTGCTCTGTTATGGGGCCGGGCTTGCTACGAGGTCCCTGAAACTTTGCTCCTAGGTTGCAGCTGCTCCCAAAGGGCCTTTTTATGGCCAGGATCACAGGGTTGGGACAGGGTCTCCAAAGGACTCAGGATCATGACAATGTCTCGAAACGCCAAAGAGCCCTGTGAAGGGGGGTAAAGCTGGGAGAGCACACGGATGGACCCTCTCTGAAGGCAAGGTGGTCCACGCAAGGCGCCTGCTCCATGGTTTGGTCCTCCCCTTTGGGGAGGTATCCAGAGAGAAGGAATTAGTGGACAAGCAGGCTGAGACAGTTCTTAAGGGTCTTGGTGCCTGAGCCCTCATCCTCATAGGTAGCAGGGGGAGAAAAATGGTTCAGGTGAGACATTTGCTGGAGCTGTTCAGGTACCCCTGGAGACTAACACGAAACAGCAAACCCTCAAGTGTATTGCTCTTTGTGGAGGGATGTGCTGGCATGTGGGGGACTCTGCTGCCCTCCTCTGAGAGCAGCTCAGCTGGCAGCTCGTGCGGTTCGGAGCTGCTGTTAGGACAGCATGAAATATTTGTGGAATTTAATATGAAAGTAAATAACTCAGGGGCTACCAGCGTGGCAGCGCTGCTTGGATCTCTTTTCACATCCCCTGTGGCCTCAGTCCTTGCAGGCCCTGAGGAAGATGCCGGTCTGAAAGCCTGCCTTGCACGGAAGCAGAGGAGGAAGCAAGGAGGTGCTGACATCCATCCTCAGTCTCACAGCCCTGGAATCATTCTCATTTTCTCCATTTTACAGATGCAGAGACTGAGTTACTGTGATGGGAAGTGAATCCCTGCTTTTGGAACCCCAAAGGGCCACTCTCTGGGCTGAGTTAGCTGCAGCTGTCTCTGGGAAAGGCATGCTGCCCTCCTTGCAGTCTCCCAGGGAATAACAAGTGCTTTTCTCAGAAGGACGCCGTGGGTCCCAAAGCTTGGTGAAATCCCTTTCCCTCCTCCAGTTTCAGTGCTGAGATAGACACAGAGGCAGCGGGCATCAGGGGTGTCTCTCAAGCTGACACTCTTCCCTGGAATCTGATGTAATAAAAAAAAAACTAAAAAGAAAAAAAAAGTGGAAAGTATCTGAGGAGGTGCTGTTTTGCACAGACAGGATTTACGGTGAGGTTTGAGCTGGCCATGAATGTTTGAAGAGGATGCAGTGACCATCAGTGCTTTTGTGAGGACCCCCAGACTTCTTCCCCACATGTTGCAGGATTCATCACTAATTCTGCCCCATCCTGGGCGGGGGCCCTGAGAGCTGGGGGCACGCTAAGGGTGCTGCCTGCCCCCCCCACATAGCACTCGACTCAGTGTGGTAATTTCTTTCCTCGTGGACTATGACATAGGGAGGGGGTAACTTGCTGCTCTAGTGGAAGAAGCCGTGTCCCTGCCAGCTCTACTGCTTCTTACAAGTGTCTTTGTATTTCTTCCAGCTCTGTGGCAAATCAAGAGCCATCTGGTAGCACTAGGCTTCCAACTCCCATGAGGCAGAGTTGGCCTGTGTGTGTATAAGCAGCCATTTGGGATGGGACGAACCAAGCTGCAGGACACCTGGGAATCCTGAACAAACAGCTTGGTACACAACCCCATGCAGCGCTACAGGCTTGGGGAGGAGTGGCTGGAAAGCTGCCTGGCGGAAAAGGACCTGGGGGTGCTGGTTGACA
>NW_008824186.1:9352126-9352822 GCF_000699105.1 Pygoscelis adeliae | reverse complement strand
CCCGCCCTTGCGGCAGCACGGCAGTGCCCCTGCCACCAGGCACATGTGCTCGTGCCACCTGCGCCCAGCCCGAGGCGCCCAGGACACTGCAGCGGTGCTGACTGGCAACACCCTCCGCTCGGTCCTGGAGAAGATTTGCCAGCGCCGAAGGAAGCTGTCCCCACCTCTGGAGAGCTCCCTCTGAGGAGCACAGCTGCCATGCTGTGGGGTGGTAGGGCCAGGCCTCCTGCAGCTCCTGCTCTTCAACAACATCCCTCTGTTGTTGTGAATAAACACGCTGACTTGTTCCCCAGAGAGCTGTGTGAGGGGCCCCACACTGCTAGCGGGGCAGGGCGCGTTGGGGACGGGAAAGGGAAGGTGGGCTCAGGGGCACTCAGGAAGCTGTGCTGTCCTGGCAGGAGGATGAAGCCACGAGGATAAGCCTGGGCAAGCCGGCTGCTCCTCCTGGAGCTCCTCCTCCGGCTGCTCCTCCTTGGTCTCCTCCTCGCCCTGCCCCAGCCATGGCAGGGGCTCAGCCTCACCCCAAAAGCTGCACCGCCCCATGCCCAGAGGCGACTGCAGGCTCAGGCCGTCAGCCCCTTCTGCAGCCAGTCAGGTTTTACACCCTGCAGGGCAGGTCCTTTGGCTCAAGTCGACCTGTGGTCCAAGCCTTCCCCGAGAGCAGCTCCCTGCAGCCCGCCCCAGCACAGGCAGGGT
>NW_008824186.1:9347981-9352082 GCF_000699105.1 Pygoscelis adeliae | reverse complement strand
GTCCACCCAGTGGTTGAGTCACCATCCCTGGAAGTATTTAAAAGACGTGTAGATGCGGCACTTAGGGACATGGTTTAGTGGGCGTGGTGGTGTTGGGTCAACAGTTGGACTCGATGATCTTAGAGGTCTTTTCCAACCTTAATGATTCTATGATTCTATGATTCTACACGGACAGACTGACTGTACCTCATAGCCTTTTTTTTGCCATCCCTCCCTGACACATCTAGATACGTCTTTGCCCAGGAGAGATCAGCAGTATATGAGCACGACATCTCTCTATTGCTTTGAGGTTTCAGTGCCAAGCTCTGTATCTCCCTGCAAATCCTAGTGCCAATCTCCGTCTGACCTGCTGCATTTTATTTTCAGGGGCCTGGAGGGTGACAAATCTCTCCCTCTTCCTCTGATGTTGCATAGCTCTGTACAGACATGAAAAGGAGAGAAGAGTCCTTAGCGAGGTCTCCCTTTTCTTGCCTTAGCCACCATGGTGGGGAGTAGGTTCCAAAGGGAGGACCAAATGTGTTGGTCCCGGACGTCACTTCTAGGGACTGCCTGCTACCTCCTTGCAGATGTTGTGGGAAGGATGCAGGACTGAGAAGTTTCTGGTTGGATAAACAGTGACCAAATCAGCCAGCAGAAAGGAAGACCTTCCTAAAAAGCTGAGGCACAGTCCTCCTTCCGGTCTGAGTTTCCCAGCTGCTCCTCTTCCTCTTCCATCTGGTGTCTCTTCCCCTGGGTTCAGGCTGAACTCTTCCTTCAAAGGATGTTGCTGAGCGTGAGGTTGCTCTCTGTCAGCTGTCCGCAGCTGAGAACTGGCAGGAACAGCAGCGTCTGTGGTGGGTCTCTGCTCCGTGCCACAGGGTGACTGCTCTTAGCAGCATCCGTCCGAGCAATACGGCACCGCTGCCCCAGCAGGGCTAGCCCCCCCTGCTCTTCTGGCTCTCAGTCAGGAGCTGAGCATTACGCTTTTTCAGTCTTTTCCTTTTCACCCTGTTGCCCTGGAACAGGGGCTGCACTTTGTTGGGTGGTCAAGGCAGATCCCCCCCGTGAAATCGGAGGTCTTAGACCCAGAGATCCCAGAGGACCCTTGCTGAAGCCCTTCCAGCCAGTTGAGCAAACATGCTGCACAGCTGGCCGAGACAGGCGAAAGGGAGGGGAGCGAGTGGGTGGATGAAGCCTGGAGTTTTAGGCCGTTTGTTTTCATTCTCATTTTCATGGCAATAACATCCAGTCTGGGTTTGCTGGGTCAGGGGTGTAGTCCTGCTTTCCAAGCTCTAAGGTAATCCCTGTTCCTCCTTCCCTTCCCAGCCTGGGCCTGTTTTTTTCTTGTTTTTTTCTTTTTTTCTTTTTTTTTTCTTTTTTTATTGTAGTAGGATCTGAATCCATGAGCAGACAAGGCAGCCCAGAGGAGGCTTGAGCCCTCTCCCATGACTGGCAAGCATCTGTGCTGGGCAGGGTGTCCCAGCTGAGAGCTGCTTTTGCTCTGCAGGGTGGTTTTGAACCTTGTTTGAACCAAACTCAGGATTTTGAGTCTTGCTCTTCATTTATGACTCATTCAGAGGAAGATGTGGGCACTCTGGGAGGGAATATGAAGGATCAGGATGATGCGGAGGCAGAGAGCTTGCCGTCTACAGGAGGCAATTAGGACCACCAGAAAGAGATCCCACCAAATGTCCCTGCTTTGCTCTGGTGGTTCCCCAGTTGCTCAGTACATGTGCATTAGCGTCTGCCTCCACATAGCCTGGGCTGAGAGGAGGTCACTGGGGAATGGTGTGGAAGGACTCCAGAAGTGACGGGGTCTGCTCGGGATGCCGGAGGAGGTGTTGAGGCTGGAGACGCAGAGCTGGGTCAGAGGACCCAACGGGGTGCCACAAGTGTATCCCTCCATCTGAGAAACCCAGAGGGTTTCCTTTGTGAAAGAGCTGTGGGGAGCAAGGGATCTGACTGGACCTGGCTCTCAAGAAGACGCAGACAGCATTTGCAAGATGCTGCTTTGCCTGGAGGAGATGGGAGGATGAGAAACAAAAGGTGAAGAGTCAGGGAGGTCAGCAGCTTGGCAAGGTGGATCTGCGGGAGGGATGTGAGAGCGGGGAGGGCGAGTGGGTACAAGTGACAGAGCAAAGGCAGTGGAAGTGGGGAAGATACGGGGGGGGAAAGGGTGACTAAAAATGCCTGTGGCAGGAGGTACCATGTCAGGGCCTTCACAACAGGCATGTGCCATGCTGGGAGACTTGCAGGAGGCAAAGTGGATTTTATGACATTTCATTACCCAGAGGTCAGTGATTTTTTCAGCTTCCATGAAATGTAAATGGGAAATAATGTGGGAGAGAGCAAGGTACTTCCATGGTGTGAGACGAGGGTGCTGGGTTAGAGCTTCCAACTGCACTGAGACTTTAAGGTTGTCTGGTGGTTTGTTGTCTCTTTAAACCAGAGGTGGGAGATGGGTCTGTGTCTCACCAGCTGCTGGGATGGACACTTTGGGACACTTCACAACACGGCCTGGGGGACAGCTAGCCTTGTGCAGAGGGCATGGAGAAGGCAGCAGTTTTTCCTGCCACAAGGCAGCTTGCACGATAACCCCCAGCTTGGGAGTGATACGTGCCGAGTTTTGCTCTGCCGGGCCAGCCCATTCGTCTGGTTATGGAGAAATCTCAGGGTCTGTCCAGGCTTCTTCAATAGCTCTGCCTCTCCTTTGGGGCTGGGAGTGAGGGGGAGCACGTGCCGCTCTCGCCCTGTGACAAGTTGTTTTTGCAAGTGGCTGGGATTCAGCATCTCCAGCACATCCCCTCTTAATGCTTCCTGTCTGCACTATCAATTCTCGTTCTTCCTGCCTTTGCTGGACCCTGGAAGCGGTTCTACCTTTCGAATCTGAGGACCCTCCGTCCCTGCCAGCCAGGCCTTGGGAGTTAATAATTACAAAGACTAATTACTTCTGGTGCTGCCTTGCAAAGCTGAAGATCTTTCCCCTCCTCCCAAAAGTTCCTTGAAGATAACAAAGGTTGCAGCCATCGACACAAACCTCTCGGACACTTCGCTCCGAGACTTCAGAGCATGGGGTTGGCCTCTGTTGTCACCGTGGATCCTGGCCACGAGGCAGGGCAGGGCTGTAGATGACATGGACACCCAGGAGAAGCTGGGACAGGGAATTGCTCCCCGTGTAGTATCTACAGCGGCGCTCTGCCGTGGATACAAGGATCACCATGTCTAACTCGCCTGCCTTTGGTGGTGTGTCTGGCAGCGAGGCAGAGGATGGGGCAGCTGAGGCCAGGGGGGGAGCTGCCCCTGTGTGCGAAGGCTCGGAGGGGATACCACCGCCTAGAGGAAAGCCCAGGGCAATGGCAAGGTGAGGCGCAATGGGAAATGTGGGGGAAGGACCGATGTGGAAAACATACTCTGAGGGTGGCCTGCGAGGGCAGGGGCAGTTTTTGGTCCAACGGAGGCACTGTCACCAAAATTACAGTGCTGTCAATCCAGAGGTGGTTGTGGGATCTGCTGTGGGACTGGGGTGACAGCAGGAGCGTTTTGCCCTTTTTGTCCCAGCGGGTAGACATGCTCCAGGGACAGGGAAAACGGGCTGTGCATTCCCTGGAGCACTTTCTGGGGAGGTGGGAACCCCGCAGTGCTGTGAGTGGCAGTTGTCTCCCTGCCTGTAGGTAATGCCCCAGTGAGAGGATGAACTCCCCAGAACCATAGCTCCTCTTGATTTCGGTGGTGGGCTGTGGAGCGGGTCGGTCAGTTCCAAATGCCCCAGGAATCACCTGGGGCTGACCCTTTTTGCCCCTCTGTGCTAGCAGAGCAGAGCAAGCAAGGAAAAAGCTTTCAGGATGAGTATGCCCCGGGCAAAGGGGCTCCTCCATGCACGGGTGGTGATGCAGAGGGGAAGGAGAATGGGTGGACAGAAAACTGCGTGTTCCCGCTGCTTTGCAGGGAGATTGTAAATCAGCACGGCCGCACGACTGCTCTCATCTAACTGGGAGAGCCGCCCCGCTCCCTCAGCCTCCTGGAGACAGCGAATGCAAGGATGAGCTAGCTAAAAATTGGAGCCACAGCATCCAAAGTCCAAAGCTCAGTAACGACAAGACTGCTTTTTCTCGTTCGTGTAAG
>NW_008824186.1:9347212-9347879 GCF_000699105.1 Pygoscelis adeliae | reverse complement strand
ATTTCCCCCATCCTTGCACTGTCCTGTATAATATCACTTCTTTACATCCCAGGCTTCCCACAGAGCTGTTTCAGCGGGAGTCTGAGGGCACGCTGCATGCCAGGGAGGGATGATGCGTTTACAGGGAGCGTAAGGGTGTCACCAGTTGCTGGCATCAGTTTGAATCCCTGGCTGAGCATATATCTTCTCCCAGGGCCCCTCCAGCTATGCAGGCTGTAAATCGTAGTGACCTCTGCTTGCACAGAACTGCTTCCCCTGTACCAGGCTCACGGCAGGGGTTGTCTCTCTGCAACCTCAGCCTCGCAGGAAGGCTTTTCGCTCACCCCAGCAGCGCGCATCTCAGACATCGTTGAGTCAGGAGCCCCCGATCAGGACGACGACAGTAATTCTGAGGTTTGTGTTTCTAACGCCTATCCCCTAGGCCTTTCACGGGGCTTGCAAACTCTTCCACGCATCACAGGTCTGGAAACGTCCCTGGTTTTACCGCGAAGAGGCAAGACCGGTGGGATTTCCAGGTCGGGCAGCCGCAGCTCCAAGGAAAACACAAAGTACCGTGAGGCTGATAAAACCATTACACCCGGCGACACGCCGAGGGGACGGGGCGGGGCGGGACGGGACGGGACGGGACGCCGGGCCCCAGCTCAGCACCACCCGCCGAACGGATCCG
>NW_008824186.1:9338938-9339637 GCF_000699105.1 Pygoscelis adeliae | reverse complement strand
AAAGCCCAGTGCTTTCCCTGAATTCTGAGTTTAAAAATCCCGGTCCAGTCCCACTGTTGCCCACCTCTAACAAGGACAGCCATTTCTCCCACTGGCCAGATTTCCCCCATCCTTTCACTTTCCTGCATAATATCACTTCTTTACATCCCAGGCTTCCCACAGAGCTGTTTCAGCGGGAGTCTGAGGGCACGCTGCATGCCAGGGAGGGATGATGCGTTTACGGGGAGCGTAAGGGTGTCACCAGTTGCTGGCATCAGTTTGAATCCCTGGCTGAGCAGACATCTTCTCCCAGGGCCCCTCCAGCTATGCAGGCTGTAAATCGTAGTGACCTCTGCTTGCACAGAACTGCTTCCCCTGTACCAGGCTCACGGCAGGGGTTGTCTCTCTGCAACCTCAGCCTCGCAGGAAGGCTTTTCGCTCACCCCAGCAGCGCGCATCTCAGACATCGTGAGTCAGGAGCCCCCGATCAGGACGACGACAGTAATTCTGAGGTTTGTGTTTCTAACGCCTATCCCCTAGGCCTTTCACGGGGCTTGCAAACTCTTCCACGCATCACAGGTCTGGAAACGTCCCTGGTTTTACCGCGAAGAGGCAAGACCGGTGGGATTTCCAGGTCGGGCAGCCGCAGCTCCAAGGAAAACACAAAGTACCGTGAGGCTGATAAAACCATTACACCCGGCGACACGCCGAGGGGACGGG
>NW_008824186.1:9337346-9338009 GCF_000699105.1 Pygoscelis adeliae | reverse complement strand
AGGGCGTCTCGCCGGGAGAAGCCGGGCTGGGTTCCCCCTTGGGTTTCCATTGGGGTTGCTTGTTTTGTTGTGAGCACCTCGCGTCCTTGCGGCCGAAAGCCTCCCGGCTCAGTCCGGTCCCAAGGCTCCGCAGGCGCGTGTTCGTGCGTGCAGTTGTGTGGAAGTCAAGTAAGGAGGCGGAATAAGGAGATACCGGCTCCACCGGCGACATAAGGACACGGTGGGTGATTGCTGTCTGCCGAGGCAAATACAAGAAATACAAATTGCATGTTAACGCTGTAATAAAATGCTACCGTATGCTTTGCCCAAAGCTTTTGCGAGGCATGTCACCCAGCGCCTGGTGGGGCGGCGAGCACCGAGGCCGCTTCATGGCGGTGCGGAACGGCGGCAGCAGTCGGGCTTCTGTCCTGATCGGGATGGAAAAGTCGGGTCCTCTTCGCAAGCCTGAGGGCGAGAGTTTAACCTGGAGGGACCCACAGAGCTGTTTGGGTGGGAAATGACCCTGTCAGATCAGCACTGCAGGAAACATGTGGGGCCCGCTGGAAAAAGTGCAGAGCCTGCACATTTATTTGCTTTTTCTACAGAATCCAACTTCAGAAGGTTGTGGCGTGTTGGTTTTTGGTGTTTTTTTTTTTTTTTTTGTAAGTTTGCATTTCTTGTTTA
>NW_008824186.1:9314805-9337215 GCF_000699105.1 Pygoscelis adeliae | reverse complement strand
GGGGGGGTGTATGTCAAAGCTCCAGCTGGACACTGGAGACTGGGGCTGGGCTGGGCAGAAGCCAGCATAGCCAGGGCTTTTGTGGGGGTTCTGTCTGCACGGTGTGGAGAATGCGCTATTCCGTCATAGAAGATGGGATGATTTTTCAGGGTAGGTTTTTAGGTCCTTTGGCATTACGGCGTGTGGGTGGGACTGTTCCATTCCTACGTGTCCTCTGGTTTTCTTCCGTAGCGCGTGGAAATACACTGGAATACCTATCTCCCGAGACAACTTTCATCTGAGAACTTGAGAGTCATAAAGAAACAACATTTTTTTTTTGTCTTCCTGTTATGTATGGGTTACACTGGCTGTCTTAGCAGTTTAGTGGGGTGTTGAAATGTCCCTTTTGCTTGCTTCTTTATTTTTTTTGCTAGCTGCTTGGTTTTGAATCTAGCTTTCCCTCTATGCTCTGGTTTTGGTTTTTTTTCCTTTCTGATCACAGAAGCTGGAGGTGCTGGGACTGGCTGGGGCCCTTCTGGTGTGTTTCCGCTCTAATGCAGGAGAACCTGGAGAAACATGTTCTCTGCACCTTACCCTGTCTAATCTCAAAAGTCCACAGCAGAGAGGGCTTCCACTATGCCAGTTGAGAAATGGTTTAACTGTTGAACAGACCTCTCTGTTTGGCATGCTTCCTCTGCTCCCTGGCAAATCCATTGCAGAGAACCTCCCCTGATCTCGGGGATGAATTGGTCTCGTTACGTCCCCACCTTCCTGTAATGGATTTAATTCCTTCCTTTGACTCACTCTCTTGCTCGATCCCTCCCCTTCCTTAGTGTTTGGAGCCTTTGGAGACCTCCTCATCCCGTTAGCGATGTCACTGTTTAGGTAAGTGATCCGCGTTAGCTAGTCTTGACCTTTCTAAACCATTTTATTTCTTCTGTGCAGTTCTGCCTTTCCTCTGATTAACCAAATGTGCCAGCAGAGCAGCCTAACTGGATGGAGCAGGCACTGCACGCTCTGGACACTGTGTAGTTCGCACTTGCGCGTTCTCTCGCACCTCAAACTGTAGATGCCTGCCCAGTCTGGGAGTTCCTGTTGGTCGTGGCTCGCTCAGTCAGGCGTATCCCTCCATGTTCGTGCATATCGCTTTTTATCAAGCAGTCCCAGCATGCTGAATAGCTCAAGATGAATTATCTTTGCTTGGAGGCACTGTCTGTCCTTTTTCCTCTGGCCGAAACTAATCTTATTTTCTTGCCCTTTCCCCAAGGCACCCTTTCATGTTATTTTTCACACTTCCAAATTTAGTAGTATCACCAGGACGAGCCTCCTTTTTGAGATCTTCCCAGTGAATGTTCAGTAAAACCAGGTGAAGTCAATGGGACACAAAGGATAGTTTCTATCCTTTCCTACCTTCTTAGCACTGCTGTGTGACCGTCTTTCTGGTGCTTTCGCTTGTTCTTGCTCAACAGAGAGGTCAGCAAAATCTGTGATACCGACTGCATGTCCCCCTCCCCCAGTTCTGTAGTCAAAATGCTGTCCGCGTGGCGTGGCAGCAGGGATGAGCCTGTGCTCTTCGTCTGCCAAGGGTTCAGAGAGTTTTCCAGGTGTGCTTTTCCACATGCTTTCCTGTGGTACCTGAGCTGAATTAGCTGGTAGCTGCTTCTTCTTTCCCTCTTCGGAAGATGACTGTGGGCAACTGTTCTCATGGACAGCTTGGGGTGGGGGGACAGAAAGGGAGCAATCTGAGTAGAAAAGGTGGTAGCACCATGCTGTTGCCAGGTGGCATAGCCTAGGAGAAAAAGGCCTGTCAGTAGTTGGGCCTCATGGTTTGACTGCTTTTTGTGTTTGGGTGGGATGAGGGAGAGCAAGGCTCTTCGGAGCTGCAGATGGCTGAGGAGATAAGGCCAGTCTGTGCTCTGTCGTGCGGTATGGGGCTGGAGTCAGAGCGAGGGGCAAGAGTGTGGCCTGGCTGGAGTACAGGAGGTAGGGCAAATTCAGGAGAGGAAAGGACAGAGATTGGGAACAGGGAAGAAGAGAAAGTGAACCTAACCAAAAGAAGGTGATAGCTTCGCTGCAGGAGGAGGTAGTGGGCAAGAAGCAGCAGCCAGAAGGGGCGTGCGGGAGGAGGGATTGGTGCTGTGCGTGGAAGAGAACAGCACCACAGCTCAGCTAAGGCTTGTGACCCAGAGATAGCTGGCAGCAGGTTAATCTGTGGTGCAGTGTGTGTGTCCTGCTGAGTGGCTGGACATGATAGAAAGCTTCCACGGTGTGCAAGGCTTGATCGCGCTCCCGTGGACTTCAAATGGCCAGTGACCACGTGAGGACAGTTCAATGCATGAAGAAGGGGTGATGCCTGCGCTCTAGGCAACACTGTGGTTGCAGTGCCCTATCATGCAGGCACTCAAGCCTACGTTTTCCTCTCCTAAGACCCCAGCAGCTGCAAAGCCTACTAAATTCATCAGCCTCTTCCAGGGTCTGTGTTAGTCTGTTGACAGTTAACAAAGTCCTGCTGAGCACTGGGGAACAGTGTCCTGGGTGACTCTTCTGGTTTCCTCTTTCTAGTACATCGCTACTTGCCAGCCACTGAAACTAAAAAATAGGGCTTCATCTCAGCTCAGTGGGAATACAGTGTTTTAGACAGCTCTGTGGAGGACTTTGGTGGGAAACCAGTAGGTTAAAAATAGATCCTTCCCCTCTGAAGCAGGGGTGGGGAGGAGAGGAAGGCTGGGTTTGCAGTGAAGGGGATTAGGGTCTGTATATTGCTAGGCAATAGGAGAGCTGTGCTTGCTTTTTCTTGCTACTTTCCTTCAGTTGGGGAAGCAGTGTCTCTGAACTTAGGTCTACTGGGTGTATACCGGAGTCCGGAACAAGCCAGCTGCCGTCTGTTTCTCTCTGAAAGCAGGCAAGAACGGGATTCCTGGAGCAGCTATCTTTAGTTCTCCTGCTTTATCCTGAGTTAATAGTATCTGGGATATGCTGGTTGAGAAGGGTAAAACCAGGAGTTACTAATAGCATTGCTTTGCCTACTAAGCTTTGTGTGCTCAGAATTATCTGCGAGGGACTACTCAATGTTGAGAAACCAACCCTTCTTAAAAGCAGTGCAAGCTGGGCATCTCAAACTAGACTTGGTGTGATTCTTAAAGATCCTAGGATAGGAGTGGAGGTTTCCCCCGAAGTCTTTATTTTAGACTGTCATCTCCTCTTCTGTTGCCGGCCTGGAAGCAATCCATGCCAAAAGGGTGAAGTACTTCGGTAGGGAGGCAGTGCCTGCATGCAGGGTAAAGGAACTGGTGCTGCTGCTGCTGGACACAAAGCAGGTCCTCTAAGCCAGTCTTGGCCTCTTCACGCACCATCACCCTCCCTGCCTCGCTTCAGTGCCCGTGAGAGGCTGGAGGTGGATGTGTCGTGAGTGTTAGAGGAAGGCTGTGAATTGCCCCCATAAAAAGTTTCACTGCGCTGGTACCCCGCAGCCAGGCCAGTTTTGAGGAAGACAGCCAGAAGCAACCAGCTGTGGGACGCTGGAAGACACTAATGCCATCCAAAGGCAGCAGGGAGGAGTCAGAGACTGGATGCCAGGATGCTGGAGGTGTGGATGAGACCCAGTCCACCGAGCAGCTCAACGTGTCACGGCTACGCAGCTCTTCAGTGGAGATCCGTGAAAAGGGGTCTGAATTCCTGAAGGAAGAGCTGCACAAAGCACAAAAGGTAAGGCCCGGAGTTTGTGAGAACACCTGAGCGTGGCGGCACAGATTTGAGCAGTGGGGGTTTTCCTAGAGGTGGTGCTGAGGGGATCAGGGTCTGAATGTGGCTGTGCTGCAGTCTGGAGCAGGCAGAAGAGGAGAGAGATTGAGCTGAGGTGGCCATAAAGTGCTTTGGAGCAGGACATCAGTTGCTAGGTTGACCCAAAGTGTCCATGCCAACATCCAAATTAGTCCTGGAAACCTGCTGCAGAAAGCAGCTTGAGGCAGGCTGTGCTTACTATGGAGCCTCCTTCCTAATGGCAAATGAGCAATTCCAGCCTGAAAAGCCTGCGACAGCTTGTGGAGGGATGCCTTTGGTGACGCGGAGCGTGGTACGGAGTTTAGCGACAGGAGTCTTGGGCCGGGGATCCATGCTGTGGCGGGGAGGAAATGGTGTGATTGACAGGTGGGGGGGGGCAGGCAGGCATCAGCACTACTGGGGCCCGCTATGAACTCACGCGTTCCTCTCCATTTCCGCAACAGGAGCTGAAGCTGAAGGACAAAGAATGTGAGAGATTGTCAAAAGTCAGAGAACAACTGGAGCAGGAACTAGAGGAGTTAACAGCTAGCCTATTTGAGGTACCACCCTCTTCCTTTTCCCATCATTTCTTAAGCTAAGCTTACATCCAACTCCTTTAAGACAGGCTTTCCCTGAACTTCAAGCCATCTCCTTCCACAGTTTCCTCCTTTCCCCTGTTCTTTCCCACTTGGAGAAGCAGAGCTGGGCAGTGCTGCAGGTAGAGCCTCAGAGCAGGGGCTTGTACCTGCTCCCGGGGAGCATTTGCATGCTTTTCTTTCCCCTTCTAGCAGCTGTGGGGTGGCATAAAGAGCACAGTAGTTATGGGCCTGTACATCTGGTAGCAAAACCAGGTGTGGGGGTGCCCATAGCTGGAGGTAAGCGTGGCTCCCTGTCCCTCTCCCGTGCCTGCTCTGTAGTCTGGGCAGCAGCTGCTGTGTAATAGAGACGATTCCCTGGCTCGTGTCAGCCCTTGCTTGGGGTGGGAGCAAGCTGGATGTCCTCATATACTCTGCTCCAGTGAGTGTTCAGAAGGCCTGTTGGTTGTTTTTTGGTTTTTTTTTTTGTAACGTGATTCTTGCCAAGCTCTATCCTGGCAAAATCCCATTTACCAGCAGCTCTAACGTCTGGATCTGACTGGGCGGTGAGGAAAGCCAGAGCCCATCTGTACCTTTGGAACACAGGCTGGTGCTGAGTGCGAGGGCCTCAGCATCAGTGAGAGAGCATCCCGCTCCTGGAGGTTTGGCTGCTTGGGCTCAGGGCAAACTTAGAGATAATGTAGCTGAGGGCTGTCCCCTTCCTTTGGCGGCCTTGGACAGACTGCTTCCAGACAGTGCTGCGGGGAGGCCCTGGCTGGGAGTCACGCCGCTCTCCTCTTCCCGTGGGAGATGCTTTTAAGCTAGCCTTTACCATTTGGCCCCCACCTGAGCTACAGCTCCTGCTGTCTTGCAGCCATGCCCAGAGCAGTGAGGGCTGGCCGCTCCGCAAGGGAAGTGGGAGCAAAGTGCAATAACAAGTCAGGCAAGAGCAGTGACCTCACCACAGAGGAGCCAAGACGTGGAGCAGCAAGTCTGGATCAGGATCTGTGCCACAGACAGCAATCGGGGTCAGAAAAGAGTCCAGTGATCAACCAGCAAGTCTGCAGTGACAACGCAGGCCTGAGGTCAAGTCAGGGAGCCAAGCCTGTGAGTCTGGGTCAAGGTCAGAGTCACGGAGGCATTGGACTGGGCGCAGACGCAGCTGCTACACAGCTGTGATGTAGCACGGGTGGGTGCTAATGTTAAAGCCTTAGCTTTAAAGCAATTCCCAAGGGCAAGGAGGGTTAGGCCCTTGCTTCTAGCTTTCTTCACAGCAGCCCATATCAGTGAAAGACATGACCTTGGACTCAGCCAGCTAAACTCTTCAATTTAGCCAACTACACTCCTAGAAGGGGGAATGCACTCCAGGCTCTGGCACTGGGAAATCCTGGGGGAAGGCTCTTCACAGCTGACAGAGTAGAACCCTTGGATGTGGCAGTGATGTCTGTCCCCCCGCTTGCTTGCCCAGAGCATGCAATATGGCAGAGCGTTGGCCTGCCCTGGTGGCTTTATGAGTTGGGGCTGCAACAGGCAGACTAAAATTCTCTCTGGTCCAGGAAGCGCACAAGATGGTGAGAGAAGCAAACACTAAACAGGCGGCGTCAGAGAAACAGCTGAGGGAGGCACGGGGGAAGGTAAGAACTGCACTCTCTGTGACTCGATCTCTGTGCTAGGTTAGTGCCGTCCCTGCCCAGCCTGGCCACGGTGCTGTTTGTTGGCTGGAGGAGAGTAAAGTGCCTGCAGCTCCGTCCCTCTGAGATGCTGCATTTGCTCTGTTCCCTCTCCAGCAGACACCGAGTGAGGGGGAAAAGGCATCCTTGCAGGCTGCTGCTGGTCCAGCTCCCCTTTGAGAAACGGATGCCAGGGGAACCACAGAGAAGTGACACGCTGTTTAATTGCCACAGCTGTGGGGATGGAGAGAGCAGGGAGCTGGGGAGTTGGAATTTCCTGACAAGGCTGCATCACGGGGCTGCTCAGCTGGTTCCTTCTTGAGGAGAGAGAAACTTCTTCTGGGTTATTGGGGTCTAAAAAGAGCCTGGGGCAAAATGTGCTCAGGCTGAGGAGGAGAGGGATGGGTTCCCAAATAGCTGCGGTTTAGCCCTGCCTGTTTAAAATTCCAGGTGATGGTGTGCATTTGAGAGGATGGGGAGAAGGCTTCATGACTGGGCTTGTAGCTGGTTCCCCGTGGCTTTAGTGTTTGGTGGGGTGCAGCAAGCTCGAGCTCAGCAGGTGCTGAAGGTGCTGTTGACTCTTGCCTTGTCTCCTCAGATCGACATGCTGCAGGCAGAGGTCACAGCTCTGAAGACGCTGGTGATCACATCCACACCTTCCTCTCCGAACCGGGAGCTGCACCCTCAGCTCCAGAGCCCTTCTAAAGCTGTCTTCAGGAAGGGCCATGGGCGAAACAAAAGCACCAGCAGCGCAATGGTCTCAGCTGCCAGCCAGAACGTGACTCCGGAGCCAGTCAGTCATGAGTGCAAAGAGGTGGGTGAGGGCCACTCACTGCATCGGCCTTGCAGCCACTGCTGTGACCGTGCTCAGGGAGCTGTGCGGCTTCTGACTTGGGCTTCCTGGAGAGCTCTGTGATTTCAGTGTTGGGAGAAGCTGTTTGCACAGCAATGTGGCTTGTTTCCTAAATTTGTGCTGAGGCAGGCTCTGGAGGGTTTCCATTTGTGGAGATTTCCTCTTCTGGGAAGCGTGTTGAAGGCTGCGTCAGGACAACTGCTAGAGGAAGCAGTTGAGGGATCCCTGGAGGGCATGGACAGATCCAGGAGTTACCAGTGCTGAGAGTGGATATGTCAGGAGTTGCTGAGCAGAAGCCAGTCGTTTGCTGCATCTTTGCCAGATTTGCTGTTGTTCCTTCTCTCTACCTAGTTTGGCTTGGACACCAGGACACCCCCGTCGACTTGTAGTTTCTGTCACTTACTCGGTGTTCTTGGGCGTGTCACTGTTCTTCCTCTTTGCAGAGCATATATTTAATTAATTATATTTAATTCCTTCCTCACTGGAAGGAACTGGGCAGAGGAGCATACAAAGCATTTGTGAGTATCTTTCAAACAAACCCTGTTTAATTCTCTTGGGTGATCCTTTGATAGTCCCCTACCTGCTGTGACCGTGGGTGTAAGTAACGCTTCTTCCTGCTAGCAGGACCTTTCTGGGAACTTTCCACTAGCCAGATGTGTGCACAGCTGTCCTGGGGAGCAAAAAGGAGGCAGCTTATGGCACTTGGTCAGGAAGAATGAAAATGAGTGAGAATGTGGGGGGGGAATATGTCTCCCTAGTGATTTTTTGGGAGCTGCGGCCTCTGTCATGAAGAATTGTTGAGGGAACACGGAGGCACCTGGTCACTTGGCTTGTGCGGGAACGTATGCGGAAGGTCCACTTGTGAAATTCATACTCTCACCAAACAGGACAGTGCTGGCAACACTGCTAACGTCTGGTTTTGGCAATGGATTCAGTGAATGCGCCTTGTCAGCTTCTGCACAGTGCTCTTGTTGCTAGAGTTTGGATGAAATGCTTCAGGCAACGTTGGCTATAGCCATTGTCCTGAGACAGCAATAGCAAGGAGAGATGAAGATCTTTAACTGTTCACAGGCAGAGAGGAACAAAGGCTATGTGAGAAAGAAAACCAAAGGAAAAAATCAGTTCAGTAAGTGTGAAGGCCTGATGCACTGGTTTCTCTTGGTCAGGCAGGGAACAGTCCAGATACGCTGGAAGGTGCAGTCAAATGCAGTCAGCTAGAAGCTGCTTTGAGGGCCAGGAAGAAAAAGGTTTTAATCTTTTTAAGGTCCTGTGACCTCTCCCAGTGCTAACCGTTCCTCCAGTCAGAACAGAGGAGCTCCAAACTGAGAGCCCGGGTCGGTGAACCACTGACTGCCATGTAGAAGTTGCCCTCTGCCTACAGTAAGCAGAGATAACTTTTGCCTACTGGGTAGTTCATTTTGCTGTTCTTGGCTCAGTCTCAGCGAAGCTCGTGTTGACGATCTTCAGAGAAATGCTAGCTCTTGTGACTTGCTTGTTAAAGATTTCGACCTGTCATTTCTTTGTGTAGGTAATTTCCACATGGTGCAGATATCCTGGGGCTTAAAATCCCAGGGCTACAGCTTCCAAAGTGACTAATAATTTTATACATCAAGGGTGGGGTGGTTTTTCTGTTAACTTGTTAATTTCTGTCTCTCAAATTCCTTAGTGGCCTATGTGAGAGGTGATGAAAGGGAACCTGGCGTTCAGAAAGTTGGTGCTGTATGGAAAAAACATGCCCCATCTTAAACCGAGCCTAAAAATGACAGAATTTCTGTTCCCTTTTTGCACCTCAAGCTGAAGTCAAAAGGGCTTGTGGCCCTGCGATGTCTTGAGCGGCACGCTTAGTTCCCTGGAAGGGCGGACTTGAGCCTTTCTTTGTATCTTCTGTTTTGTCTCATGGTTTTTTACCTCCCTTTCTTGCTTGTCTCTCTAAACCTTTTCCTTCACTGTCTGTCTCTTCCTCTGCCCTCAAAGTCTGGGTTACCCGCTCTGCTCTCTCTGCTCCTTTGTATCATCCCTGGGAAGGCTATCCACATCACCTATGAACCAGGCTGGCAGGCCTTGGGGGCAGATGCTTCCTCATCCTTGCGGCAGGTAACCTTTCTGGACAGCACTGGGGAGGGGTGGGACCCATCTGCCTCTCGCACTTCCAGCCTTTCAGTTCTAGCTTCCTTTTATGCTAACCTCCATTTTTTTTGTTGTTGTTTTGGTTTTGTGGTTTTTTTTCTCAATTTGTTTTTCCGTCTTGTGGCTCTGAAGCTGTCTCCTGGTACCACGTGAGGAGTCTCCGTAGCATAGAGCGAGTGTGCTAGAACCCAGACCTTTTTCAGCTTTGTTCACTTATGTTCTTTGTGTTGCTCAGCAGGGTTTCTTTAGTTTTGTTTTTCCTTTCAGCAGCTTTAACAGGATTTGCTGGCCTTTTAAGGAGGTGCCCTGTCAGTCAGGTTGGTGGTTCTGCTAATGATCCGTCTGGGGTTTAAACGTCAGGTCCCAGAGAGTCTCCAGGACTGAAGTATTTTCAGCTGGACAGGGATGGAGGGAACAACCTTCCTGCTGGCTCAGGGGATGGGAGCAAGCTCTGTCCTGGGTCCCTTTCTGCTGAGCAATGACAATGCTTGCGGGCCCACCTGTAAAAGGCAATGAGCGGACATTAGAATGGGGAAAGCTGTTCCTACTCTTTGAGTTCCCTTTGAGAGACCTCCTTTCCTGCAGTCGGCTTGCTTCTGCAAGCCTGTGTGGCTGCCCAGCGTTCCCATTACTTCTGCGACGCCCCAAACACCAGAGTTCTGGGCTTGGAGTGGTTTTTAAAGGGCTGGCATACCCTGCGAGCTCATGCTTGGGCTCACTGAATGTAGTCCTGCTGGTGGCTGTCCGTTAATAGCTTTTTCCAATTCGTCCTCTTCCGTAGCAATCCTTTCCTTACAGAAGGGTTCTGCCTCCTGTGTCCTGGGTGCCATTGCCACTGTGCTTTGCCATTCAGCTGCTCTCGTCATTCCTGCCGTGGGCTGAGTGGCCACTTGGCCTGTTTGGTGGTTGTGTGGTGGCTTTCCTGCAGCAGAGCTGCTGCCCTGTCCTGGAGCAAGATGGGGTAGAGAGGTGCCTGCAGGTTTCTGGCAGAATAAACCCAGTATGGCTGTGTCAGTCTGGCACAGAACTGCTGATGGGTGGGAGATGAAAGGTCCTTGGAGCAAGCCAGCTTCCCTCAGACACTTCTGTGATGTCTGAGCCTTTCTAGATGCCAAAGCAGATGTTTCGTATTTAGGTTACCTGCATAGTAACATATACCTTCTGATATGATATCTCTCACTCCACCCACCTTCCCGTTCCTCTTGGACACTTGCTGCAGGTCGACTCCATTTTATTTGCTGAGTTCCAGGCCTGGAAGGAATCTCCAACTTTGGATAAATCCTGCTCCTTCCTGGACAGAATTTATCGAGAAGATGTAGGACCTTGTCTGGACTTCACTAAGCAGGAGGTGAGTGCTGGAAAAGGAGGACAAAAACTGCGCAGTCTGGCAGCACCGAAGTTGCACCTTTATGGAGGTGACCTTTGCACATTCATATCTGTGTTCATTTCTCTTTGCCGCAGCTGTCGGAGCTGGTGCGAGTGGCTGTGGAGCAGAATACACTCACCATTGAGCCAGTTGCTTCCCAGACACTGCCCGTGGTGAAGGTGTCAGCAGAAGAGTGCGGTGGGCCGAAGTAAGGAACCGTGCTTATGCTCTCTTGTCCTCTCCTTGCTACTGGTCTTTTTGTACATCTAGTGGAGTTTGGCCAGGCCTTGCTCAGTCAGAGTTGAACAGTTCAAAGGGCTCAGCTCAGTGTTCACCGAGCCTATGACCAGTGGTAGTTCAGCTCAGCTCTTTTCGTGAGGAGGAGGATTAGCTCAGCTCAGCTGATGTGCTGTAGTTGACTGTTTTGGGGGATAACCTAGTGAGGTGTTAGTGCCCTTGGCTTGGGAGAGGTTTGGTTTTTTTTTCCCTTAAGGTAGCAACTTGTTTAATGTTCTCTGAAGGTGTGTTTGTGCATAACCTAGGGTGAAAGGATTGAGTCAGAGCTGCGTTATCTCACGTTCTTGCATCTTGTGAGGTTTGAGCTTACCTTGCACTCCTGACCTTGCTGGTGCTCCGGGTGGGTTTGAGGCTAGGTCAGAAGAGATCTCCCCTTGCTGCATATCGTCTTCCCCACCTGATGCTGTCACCTTGCCATCGGAACTGGGGCTATGGCTGCTCCAGATCTCGCGTGACTGTATCTGATGTGACAAACAAACTTGAGATTGCCTCAAAGAGGAGCACTCGGAGGAGTGACATGATATTCCAGACGAAGATACGGGATTTTATTCAGCTGTTGAATTTAAGTTCAGTCAGGGCTCGCTCTTTTTGTTCTTCCCTCCCTTACCTTCAAGCAGAGCACTTTCTAAGCGAAGGTGTTCCTGTAACAGTAAATGCTGCTCGCATGCAGGTTTCCTACCAGTCATCTCTAGGCAAATTGTTCCATGAGTATGTGTCAGGCCTGTTCCAAGAACAACCCATCCTGTGTTTATCCTTATTGGTTTCCTTTTGATTTTTTTTTTTGTGTGTGTGTCTTCACAGTGGGTTCCGGTCACAAATTGTAACGTAAGTGAAGTATTTATTTTTTAGTCGGTGATCAAAGATCTCAAATCCATTAACAAGTTACTAACTTAGTGTGATTTAGCAGCTCTGAGGCTAGAGCTGAACTAAGCTAACTTTTTAACCCTGTTTAATTTCCACCCAGCAGGATGGTAAGGAATTTTGCTATTGGCAATAAAGGACCCAAAAGGAATTTGTTCCCCTTTGTTTCCCAGATGCAAAACACTGATTTTTACGGCAACTTTGGAACGTGCTGTGGACCAGAAAGGACAAAGCTGGAGTCCCTGCCCAAGCTGGGACCTACCAGGCCTGCTTGTCTGTACCCTACTGTACAGACCTCAGTGCAACAGTTTGAGGAGTCTAGACAGGCAGGGACTGAGTTGGCCGCTATGTGACATTGCCAGACGTGCCATCATGAAAGCCGGTTGTCCTCAGTACCTCCTGGCCAGCATTTTGCTCTGATGCTCTACAGGCAAAGCGCCCTGGGGTGTGTGGAGCACTGAAGGGCAGGTGTCCAAACGCCGTGGTTCAGGTTACCTCTAGCTACAGCTGTGATAGCTGGGGTTACACCAAGTGGTATCAACCAAGCCAAGGGTGACCAGCAGGAGTCTCTTTTTCAGTGTGCTGCAATGCTCAAATTTAGGACCTCTTAAAGGTATCCCGTTTACAAAGGTATCGGTCATCCTGCACCTTCTGAGGATTTGATCCCCGTAAGTTGTGTTAATATTTGAGCAATGATTACTTCTCATTGCCTCTGAATGCTTACAGCCCATACTTCCACTCTTAGCTAATATTTGCCTTGATAGCAGTGGAAAGCAAGCACAGAGACATGCTCAGAAGCTCTCTGAAACATCTGCTCCCGTGTGTTGTCATCTTCTGTGGCCCACAGAGCAGTTTTTTGCAGCAGACACGAAGTCTCTGGGGAACGTGGTGATGACTATGCAGCAGAAAATTCTGCTTTACTGCTTTAAGTGGTGATAAAGGGAAGGGCAACTGGCTGGTGCTGGGAACCATTTGTCTTGCAAATAGCGGAAGGAAATGGCAAGAAAATAGAGGCAGCTGAGCTGTCTTGAAAAGACGATTTTCTTCACTCGCTCTGAAATCTCCTTACAATTGTGAAGCCAAGCTTCTTCCCTGTCTGCACAAGAAGGGACTGCCTTGTTCTTAGGAACTGCAAGCCTTATCCAAAGCCCCCTGAAGTTAGTACAAAGTCACTCATGCGGCTTCAACTAGAGTAGCTTCGGATCAGGCCCAAATTAATTAATAGGAGCCTAGCATAAAGGCTGCGGTGTGGCTGCTTTTGAGTTCTCAGCGTGAGCAAATTCTGCTCAAATGCTGGATTTACCTGTTTTGAGACTAGGTTTGGTTCCCAGCCAGCATGTTTGCATCCCATCAGGAAAGCTGATACACCTGAGCAGAATTCCTTCAGCAAAAGCCTTGCCTGGAACATGGAGGAGATGTGCAGAGACCAGATGACATTTGTTGTACTCTGCTCCAGCATCACCTCTTTAATATTTTCTGTGGTTTTGTCTTGGGCTCTTGGCCAGGGAAAGGGTACAGCCTTGGTTTGCTTAGGCATGGAATAATTCATGGTTCCAGATATTTAGCCTAAGGTCTCCTAAACTTGCCATTTATGGAATTTTTCAAGGAGCAAAAGGTTCATATCAGCCAAGGTTTTTTCTTCCTCATGCTGAACTGACACGGCGTCTGGCTTCTGAGCTCCCGCTTCCATCTCTTGGGGATAGTCTTGAGGTTGTTGAATTGCTGTGTGCCCTGCTGTGCCACTAGATTGCTGAAGGCTGAAGTGTTTTTTCTTTGTCTGCAGGAAATGTGCTCTGAGTGGCCTCGCCAGGACCTGCAAGCACCGCATCATGCTGGGGGATTCTGGGAATTACTACTACATTTCACCATCCTGCAGGGCCAGGGTGAGTCCTTCACCTTCTCAGGGTACCTCGGCCCTCCAGAATTGTTCCAAGCCCTGAGATGGAAGAGCTCTTGGGTCAGCCCTCAAACTGACAGAGACCTGTGGGGCTTGAGTTTGTTCCTGAAGTCGGGGTGGCTCTTGGTCGGTGACTAGGGTGCAGGTCTCCAGCCCTGCCTCAGGCTCTGGTGCTCTGCCTTAGGAGGAGTCAGAGAACTCCTTAGAAGGAACTCTGACAGGTTCCTTCAGGCAACCTGTCTTCAGTGTGTTTGCTTTCCGTGGTTTGATTCGGTACAGGGCTTTGATTGTTTTGCTTTGTTATTATTTTTTAATTCTCCTTTGTAAAACACAGTAATTTTCTGCTCTTTAAATGCTGGCTCTTGTTACTGTTCTGGTACAGATCAGTGACTCAAACGGTTATGAGAACAAGCTGTCCTTTCTTTGGAGGGGAGGGAGAAGGTGAACGATTTGTTAATGTTGCTGTTGGGGCCCGGATTCAACAGAGCATTTTAGAAGTTTATGCTTTCCTGAGTTGCATATCAGAAGAGCCGATCCTGCAACATGTGACTCTTCCTGAGACAAAAAGTTGGTTTTGTGCATGGACTTAAGTTGGCTAATTTTTGTCACTTGCACCAAAATACTCCAATGTGTCGTGAACGCCCTTACCTCCCTGCACACGCGCTTTCTGCCCAAACCTTCAACTCTAAAGAGTCTCATTCAGTCGGAGAGCAGCGCTCTTTGAAGGAAGATCACAGACTTGGCTGCCACATTAGGTAGTGATCACTTACGTCTCAAATCTGCAGCAGATTGGAGTTCCTGCACGGTGTGTCTCATGGGTTGTGCAATATCTTGAGATGGGATTGCAGATGCACAGAATTCTGACTTTTTTTTTTTTACCACCTTTCGTCCTACCTCTTCCCACCTGGTGGTGTGTAGTACTGTTCCTCAGGTGATGAACACCAAGAGCTCTCCTGCTGGGTGCTGTGCAAACCTCTGGACAGGCAAAGCAGTTCTGTAGCTGACTCCTTTTTTTTGTCTCTCTCCCTCAGATCACAGCGGTGTGCAACTTTTTCACATACATTCGCTATATCCAGCAGGGCTTGGTGAGGCAGGACGGTAAGAGGGGACAGTAGCTGGGTGCGGTGGGGGGTACCTTCTGTGGGACATTGGGAGGAATTAAGAGGTCCTATGCAGTGTGACAGGAATGGGGCCAGCTCGGGGTACCCTGAACTCCCTGTGTCTTTGAGAAACAGTTAAATGACAAAAGAAAGGCATGAGCAGGAGGAATAGATGCACCTATTCCTTGCTCATCAGCTTGTTGGGAGCTTTGCCCTGGATTGGAGCTGGTAAGGGGTGACCTGATGGGCCTGTCCTGCTGGACCCTCCAGCATGTCTGCTTCCCTCACTTTGGGGATGAGCCTGCCTGGGCTGCACTGAGAGCACAGCATAACATGAGGTGGTGTCCAGCTGTGCCTTGCTTACTAATTTTGGGTGTTTTTTTTCCCCTTCTCTTCCCCACACCCGTTTTGCTTTGCAGTGGAGCTGATGTACTGGGAGGTCATGCGGCTCCGGAGGGAGATGTCTCTGGCCAAACTTGGGTTTTATCCCAGTGAGATGTAAGCAGAGGCCTGAGCATGGAAGGAAACTGCTCCTGTATGAACGGCTTGTCAAACGCAGCCTGCCAAACAGATGAATGCAGTGCCTCTCCTGCAGTGGGCCTTGCTCCCTCCCCACCCTCCCTCTGCCTGAAGCTGATCAAGGAGCAAGAAGCACAAGTTCCACCTTCAGCTGTCCCATTTCCCCAACTGTGACTGGAATGCAGCTGCCAAGCTACCCCCTCAGAGCCGGGCTGGCCCTGGCTGCTTCTGGGGTGGCCGTCTATAGACTGTCCTCTATGGAGTCTCCTATATGCAGTGTATATCCATTGTTTTTTTTTTAAACTTTTGTTTTTATATGCAGTCTGCTTTGGCATAGTCTGCCTTGCACAGGGCTGGCCTCAGGAGTCCTGGACCTTCTTTGTAAGCAAGTCTTTCAGGACAGATGCTGGCTGTCTGTCCGTCTGTTCCACTCAGTCTTTAGGGTGGAGGGTGCTGTCCCCAACCATACACCTGGGTCCTGCTGACCACTTACTCCCCTAACGGCCCTGTAAATGCCAGCAGCACACAATAATCTTATGAAGAGCCATGAACAGCCTGTTTCCAAGTACTTCCTTGCTCCTTTTAAAGGAGCCTGCAAGAAGCTTTCTGCCAGCTGAGTCACAAAGAGGGATTTGTTTCTGTTTTTTTAGCTTGCGATTTGGCACTGGGGAATCCAGGCTGGGGGAACAGCCGGAGCAGGGGCTGGAGCTGTGCACCTGGGGCTTTCGGCAGAAGAAAGCGGGCAGGGAAATCGCGTAACTCACAGCTGGCCGCAGCTTGGCTGCAGTCTGCAGGATGTTTTCTCCTGGTCTAGAGAATCTGCTGCAGTTGTCACAGGCAGATGCGGACCTTGACGGGCAGTGCCCTGTGACAATCCTTGGTGCAGAAGTCCCTCCCTTACGGTGCTCCTAGGTACAAAACTCACGCACAAGCAGATGCCTTTGAGCTGTTCCTGCTCTGAGGGAGCTTTGGGCAGTACCATTCCCACTGTTTAGATAGAAACCACGGTCCCAGGCTGGGTTCTTTGTCTCCAGGAGCACGCCCAGGCTGGGCACTGTCTTGAGGCCCCGAGATTTCCTCCCCAGTATTACACCAGACCTAGAGATGCACATCCACTGGGAAACCCAGCTTCCCCTGGGCTGCCATCCCCAGTGAGGAAATTTTAGACAACTTTGTGTGCGCGTGTGAGGGATGTGGCTGCCGTTCCCGTATGCCTCAAAATGTGCTGGGAAGGATGTCGCTAAAGCTTTTGGAAAGCAGAGGCCTGCTATAGCTTGAGCTCAGGCCCAGGCTTGTCTGTACAGAACCGTGTTAAAGTCATGACAGTGTTTTGTAGCCAGTTTAGCCTTTTTTTCAGTGACTGTGGAATCGGCTCAGCCACCACCCACCCTGGAGGTTTCATCTCACGTGGCATTTCTGCACTCTTGACTGGCATGTCACCCTGTCCCTCTGCCGCCATCGTAACTCCCATCTTGGCAAGTTGGTGCCCAGAACCAGGTCACCATCCTCAGCTCCATTAAGTTTCATCCTCTCCTGGGAGATGCTACAGGCGGAACTCTGTATCTTCAGTGGAAGAAAATTAACTGAGCTGCTGTGTTTTTGTCCAGGGGAGGGAGTAATAGACGGGGAAGACAGAAGTTTTTGGTTTGGAACCTAATACAAGGACAGCTTCACAGCAGATCTCGGAACCGTCTGTGGAAGACCCCCATGAGCACAAGCTTTCCTGTCAGTGTGCACACAGTATGCTGCCGAGTTGCTCCTCAGGGGAGTCCTTTCCTTATAGCTATACTGGCATACGGTATTGCTTGGCAAGGGTTACTAGCTGTGTGAAACATGAGTCGTCATCCCCAGAGCTGGGAGAACACGTTCCCGACAATACACACGAGCTTTGAATCCACCTCCTTCAGCTCAGAAAGGGCTGACCTGCAAGTCCGAGTTGTTAACACCCCAGTTCTGCTTTTGCTTCCCACAGCTGGGTGCCCCAACTCATGCTGCTCACCCTAGCTAGGTGAGCGCGTACATCTGCTACTCTTCACCAAAGGAATATGTTTAAAATGTGGAGTAAAAGCCCAGAAAATACATCTTTGGGTAAGAGTCTGGCTGGGTCTTGAGCTAGTGATAAACCTGCACCTCTTTGGTGTCTGCAGACTTGTGGCAATTTGACATCAGCTTTTCCAGAGGAGAAAATAGAAATGTCTTTCCCCAGCTGCAGATTTCAGCTCAGGTAAATTCTCTCTCTGGTAGTTTCTCCTTGTATCTGCTCCCCCTGACCTTTTGATCTCTACATGTCATCCTGTGCCATTAGCTGCTACATTGCACAACAGACGTGGCTGCATTGCAGCACTGGGAATGAGATGATCTCTCTATGTAGGAGATGTTTTGGTTTGTGGGATTTTCCCCCCCGCCCCCCGGTGTCACTTTGTAAAGCACTTTGAGGTGAAAGGAATTAGAGAAGTGCATTGTACAAGGTTGTCTTACATTTAAAACAAAGCAGAGAGAACAATTTGTAAATTAATATGAAGTCACTCTGTTAACAGCGGGATGGTTGCACCCTGCTCTTTAATAAAGGAAAATAAACATTTGCTATTAACCTCTTTAAAGGTCTGATTGCAGTTCTAGGGTTGGGTTGGTTGGGGCGTGTGTGCTCGGTAGCCAAGAGAAAAGTCAAGTTTGGCTGGCATTGTGCTCTGTGCTTCTCTTGCCACTGTGCGTTCTAAGGGACTGGGGTTTTAATGCTTTTCTTCATCGGTCTGCCCCTCCCGGAGCTGGCTGCTCCCTGACTTCACCGGGGGACTAAGTGACAGCGTTTTGGTAGCAAGCAGAGTTTTTCCACAGGTATTTCTTGCGACAAGGCAGGCCCCTGTGGTTCTTGCTGAGGGAGGCTGAGGTTTCTTCCCGCTCAGTTGCGGTCTGCTTCAGTTTACTAGCTTGAAGCATTGCGTGGGATGTGCTGGCTGTCCCAAAGGCTGGTTAATTCAAGGATCTTCTTCCTTCCTCTTTCCTTGCAGGGCTGAGCAGTCTCCTGCTTTTCCTGTCCGCGGGTGGAGGCACAACTGTGGTGGGACCCTTTCGGAAGCTGCCGTTACCAGTGGGCCCTTAGGTGGTGTAGAGTGAATGTTTCTCTTCTCTGGAGACTTTTGGATCATGGACTCTTGTTTGGCCAGTCTTCCCTTGGCTGCACGGGGGCCTTGGGCTTTGGACGCAAAGGCAGGAGCTGGCAAGCGTGAGTCGTAGCAGCACCGGGGACTGAACTTGCTCCTGCTGTTCAGGTAATTCCCCCTGCTTTTAGCTGCAACTTGGTTTGAAAAAGGCTGCCTTTTCTCATCAAAAGGTAGATCCAGCTCCTGCAGGCCCTTTCTTGTCCTTTATAGAAGGAGAAGGGGGACGGTGGCTGGGTTCCCCTGGCCATGTGCAGCTCCCCATGCCGCAGCAGAGGCAAGCGCAAGTGAGAGATGCTAGCTGGTTGTGGGCACAGTGTGTTCCTGCCCTGCAGCAGCAGCAGCTCTCGGACTCTTCAGGTTGGGAAGTTGGGTCGCTCTGGCTTCACTAAAATCGTTTGCTCTCCTCCCGCGTTTAGCTGTGGGCATTACCGTGGAAGATCTCTTGTCATCATCTCTTGGTGATGGCAGCGGAGGGAAAAAGCAAAACATCAAAGGCCTTTGGGAAGTGAAACAGAGGTACGGCCAGAGCAGAAAACGGCATTAGACCTCATGGTAATACTGGTTCTGGGACCTGGGGCTGCTCTTTACAGTAAAGGTGAACTTGTCTCTGGGTGAGGCAGGGTGAGCGCACAGTGCTGAGGTTCTCCCCAGCATGGGGCAACGAACCACTGAACCCCTACAGGCTTCCTCTGGATTTGTGCTTGATGTGAGGGTGGTCAGGCCTTCGCCTTTTTTCTGGTTTGTATGCAACCCTGAGACCCAGTCACTGGTGCTTGCTGTGACAGTGTGACAGAAACATCACCATGACCTTCTCCACGCTGTGTTTAAAGCCAGGAACTGAGGTCCTGTGTCCTCCCTGCCCAGAGTGCCCCGAGACACTCTTAGCCAGGCCCCCAAATCTTCCTGTCAACCTCTTCCCTTTCTATTCCTGTGTAAATGTGGGCGTTACTGCCTTCATCTGATGGGATGAGTGGTCCCTCACTGCTGCTCTCAGATTTCCCTGGCCTGTTCAGTGAGGGTGCATAAGATTTTCCCCGGCTGGATTCATACTCATTGGCATCTGACATCACGGGAGGGAGAGAAGAAGGGCACTGGAGGCAGCTCAGTTTCAACAAGTGCCCAGAGGAAGGGGCTGCCACCTCTGGGATGTGGAGAACCCCAACAGGTAGCAGTGATGCTTACCCAAAGGTCCTGTGTCTTTTTCTAAAATGATGTTACCGTTTTTCACAGGGTGTTACCGTTTTTCACATGGTGTTACCATTTTATAGGACAAGTCATCTGGGCATGGAGAAGGAAACCAGCTGGTGATCACAAAGCAGGAGCAAAGTTGGTGGTGTCTGTCCGTCCTGCTTGTGCCCTCACCGCCAGTGCTGGAGCAGAGCAGGGGTGTGAGCAGAGGGGAGCTGCCGGCAGAGACAGAACAAATTCCTCTGGATGGATGGGGACTTCAAGGAGGAGATGGCAGGCAGCTGCCAGGGCCAACGGCAGAGATGATGGAGTAATTAGAAGGGCTGTCCTCTTCCTGCCAAACTCAAAGCTCTGTCTGCATATCCCTTCCCTGGTGGGTCCGGCGTGGGCTGTTTTGTGCTCAGGTGACTGTAAAGTTGCTCTGTGCTTTTCGGCTCCTGAGCTGTGCTGCGTTAAGCACCCGAATTTTGAATTGAGAGCTGTCTCCATTGTGGGATATCAATTTTTTTTTTTTTTTTTTTCAAGGATCCTACAGAGTCTGTATTAAAAAGTAATACAAGGATCTTCGTTCTTTTCAAGGAAGAGTAGGCTCTCCTCTTTTTCTCCCGAGGTTTGCTCCTACCCTGTGCAGCATGGTCAGGCAGCCACAAGAGGGCACAGGCAGACCAGGCAGGGACTGTCCTCCCTCGCTGTCCACCCTGCGAGAAGGGAGCATCTCCAGGATCCTACCTTGCTTCTGCTCCTGGCTCTGTGAAGGCATCACACCTGCTGACCGGTCTTCTGCAGCCTCTTGGCAGGTGTATTTCTGCAGCCTTCCTCCACCTCTGGCAATGGGAATTGGTGTTAGATGGGTGCCGTTCTCCTTAGGCAACTGGAGAGTAGGTCTGTGATGTGGAAAGGAAAGGAAGGGTTTGGATTTCTTTAAGGGATTCTTGGTTAAGCCCGAGGAACGTTGCAAAGCAATGAGGATGGCCAGGTGAGAGACTCTGAATGTTTTGCTATGTCTGGGTCTTTAGGTGTAATGTCCTCACTAGCGTCAGTAGGGATTGCTGTTGAGAAGCTTTCCTGTGGCTGGGAGCTGAACCATGAGGTTGGCTCCTAAGCGTCTATGGTCTGAGAAGGCATCAGCCCTGTCCCTTATCCCCATCTGCCCACCTTTTCCACCAGAGCTTTTCTGCTGTTTTCCCTCTCAGAAATAAACCATGGTCCAGTTGCCAGACCCTCTCCGTGTCCTTTGAACAGAGTCTCTAGCTCTTCTTGTACATGCTGCTGTATGAATAGCGTTTCTCCTTGTGCCCATTTGCCCCACAACGTAGGGCCTGCTAGCCTGTCCTGGGCTGAAAAAGAGCTTCAAAGGGATGGTAGTTCAAACATCTGCCTTCGTAGGTGTGTTTGGCTTGCTTGAAGGACAATGAGCAAAACCACCAGAGAGGATTCTGTTTTCCTTCCTCTCTCCTTCCTAAATCCTTTTTCCCTGCCATAAAGCATAAAGGTGGTTTTATATCACGTCTGGAGTTCCGTGTCCATAAATCAGCCTTTGTGGAATCCCCCTTGCATTCTCATGCTCTGTAAGCAGAAAAGCATGTGTGTGCGACCTCGATCTCTTCTTGGAGCCGGTGAGGGAGAGGGCGAGTGGGAGCGGACTGCCTGTTTGCGCTGGAGATGCCCTAGTAAGTGTAGGACCAGAGGAGGGTGTGCTGTGAAGGACAGCGGTCCTCAGTTGTCCCTGTGACAATTCGTGCAGAGAGGTTGGCCAGCTTGAGTAATGATATTTTGTAGTAGCACTACAGATGTATATGAACGCACCAGGACAAATGTACACGCAGCTTGATAGTATGTCTGTTGTGCCACCAGCATCTTCAGCAGCAGCCTCTGATGTTTGTTAGCTTTGCCAATATCCAAATTTGCAGGATGTGAGGCATTTTGGCGTGGCACCAAAAGACGAATAGTCTGGCAATTCCAACAAAAGGGACCAGAGATCTTCCTGTGTGGTTTTTTTCTCCCTACACCAGTTCTAGTGTAGATTATCCTGGGTGGTATCAATTCGGCCACCTGCCTTGGAGCTTCGCTTTCCTCATCTGTCAAACTGGGAGATGATTAGTTTCCACCATGAGGTGGGTATTTGGGGCACACCGTTTAGGACAGCTTCTATCTAGAGCTCTGGTAGGAGTGATAAGGTGTGCATGTATGCTTGATATATTTGGTCGACTTGTATTTGGGGCGCTGAGTATTTGTGCATGTATTCATGGCTGGGAGGTATAAGGGTCTGCAGGTCCAAAATGAGGCATCTTAACCTGGACTGCAAAGGAGCTTGGGTTTGGAGCAGAACAGGGATATTTTACATCTCTGATGGAGGTTAGTGTTGTGCACAATGAGGTGCTTTTAGGTACTTTTTTTCTAATACATGTTTAAGTGCAGAAGCTAGCAGACTTTGAATGGCGAGAGAAACCAGGATAAGGGACTTCGAGATTTGGTTGCTCATGGCAATTCCCTGCGTCTGCTGGTCCTGTCCTTTACCCTGCCTTCAAAGTTAGTCAAGGTTTGCACAGGGCTCTAAATCAGGCTGTCTTTGCACAGGCAATCAGGCTGTCCCCACATGCACAGAGAGATGTATGTTTCCAGGAACCAACAAATGGAAGAATTTTTTTTTGTTTGTTTGCTTCAGGTGCAGACAAGGAGAAGGGAGGAGGTAAGCAGATGGCCTCAAAAAAGTCATCTATTTCAAAGCTTTCATGATGACTAGTAACCTTCTTTTACGATAAATGTATCAAACCAGTGAGGATTACTGCAGAATAGACAATACTATATCGGCCGTGGGGAAATTCCAGTCATTTCAGAAATTTGGGAAGCGTGGCCCTGCCAGGAAGAAGTCAATGTCCTGGCACAACTCTTAAATGTGCACGTGGCACGGAGGGCTGGGGCTGGTCAGCTCTGCCAAGGCAACACGTTCCTTATAGGAGCAGTCCCTGTGGTGCCACTGCTGCTGGAAGCCAAGAGGTCGGTTTTGCTGTTTATCATACCAATATTTCCATGTTATAGAATCATAGATTTGGGTTGG
>NW_008824186.1:9308455-9313997 GCF_000699105.1 Pygoscelis adeliae | reverse complement strand
CTCCTCTCTCCTCTCTCCTCTTTTTTTTTTCTCAACAACCCCAACTCTCTCAGCCTTTCTTCATACTAGAGGTGTTCCATCCTCCTGATTGTTTTCATGGCCCTCCTCTGGACCCGCTTCTGCATGTTTGTGCGAGGGTTATTGGGCCGAACTGAAGGGAGCTGAAAGGTTGACTTTAGCCAGCCTGTTAAGGCAGATGATTTTGTGCTGGTTTACGTAACATTCGCAGGATTGTCAGAAGCCAGGACAGACCCCCAGTGGGGTAATTCCCGCTTGCAAGAGAGGAGTTGGATAGATAGCAAGATGCCTTCTAGCCCTGCTTACTCTGTGGCTGTAATGATACCCCTCAAATTTTGGTCACCAGTGAAATGCTATAGTTGCACGCCTGTTGCTGAGGGCTAGGTCAAGCAGAAGGCTCAAGTGTGCCGTTATCTACTTTGTGTTGAGGTCAAGTGGACAGGGCTCAGTGGACAGTGAGGTCCCTTCTAGAAGGGCTGATGTGTGCCACAGGGAACTGCGGTAAAGCAGCTGCAAAGCCTGTGCACCACGGAGCTTGGCTAAGCAGCAAAGGATCTTCAGCATCCTCTTCACAGCAGGTATCCAAAGAGACCAACCCCTCCCTAGTTATCAAGAAATAGCTTATTCTGTGGGTCCCTCCATCACAGGGGATCTGGGCGCACACTGTGGCAGAAGGCATTGAGGTGAAGAACAGGGAAAGCTCTAAATAGGATATTTAGTGGGCAGTGTCAGGAGGCAAGAGAAGGAATGTGAAAGGAGGTGAAATCAGAGAGAAGAAAGACTGAGCGGCATATACCCTTGGAAGGGAACTCGTGCTGGATCGCTGGTGTGATGGGAGGTGGTGGGAGAATTCATAGCTCGGTGTGATTTCACTGGTGAGATGGCAGGTATGCACTGCACAACCTGAAGAAGAGAGAAGTGAAAGAGCTCATTTGGGGGTGGATTAGAAGGGAAACAGAATGTAGAGAAAATGAGACTAGGTCTAGTTTGCTATGCCTGGGTCTTTCTGAAGGGCAGAAGGGCAAATCTGAGTTGGCAGTGATGCCTTGGCTCAGGAGATGTGATAGCACTAGCTAGTATGATGGAGCAGAGAGACAGCAGGCAAAGTCTGGGAAGGAAAAGGTAATTCTTAGCTTTCTTTTGGCCAGGTTGAACTTGAAATGATTCCCCTTGTAGGAGAAGATACCAGACTGGGTTAGCTGAACAGGAAAAGTTGAGTCATTGGTACGTGTCTGGTTACTTGTAAGTAACTTCAGCGACGGAAAAGCGGTTCACAGCAATTTGTGCAGGAATAGTAAGCCCCAAAACAGCTCCCCATGGGACTGTCTCAGAGAGGGGAGCTGTGAAAAGGAAGCTGAAAGAGAAATTGGAGGTGGTCCCTAGAAAGCTTTGCAGTGAAAACTAGCACTCGTTCTTGTGCTGCTTAGAGAGCTTTCAGTGATATTTGTGTGGGCACACAGGACCTCATGAGCTTTTTAACTCAATGTACAACACCAGAGACTTTGTTAATGTTTCCTATTTATGTTCCACTTGAGTTTTGGGACTGCAGGTTTTCCTCTGGCAGATGTAGACATGGTATTGGCTCAAGGACAGCTCTTTGCCCGTAATTCCCCTGGCTCACTGTGCTAATTCTGCTCTGCTAATCACCTCAGAGTCAATTTAAGATGCCTCGTGCCAATGGACACGTATGTCAGTCACGGTTGAAAGACACCTTTGCTCTTTCTGTATCGGAATTGCAGCTGGGGCTGGAAGAGGTGACTTGTCCATTGCCTTTGATGACCTTTGTCAGGCCACCTGCTGAATGCCAACTGGCAAAACCGATAAGGGATGAAGCACTAATCCAGCTTTCAGTCGAACTGAGTGTGGTGCAGTGGGCTTGACAAATAATGTTTCAGTGGGAATTGCAGCAGCGTCTAATGGTCCCATGAGCGGATGACAAGTGTGTTTTTGGGCAGGTGAAGTGTCGGGACCACCCAAAAAGCCTGACAGCTCTGGCTTGCATTAAGCAGACTTTGTCTTCTACATCAGGAACACTAGGAACACTAACGGTGGAGACATGAGGACCAAATCTTGTTCATCTAGCACTGAAATGGTATGCATGTGCCTGAGAGAAGACCTCATGTTTAACCACCAGTTTAGGTTGGCTTTGCAGCCCCCCATTCTTCTGACCAGACCATTGCATACCCATGGGTTTAGTGATACTTCACTCCTGGTTTGCAAAGGGACTCCTGGTGTGACAACTAATTTAGACACATCAGACACTACAAGAAGCTCTTTAAAATCCTCAGTGACTCTGAAGATTTGAGAGTTTCCCTGTGGCTCATAGTCCTCCAATTGTTTTGGCTTGGGCTGGTGCTACTGGGTCCATGACTGAGTGACGGGATACGACTTACCTCCTTTGCAGCAGATCGTTCTTTCATTTCACATGCAATGCGAATATCACAGGATATTTGCACAGAGGGAAGAAAACTCTGGAGGTAATTTAGTCCTACTCCCTGCTCGAAGCTGGGCTACGTTTGAGTTAGGTCAGGCCAGTCAGTGCCTTATCCAACTGAGTTATGAAAACCCAGAAGTAATTTTGCTGTTGTCAGCAGTAGTGTCGCCAGCTTCTCTTCATTATGCTCATTTTAAAAGCCTGGCTTTACACATTGAAAATGCACAAATATCTTAAACCCTCTTACTGCAGCACATGTGCTACCATGCTGTGACTTGTCACTGTCTTAACAGCAACACATCTGTGAGAGCCCTTCTGAAACTTAGGTACGTTTACAAAATGCTTCAACAGAGACCTTGAAAATTGTCCCTTTCTGTTTAGAGGTGGTTACAGAGGCATTGCAGAAAGGAAATTGCTTCTTAATCTCCATTTTGTGTGTGATTCATTTGCGTGTCACAGAGCAGAACGTCTCTTTGCTTTTTATTTATGGATTTTCAGTTATGCAGACAAAAATGTTCATAGAGTCATAGAATGGTTTGGATTGGAAGGGACCTTTCAAGATCATCTAGTTCCTGACTTGCCCAAGGTGAGAGACAGAATCTCATGCTGCAACATTCAAGCCCAAACATTTTGTTATTAGGCAAAGTGTTGTTTTTTTGCAGGGATGTGAAAGGAGTCGTGATGCTGGAATGCTGTGACGAATACTGTAGTTTTAAAGTCACCCTGATGATGCCTTGCCCTCTAGTTATGTTGGATTGCATTTCAGTTACATGCCTTTACCAAATCAGATGTTTAATTTTAGCATTTTGTGAGCTTCAGCATGATTGGGAGACAAGAATGGGCAAGGGATTGGAATTGGTATTGGCAGCAGCACTTTCATTTACGTTCACACTTTATTTCCCCCCACCCCCCGCCCCGGGTGATGGTGAAGAAGAGGCTTTGCTGCTTAGGTCCATTTGGGGTCATGAGTATGGCCTAAAGGTCTGTTGACTTGCAAAGGGCGATAACTTCAACTCGGAGTGATTTATCTGGAGATGCTTGTAGGACCAGGCAGAAGGAGGAGCTGGCTCCAGCTGAGACACCAACAGCATCTTCTGCAGGTTCAGAAACCAAATTTTCAGGTTTTATCTGGCATCTGTAAGCAAGGATTATTTTTTTTTAAATACAGGTTTTCTGGACTAATTCTAATGGTAATATCACCAGTCTAATTACTCTGCTAAACATGTTTTTCTGCTCTCAGCTGACAGTTTTACATCTCCATGAGCAGCCACTCCCAAAATCACTCACAGATCTCTTCACCAGAGGTGCTTTCCTGATCCGGGATGTTGTTTGGCACAGAAGGGACCTGAAACAATTTCAGAAGCTGCTATATAGACTTCTGGTAGAAGGGCAGTGAAATGGCCCAGAGAAGGGCTGACACGAAACCCATGACGACTCCCAGTGAAGTCGGTTGATTTGGGCTGGACCCAAAGACTCTCAGGCATTGTTTGTAATCAGGCCCATGCATGGGGGCTCTGGCTTTGTGCTGGTCACTACGAAAATAAGGGGAAAATCACGGAAGAGAAGAGTGCAGTATGGTTTCTATGTTTTATATAAAACGGGTCGCTGCTTAATGAAACGGGGTGCGGGTCTGAGTGCAAGGTGACTGAAGCCAATTAAAGGAGTCAGAGAAGTAAACCGGCCACACCCAATTCAACTAGGATGTGTGCAATCACAAGCAATTACTGTGATTAATCTTCTCATTGTCATGTACAAATTCAGCACCTGGCCAATAAGTTGCATAGCTGTCTAATTGTGCCAAGAACGATGCTGCAGGCAAGGGTGGTGCTTCTACGTGAGGATCCTTCTCGTTGACCTCTTTCCTACTCATTTCCCGAGAGTCTTGGATTTCTGCTGAGCTTCCCTTGGCTTCTTTGGCTTGACCCGAGTAACCTGTGCTTGAGACGCAAACAGTTGTTTGGAGTGGGTGGTAGAGCTCTGTTACAAAAACCTACGGTATTTAAGAAAACAGTCATCATTCACACCAGTGGAGCTCCTCATGTTTGCAACCAAGCAACCTCCACGGGGGTTAGATAGCACCTTTATTTATAAGACAGCTTGCTGACTTGGGTGGAGTCCCCAGGTATAGGTACAGCCTCAGAATAGTGTCTTTTGTCTCAGGATCAGCACTATGCGTAGTTGTAGCAGGGTATTGTCATTCATGTGAGAGTCTTGAGTGCCTTATCTTTTGGTAGATCACAATTAACCCCAGGCTACAAAAAAAACCCCTTTCTTCCAAACTGACTGGCTAATTCTGATCAAGAAATGCAACAGAAATTATTGTGAGCTCCTGCCAAGTATTTCTCCAACAAAACTGGGCTTCTCACCAGACATCTGGAACTGGGTACACATGCTGTTTAATTCTGCAGCAGGCTGATGGACAGTTTGTCTCCCTGAGGTGCTAGGAAAGGCATTTCGATACGGAGCAAAACTGTAATCCAGGACTTGTTCAGCGACTAGAGAAGGCTTTGAATCTAATGCCTGATTGACATGAGTCCATTCTCTCACTGAGCCTAGAAAAAACATTGACCGAAGGTCTTAATTTTGTGGTTCAATTTTATATATCTGTCAACACACACCACTCATTACCATGAAAGTCAGCTTATCGTCAATAATGCATCATCCACAACCCATAATCATCAAACTTGCACCAAGATATTTCAGGAAACAACCTTAACTTTCCATACACATCATGAGTTGGCCTGCTATCATAGAGTAGGATCCCAGATAGGAGGATTTTTCTGTGTTTCGTCTTGCTGGTCACAGCCGGGTGTTTGTGGTTTGTTTTTGCTGGAATGCATTTTAGTAGTTGTTTCCCTTGCCAACAGGCTTTCCGCCTCTGTTCCCATTCCCAGGAGTTAATTTTACTGTTCAGCACCGATATTTCTAACACTGGTTCTTAGCACAGGGCTGAACGGTCGTCTGTGAGGAGCTGGAGTGACTTTATGAAAAACAAAACTCATTTCAGAAGATGCACTGTTTGATAATGCACTGCTCACAGACAGATTTATGTGTTTGTTAATATAACTGATATGCTATAGTAATAATTGG
>NW_008824186.1:9293152-9308422 GCF_000699105.1 Pygoscelis adeliae | reverse complement strand
AATATAATGCAAAAAGAGAAATATATGGTGAATATATTGAAGCTGTTCTTCTGGGTCTGTGAACTTTTGGACTACTATCACTGTATTTTCTTATAAACCCACATCGAAATGATGTCTGCTACATGTCTTTATTCAGGATTATGGAAGACTGTTTTTAAATTAAACCTTTTATATGACTCAGATTCTCAGCTTGAGTACACTGCTGTTGCTCAAAGAAACAAGGTGAATTTAAATAATTCATGGACCAGGCCATAATCCACATGGAAAAGATTCCTTTGTGGAAAGATTCCTTGGTAGAAAAGATAAATTGCCTACACTGCAACCTCAGTAACGTGTTTATGTTCAGACTCGGTAGATTTCTCACTCTGAAATGGGAAATAAATGAGCTTGTCCTGTAGCTCTTATTAGAGTAATTGTTTTCATGTTGTTTCTGGTCAGTGTTTAGGAAACAAAGGCCACACCTGTCCTAATTCTGTCAGCAAGGGAAATGTGAAAATAATAACTTCTGTACACAAATGAGACCTTTTCGTAATTATCTCCTCCTCCCTGTCTCATTCATCAGCGAGAGACTGAGCAGCATCGTAAACTTCATCCTCTTTGAAAGGCTTCTTGCCACCTTTCTGAAAGGGCTCTGTAATGTCTTGTCTTGTCTTGTCTTCTCTGTCTAGCCCAAATTCTGCAAAATGTTCCTCGCGTGTCTTGCTTGACCTTCCTGGCTAAGCTCCTGGCTTAGATGGTGACTCCCTCCAACTGAATCACTGGATTCCTGCGGTGGCTGGGGATCGCGGTGCTTCTAAAAGCACACACTTTCGGTAGAAAGCGACTTCAGGTTGTTAAACAACTGACGTGTCTGGGGGGGTCACGGAGGATGTGAACGTCTTCCTGAAGAAGAGGAATGACATCTTGATTCAGACCTTAGTATGCTGGAATGGCGAAATTGCTGGGACGCTGGCAGTGGTGTGCACCGTGCCGTGCAAAGCAAAATCATGTTGCGTTAAATCGATCTGTCCCAGGACAGTGTTAGGGTTGCCATCGTTAGGGGGAGTGATTCACCTCCCGGCTTGCTTTTGAATTCTGTATTATTCCCTTAATACTATTTATAACGGTTTTCAAACAAATGATGATTCTCTGGAAATGTGAATGCAATATTTGCTTTACAAGAAGCTAGCAAGGTCACCTATACCCTATTCTGTAGAAACCGCAAAACAGCCAGGAGAGAGGGACAGTGTAAGTAGGATGCACTATGGAAATGTTTCTATATTATATTTGAGGAGTTCAGAGAGATTTTTCAAGCTGCCCAGTAAAATATATGATGATATAACCCCAGCACAAATGCTGAACTAAAAATGGAGTTTCTTCAGAGGCTGAACTTGTCGTTGACTTTTCTGAACAGAATTTTAAAAACCTGTTGCAAGGAGGGAACTACGTGACAACATACCTTCTTGCGCTGTCTGGGTAAAAACTGTATGTATGAGCACCAGGGACACATTTCTTACCATGTTGATGCCGCGTACTGGGTATGTTGTGAAACGTACAGTTTCCCGAGACATCTGGAATTGGGCCATTACAGAGTAAGTAAAACAGATTTTTTATTTTTTTTTTTTTAAGCAATATTGCTCCTGGTTGAAGGCTTCTTTATAGATCTTGCCAATCATAAATCTCTATTTTTTAGGCCATTAAGTAGCTTAAAATAGAGTTGGAACTGATGAGCTCAATGCCTGGCACATGAGTATTTAACGTAAGAATATTAGGAGCATTTTATGTTGATTTCATGCCTTAGATTCCTTACCATCCATGTGCTGATTTCAAGGGACGGAGGGAATTGAAAAGGCTTAATTTCAACTAGCCCATGGAAAGTTTAGTCTGTCACAACTTACTGACACTTAAAGCCAGATAAATTAAAAAAAAAAAAAAAAAGACAACCCAACCACTTGTACTGCTGGGTTCGCTGGGGCAGTATGTTTCCCAAGCTCCCAGCTGAAGGATAAGCTGAACTTTGGATAAGCTGAGCCTAAGCTTATGTGGAAAATAAAACTTGGGAAACTGGCTAGCTTGCCACCTTTCAACGAATGCCTGTGGATTCCCAGCAGAGGTACAAGCCCTGTGTAAAAGCAGAGAGTGTTTTAGCGTGTCTGAGGTGTGGCTGGAGTGTAGGCATCTTAATCCAGAATGTGAACTCAGAACTATCGGGTCCTTGCTCCCCTTCAAGCCATGTTGCGTTGGGACGCTCAGAGGTTCTGGGAACAGTTGTACTCCTAGGGAAGAAAGCCAGGTGATATATCAATTTGGAACAGCTTATTTTTGTGTAAGAACTTCCTCTGTTTGTATTAGGGGAATGTGTTTATTCTAGGATCGCATAAAAGTCCTAATAATGGGGCAAGGGAGGGTCATTTTCTGTTTTGAGTTCTATGACTTCTCAGAGGGGGCTTTCTGTGCAGAATGAGTTTACCTATGAAGCAATTAATGTGTCATACATATACAATAATGTGTCATACATATACAGATCGATACATATCGATCTAAGGTTACAGATAACCATGGACTGGCCTTCCCCAACTATCGTTTTGTCGCCTGACCTAGGACAGCCTATGCACTTCCTACTCACAGCCGCTGTCCGTTGTTGTGTGCTCCTCTACCTGGTGATACGGTTCAAACGGGTTTATTTGCAAGAACTAACAGTCTCACGGTTCTGTTGAAGCCTCTGGGCTGACCTAAAGCCCGCTGAAGCACTGGATCAAGTTGTCGGTTAGAAAAGCTGCTGCAAGCTGCTTACCATACCTCTGGATGAGCCATGAATGGCAGAAAAATGAATTCTAGACAAATTGTTAGAAGCTTCTATGGAAGTTTTCACGTCAGTTTGGTTCTCAGCTGCCTCCCCGAATGGCCTGGAGACTGAGCCTGAATGGCCGGGCGAGCCTTTTTACAGGAAGATCTCCTTTTCTTTGGTGCTTGTTCCCAAGATGAAGGTAAGCAGTGCCATTGTTCCTGGGCTGTGGGAAGGCTGATAAAGAAATGCTTCCATGCTACAGAAGTCAATGCTATAAAAGTCAATGCTATAAAAGTAATTTCAGTAATTTCACCCTGTGAAGTGGAAAAAGGGCTTTCCACAATCACTAGCTAACAGCTCCTCTATACAAAAAACATAGTTAGGAAAAAACAGGGAAGCCATAATCAGCAAGTCTGATCCCAAATCCTTTTCTAGAGCTTGCTTCCACAGTGTTCTTACAGTTCTTGGTCTGGGATCTGATTTTGAACTGATAAGAACAGCAATTACAAGGCTAAAGCTGAAATTCAGACTTGAATCAGCCTTTATGCCAAATCCTACCCTGACCCTTTAAGAATTCTGAGTTTGAACGTATGCTCTTGATCTCAGAGCCAGACCTGGATGGTGACATTCACGCCCTAAAATGTCCTAGCTAGCTTAGTTGGCTCTCCATGCTACCAGCTAGTGGGTTTGTATTTCAGGAGGTGCTCCGAGAGGAAAGATTCCTTGAGCACTGCAGTGACTCTGGATGTGACTGGAAAAAACACATAAAGCATTTTAATGGTCAACAAATAGGTATGATTTTATTGAGCAGTAGAATACACAAGAAAAAAATTGTTCTTTTTGAGTTACTGAAATATTTTTTTTTTAAGAATGAAATAACCAGGAGCTGCCCTATAAGGAATGTGATCTTGATGTTTTAACAACTCCTAGAAAACATTTGAAACGTTAGGGCTCTCTTAGGAAGGCTTTCTTGGGAAAGCATCTACTGGAAGAGGCCATGGCTAGGACATGGCAGCTTGTTACAGAAAGAAAAGGATGTCTTTGCCCTAATGAAGACCTAAAATCCAGCCAGCGTGATCAGCCCCTGTAGCCAGGAGCGATGGTACCTGGACATATGTCCTGATGAGGCTCTGCTGGTGCTCTGAGCCTCCCAAGCCCTATTTCAGCAAGCAGTTGGGATCTTAGACTCCTCAAATCCACGCTTAAAGGAAAAATCTCAATGCAAATCCCCTAATTTCCATTGTGCCTCTGCCTGGAAACACGGGGCTAGATTTCATGTTAGTTCACAAAGCTGGCACAGACCCACGGCCTTCAGTGGAGTTAATTTTTGTTGCTGAAGGTCTAGGCTACAGCTTTAACCTACTTTAGCCAGAGTGCAGGAGAAGCACGTGCTTTGCAGGGGACTGAAATGCAGTATTGAAGGGCACTGTGTGTGTTACCCCTGTACTGTCCCTGCTCTCAGAACTGGGGGAGGGTGAGCTCAATGCAAGATCCAGCTCACGACTAGATGCCTAGTGATGTTGCCAGCCTCTGCCATCGCCTTCCAGCCTGTGCTCTGCCCTTTCTGGCCTCGTGTCTCCAGCACAAGCTGTTGTCCGGGCAGATACTAGCGGTGAATGGGAGAACATGGGGCACCTGATTTTCAGTTGCTTTTTCTTCTCTCTCCACCCCCTTGGTATTTTTTCTCCCACTCTGTCATGCATCCCTCCCCAGCCGGTTCCCTTCCCACATTTCTCCCATCTCTGTACTTCTCCTCCCAAAACACATGCCCATCTCTCTCCTGCGCGGAGGCTTCTCTTGCCTTCACTGCACTTGCTTCAGTTAATGCCTTTCTCTGCCAACTGTCTTTGACCGTCCTGGTCCTCCAGCTTCTACTCCAGTCCCTGCTAACAAGTGACTGAAGAGAAGCAAAGCCAGTCCTTTCCTGCCTATTGTTTTATTATCTGCCCTGAAACGAACTCTCTGTTTCCAACTTGTGGCCTCTCTCCGTTGCCAAGGGCTCATGTAGCCAATGATGTGGTTTAGCTGGGTTAAATAAACCCTGGCAGGCTCCCAGCATGTTTTACAGATTTTTTTTTTGTGTGTGTTTGTGTCTCATTACAGTGCAACTGAATGACCTTTATCAAGAGAGAAAGTGTACAAGGTTTCACCTCATTATTTTCAGAGGAACTAGTTAGTTACGGTCCTCAGAAAGCCGGGCAAACCTGTACTTCAATTTCTGTGTTGGAACTATTTTGACGGCTAATTGTAACCTGCAAAGGGACGCTCATCTGTGATTGATTGCTGCATTTTGCCCACGTTGGAGACAAAGCCAAGCAAGGTCATGTGAACTCTATATCCACGTAAGTTTGCAGTTTTACTGAAACTGCTGGAACATCTCCTGTAAACCTAATTTCACTTTGGCGCTACTTAAAATTCTAACAAAGCAGACTGCTCCAGACTTCCAGGGCTCTTTGTCAGGGATCTGTTTGACCTGCTCCAGTTAAAGGATGGAGAACTTAAACATCAAGGCACGTGCGAAACAGCTTGAATTCCAAGATAGAGGGCTGGGATTTTTTGGAGGGAGGGGAAGAAACTAACTGAGCCGGAGAGGCTTTGCCTGAAAAAGTAACCAGCATCTTACATTTTCACCAGACAAACTATTTGCACATCTAAGCACAACGAAAAAGAAAAACACACTGCTAATTACAAAGGGTTGGTGACCTATTCTTTGCAGAACAGACCTTTTTATCTTGCAATAGCAAGGACAATGCATGACACTTGGAAATCACTTCTGACTACAACATTACACGGTTTTTATTTCTGGATTTGGGCAACTGAACATTTTTCATAAAAAGGGAATTTTTCGAGAGTCTGAAAGAAGCAATTAGCTGGGGAAAAGTTAATATCAAGATCTCTCCTGTCCGCCCTTTCTTCCCTTTCGTATCTTCTGCTAAGGTCTTGGGAAAAAAATTGCCCATTTGCCTAAGAGCTGGTCTTTCCTTCCGCAGATCGTTGCAGCACGGTTGCTGTCCTCGAACGTTTCAAGTTCTTTCAGCCATCATCAGTAGTAGCTGCTGTCTCCTGTTAGGCCAGGCTGTTGTGTTGGCAGTACTTTGGGTTTTTAGCAGAAAAACAGGCCTTGCAGTAGACTGGTCAGTGCCAAGCAGTCAAGGCAAGCTGCTAAAGCAGGACTATTTACTTAGGCTGAGCTACCAGTTTTCTGCATTTTCTCTAGGTGTTAAAAAGCAAACAGTTTCCCAAGGAGAAGCGTAAGAGAGGGAAGAGGGGACAGCGCTAAGGAGGAGGAGGAGGAGGCATGTGTATTGAGAAAATATTTGCTCTGGAAATAAGAACTGGAAGGGTAAAAAAATATGAACTGTCAGAAAAATAAGCTGAATATTTAAAAGATTGCAATGCTGATGCTACCGTGTGCTTGTGGTCATCCTTGCTGGAGCAGAGAGAGTGAGATACATTCAAGGAGTCAGAAAGAGATGCACATATGAAGGCAGTCGTAACAATGTTAGCCACAATTCCAGGCTAGCTCGTTACTACCTGTCTGGGAGATTACAGCATCCAGAAGGACGTTATTGTTTGTGCTATTAGAAATCAACTATGAAATTTGCTCAGTCTGTTCGAGTTTCAGACACCCCGGAGACAGTAGCTTTTCATCCTAACCATTCACAGTGATATTCAGGTATTGCCAGCTTAGGGGTGGGCAAGAACACCAGAACAGGCCCTTTACAAACCTTAAGTATTACTAGCTAGCTTAAGTTGCAGTCCTGCCTATGAATTTCCCGCCTGTAAGCAAAGAAACATTCTCATCTTATTCTCCAAAGTGGGCGGGGGGTGGTGGTGGAATACATTTCTTTTTTGAAGTGGCTGGCCACAGTCCTGGAGTTGTCTCCGTGCACAAAGAACCTTGCTGATTTTGTGGGACTCTACGGGGATTTCATAGAGAGGATCCAGTTTCAGGGCTGAGCAAAGTAACGAGGCGTGCAAAGTCATTGCCCAATAACTAGAGTATAACTAGTATTGGGTGTTTTGAGCGAGCAACGAGATAGCTGTTGGAACTGGAGACTGCTTTTGGAACCATGGCCCTTTATCATAAACTAAAGGGTATGTCTCTTCGGTTGTATTACAATCAAATCTAAAGCCCTTGATTTATTTGGGATCAGGTTGCCTGTTACAGAAGTACCGTGAAGCTGTTCAGCCATATCTCCTGATAAGCCATTAATGGATTTTGGTAATTAGGTGTCGGGCAGAAAAGAGAGTTTTAGACAACTTGTAAGAGGGTTCTCTAGAAAGTTTCATATCACCAGCATGTCCTGGTCAATTCTGTTTTCAGCCGCCTCCCCGAAGGGCCGGGGGGGGCCAAGTCAAATGGTTGGGCAGCTCCTCCGTTTGCAGGGAGAACTCATTTTCTTCGCTGATTGTTCCCAGGAGAAGGGTAGACAGTGCCATTGCTCCTGGCCTCTGACAAGCAGAAACAGGCTTGGTTTCTGCCAGGTGTGTGCAGACGGGCAGAACCGTGTGTTTTTGCAGCACGCTGCCTAACTGCTCTGCTGAAGAGACCATTTGTGGTTACACTGGAGCACTCACGAGCAATTAGTAAGTTTTGCTTATGTAACTTATTTTGGACTTTTGTGTAATTTACTGACAACCATAACGCTATGGCAGACCTGTTGCTCATTAAAGAGAAAATAGACCCTCTCCTAAAGGAGACGTTTTGCTGTTTAAGCCCGAAGGTCTTCCACGGACCCCTGGAAATAGGGGCTGGTCATAAAAATACAGCTATATTAACCCTGCTGAGAGGTGGTTAGACATTAGTTGTACAGAGTCAGTATCACACCTTTTACTAAAGTGATGCTCTGATTAGAGAAAGGAAGGAGGGAGAGGAAGGAGGGAGCCCAAGGCAGCGGGGCTCCGGGCAGGGCTGGAAGCCCCGTCACGGTACGGCAGCTGCGGGTCCCCGTGGGGTGCGATTCCTGCAGGCAGAGCTGACGGGCATCGCAGCCCACCTGAGCTCCCTGTTGCAATGGGCATCACGGACCGCGTTATTTTTTTCCTTGGTAGCAAAATGAAACTCTGTGCCGAGCCCCTCTTTTACACAAACATGGGAAAGAGGAAAGAGGCATAAGATGACTGGGGTGTCCTTCGATTGTAAATACTCATGGAAGCCTAACAAGTCTTATGCGTCTGTGAATCAGGGGCTTGTGTGGTTTAGGTAGAACTAGAATGAATCTTGTGAAGAAAAGGTCAAGGTCGGATATTAATGCCCCTTTTTTAAACACTCCTTCTCTCCCTCCTCTCCCAACCCTCCGTTTTGTGCAATACTGGCATCGCTTTTCATCCTCTGAAGCACATTTTAAATCTGTCTGGATTAAATAGGTTGCCTGAGCCCGTACCAGTAGCAGTTCACAAGACAGGAAAATCCCCTCCAACTGTGCACATAGATATGGACCGAAATCTGAGAGTAAGAGACACACGTGTGATTTCCCCCCCGCGCACCCCCCCCATCCCTCCCTGTCACTCACACCTCCCCGTTAAGATTCATGTTCACTTATGGAGGTAAGCATCCAGCCATAGATCTCCAGATTTCTTTAGGGACCTGTGGAAAGAAAAGGAAGATAAGTTTGTCTGGCATGTGAATCTTCCCTCTGTCATTTTTCTTCCTACAAAGCAGCATGTTACTGAATTTGAATATGAATTCTTAGGACACTGAATGTCTTTCCCCAGTATAGCAGATACAGCAAGAAGAGCTACCTATTTTGTTCTTTAGAGCCCCAAAGTGACCAGTTTGAGACTGAGCGAGCAAGAACTTCACCTGATGCCCACTGTGTTATCTGTAGTCCCTCTGGCCCTGAATAAACAGCAGAGCAGAAGTGCCTGGGCTCACCACGTTGCATCTCTGAAGGAGTTTCCCCACTTGCCCCCAGGAATTCTCCTGCAGAATTTCCCATTTGCATCAGCTCCGCAAATATTATGTGACAGATCTGAGCTGGTTTGGGCCCAAAAGTCCTCTGACAAACAAACAGAATGCAGTCTGGAGGCTGGGAATGTAGCTTTATATGGTTTACGGGAGATGATCCTTATATTGGGAGGGCAAGTAATTGCTGAGATGGTTTCTGAGAACTTGCGCAGGGACGTGGGCTCTGTATGGTGGGATCCTGGGCATCACCCCCAGCCCTGGGTCTCAGTGTTGCGTGCATTTTCCTGTGCTAATTGGATAAGAGGACCAAAGGAGGTTTTGAAACAGTTTGCAGCATTTCTGCATGATAGGACCAATCTGCTTTAATTTGCATTTGCTTAGAATCGTTTGAGAGTGGAGATCCCTGGCCTGCAGAATACTTTCTCATGTTCCCTGTCATGAATTATTCCCCTTGGAGTAACTGAGACAGAAACGTTAACCCAGAGTCTGCCTGACAAAGACTATTAGACTAGGCTTCAACTGTGTCTATAGGGAACAGCCCTTTGCTGCTGGCAGGGCTCAAATGGGAAACAGCATGGGCTGTAACCTGACTCATTCCCCTTTGATTCATCTCACTTTGCAGCCTGACAATATGCTGCCAGCTCCCGAAAGCAAGAATCATCAGCTGTCAGAATAGCATTTAAAAAGGTATTATAAAAAAGGTCCCTATTAGATCAGGTTACCCATCTAAACGCTAAGTATTTGATACTTTGATAGCAGCGCTCTGGTTGCAGAAGCTGCTCTGGGGGACAGTTATTGCTTCCCCCACGACGTAGTGAAGCAGCTTCCCATCTGTTGTCACCTGGCGTTAGTCCACTAAATCAGCGGAGCTGTGTCATTTCTGCTGCGGATCAACATTTCTGCAGGTGTTCCTTGGACTGCAATATGAAGATTATCGACCAAGTGACACCAGATTACAAAATATCGACGTGGTCTTTCTGAAGGATCTATAGTGTCCTGAATTCTCTGTACTGGAGAAGATAGGATGATCATGTAACAATGAATTGCAGGCTGCAGATGGTATTAAAAGGGCCTTACCCAACAATGTCTACGAATGCTTTTCCAAGAGGCTTCTCTTCGTATTGGACTCCATACTTGGCACATAATGACTTCACCAAAGGCTTCACCTTCCAGAAATTGTGCCGTGGCATTGTTGGAAACAGGCTTGAACAGAGAAAGAGAAAACAAACCTGAGAAAACTCCAGAGACTAACCCCAAGGGATGGGCATCTCTGTCTACCTCCTCTTTGGGGCTAATTATTAATGCCTTCTCCTCAAGCTGTACAAGCAGACAAAAGAAAGAGAGGCACAGAGAGGTATCCATGCTTTACAGCCCTCTGTTTCAAGGAGGCTTGTGAAAACTGAATGCATTGATTTCCCGCATCTGGAAGCTCATGGACCAGAGAAGCAGGTAAAGAAGAACTCGGGATCACCTTGCCCTCTGCTGTTTGATGGCAGTTTCCCAAGCTGACTTCCAAACCAGTCAGCCTTACCCTAAATGCCGTCTCTTTTACAATTTGTGTTGCCACTGGCAACAGATTGTCCATATGGCCCTGTTTTTAATGTCTTCCCTGGAACCTGGTACCCAGCAGCATCCACAGTCCCACACAGTTGCCCCATGCCATGAAACGCTGCAGTGCTTTTAGTCAGGGAGAGGAAATTTCTGAAATGGATACTCAAGTTCAAGTGCTTAGCTTAGGATACGAGTCCATAGCCATTGTACCTGGTAGATTCATACCACTGACTCCTAATTAAACCCCAAATTAATATTGTGAAAGTGAAAGCTGAAGTATTTGGTAGCAAGAGAGAAAGATGCCATGCCTGTAGTAGAAGCAGCCTATGACCCCCAGTAGTCTGGGACTCTCTTTCCTTGGCATATGGTAGTGCTCCGAAGATCCTGCCCCATCCCACACGTGCGCCTTTAGCAGACTTTCCCTCGCCTCAAGTCCAGTGTTGTGACAACCCGGTAACGGCCAAATGATTCTGTGCCCATACTCACTGGTGCTCGATTTGAAAATTCAGGTGCCCAGTGAACCAGTCGTTGAAAAAGGACTGCTCGATATTGCAAGTGGCTGCCACCTGTGAAGGCAGGAAAGCAGCTGTGAAGATTAGTGAAGTCTCACCCTAAAATCAGAATGAAGCTCCTCGTGCCTGTGGCAGGGGCTGACATGTGTCTTGCTGCACGACTGAGCTGTCAGAGTGCAGAAGACTGCCGTGCTGAGATAGCTGGTTGCGGCAAGGGGAGCTTTAATCCTCCTGCAGGGCTTACTGACAGCCGTTGTGCTGACCGTGTCTCCACGGGTTTGACCGGTGGTAAAGGGGACAATATAAGGAGGCAGTTTGTGGACACTTGGTGACGAGTCATATAGCAGTCCAAATACAGACTCCTAAATCTCAGCCTTTCCCGTTGAAGACCGGACAGTTAACAACAGGACCAAGTGGAAAAGGGGGGAGGAAAAATGCATGAACACAGGAAGCCTGCTTTCCCTGTCCCATCTAGTTATTGCCCAGATTGCCTTAAGTGCAAGATCTGAATATTCTGGAAGTATTTCTTAGCTACCGTTGCTATTAATGATGGTAAAATTAGGTAGTCTTTCTTAAAAAAATCCTCTTACACTCTGAACTGGCTAAGCTGTGGCTTCTACATAGTAACCATAGGAGATACACTCTCCTCACCTCCCCAAGATGCATCATAAAACCACATCAGTGTCAAAGGGGCTTATCTCCCTCTGTTGTACACACATTTTCTCTCCCCCCCCGCCCTCATAATCCCCCTCCCCAAATCTTTCACTCTCACAACCTCTCTCTCTCTGTGTCTACAAATTCCAGTTGCATCAAGTGCTTAAGCAAAAGCTTAAGGTGAACATCTGAATACACCTTCGACTTCAGTGAATCTAGTCACATGCTTAATTTAAACCAAACGCTGAGGTGCTTTCCGGAATAGTGCTTTTAGCACTTTTTTTTTTTAGTGGTTTAGTGGTTTTAGCACAAGGGAGAGAAATTGACTGTCAGCCTTTGAAAGCTCACTTCAAGGCCCCATTAACAACTACTGATGCTAATTATACTAATTAACACATGAGATGATTTCTTCTCTCAACTCAGTTATTCCAAATTCATACAGCCAGTGTCAAAGTTGCTCTCATTGTCCTCTAGGTTTGAATAGGACTTGGACCGCTGTAAATAAGAGGTATCCTTTCAGCAGGGTGGATTTGTCTGACCAGGCATTAAAAAGATTTAGAAAGCAGCTGGTTTTCATTTCAGTCCTTATTGCTGAAATATAAACTTCAGAAATATATTGAGCTCTCTCTTCAGCTTTGATTTTCTTTGGGGCTCTTCTGTTTGCTCATATGTATGTGCCAAAATACACCACACAGGAAAGCCAAATCATGCTTCTTGAACCCGATACTGCCTCAAATCTGAAAGAACAAAATATAAACTTTTGATTGTCAAATTCATTACAGAAGTTTGGACTTCCATGTCTTGGCTCAGCACTACTGGCTCTGGGGAGAACATCTTTATGGGAGGGATCATGGACAGAGACCGTGTACTAGTACCTGGGGATTGTGGTAACCCATCTGCTCTGTGAGTAAATTTCTAATCTGTTTTGGGGTGTCTCAGGAGTATTCTTTCCCCTCCCAGTTACCTGAGAGCTAAGCCAGTCTCTGTGCTTCTCACAATCAATTTCCATTGGAATGTGATTCATCTGGGTGACCCACACAAACCAGTGACTCTCCAGAAACCTTCAAAAACAAACAGGCAAAAAATACGACAATTTATACTGCGGACCAGGATATGAGGTCAATAGAGTGGGGTTTACCGGGAGCAGCAGGAGATGCAATGTGCAAAGAGAGTATTTCTCCCAGGTATGGAAGTAAACACCTCTCTTTCTATGGAAACCAGAGAGAATCACTTCTGTGATGAATTTCCCTCCCCCTCTTTATACCTCTGGGACTAAGGCAATTATGATTAAATACAAGAAGGACATCCTACTGGGCTATCCCTCTCCCTCTTCCTCAGAAGTGGATTGATCTCCCGTGCTACTTTTGCCTGTCGGTAAATAAAGATGATCCAACTCCCTGAAAAAAAACCAAGCCCCTATTTAGAAATTCTCAGAACTGTTTTCATCTTTCCCATTGCTTGCTGGATATACAGTAATTTCAAAATCCACCTGCCCGTTGGTGTTAGCTTTCTGGGTGTCAAGCTTAGCACACTGGAGCTCCCAGCTTCCCTTTGCTCTCTCAGTACCTTCACCGTAAGTCTCAACTCTGCACTGGGCTGGGTATTGCTTTAGAGCGGCTTGTTTATCGCTTATAGTATATAACTGCATTTTTAGCACCTGTACAATAGTCTACAGAAATGCACTTTCTTCTCTTTATTTACCCAAAGTAGTTTATGCTGAGACTTAGATGTATGTTGACAAGGCAGTTGTCCAGAAGCATCCTTGTTCTAGTCTTTAGGCTTGTTTTCTGAAAGAGCAGATGATCTGAATTTGCAATTTTGCCTTTTTCTTGCACTTTTAGCTTAATCAAAATACGAAAGTTTTGGAAAGAATAGGTCAGTTGTCATAAGTTTTTCAGCTTGATTTCAGACCAAAAAGGTTGGCTAGGCACTTACACAAATGGACGTCTTTTGAATCTCCTGTTTTCCTTAAGTCCAAAGTGTTTTGAAACTATGACAACTTAAGTCACAAAAGTTTTTGTACATCTGTTGCCATTTCTTTTTACTCAAAAAAATGAGGGTTTTTTTAGAAAATGTTTTTCACTGTGATGAAATGTTTTCCTAAAACTAATGCTGACTGTGGGACTAAATGCCACCCTTTGGTATTAGCCAGAAGAGTTGCAGCTATTGCATACAGAATAGAAATTCACGAATATCTATCATGAATAGAAATTCCTGATAGAAAGCGTGAATTCAGTGCTGCCACCTGGAATACTGTAACCATTCAGTGTGTAAGCATCCCAAGCCCTGCCATGCCCGATTCATTTTGGCAGCTCGTGCTTGTAGTTCATGTTTTTAGGTCTCTCACTGAACTCTCCATGCATCAGTCAAACAGCAGCTGGCTGATTAATACTGTTTCTGTACTAAGAGCAGCAAATCATGAAGCCTGGTAATGATACGGGGCCAGAAGACCAGTCAAAATCAAGAGGCACAAGAAGCACTTCTCCCTAGACTGAAGGAGGTGGCTTTGGAGGGGTCAGACTGGAGGGTAGGAACACCTTGATTTGTGGTGTGAGACAGCTTTCTGAGGTCCAAACCTCTGTGTAGAAGGAATGACGTGTGCATGTAGCGTACAGGCCATGCATCTTCCACACTGGGAGAAGTGGTGAGCTTACAGGGGAAGCACGTACGGTGCTCAGGAGGGCTCATGAATTACCTTCCCAGTAAGCTGGGAAGAGGGTGGCCTGAGGCACTCTGGAAGGGTCCAGCCTTGACCAAAGCGGAAAAAATGCATAAATGTGTTGGGATGGGGCAGCGTGTGAGAACAGGGAACGAGGAAAGAAAGGAGAATCCTGGCAGGACCGTTACAAGGGCAGGGGAAGATGCTGAGCACCAGAACCATCTCTTGCTGATGGGAGGTAGAACTGGGAGACAATAAGAGGTAAGTGAAGCAGTGGGAATACCCAAGATAACACACAGTGAGGTCAGTGACTGCAGAGAACCTAAACAGGGAAGGTCTGTGGGGCACAGCAGAGCTGAGACTTGGTTCATCTGGCACTGGAGGGAGGGGAGAGCAGCAGGGAGACCCTTTATCCCCTACCTGACAAAAGTGAGGAGAGACAGGGATCCCAGAACGCCATAGAATGGGATGTATGTGATGAAGTAGCGCATGTAGTAGCTGATGGCCCAGGCTAGGTCCTAGGGGAAGAGAGAAGACATTAGGCATCACTTTGCCTATCTCATATAACGTGTCGTTGCTGGTGATGTTAGGGATACTGGGTAATTAATACAGCAAAGTGCGATCCCTGCCCACTGGCCTCCCTCCCTACTCAAGTGTGATTTCTTAGGAGCCAGCCGGACCCCATAAAGATTGAGGGAACGTTTCACTCACCGCCCAGAACCTGCGCCTGATCATGGTCGAGATGATTTGGATTTGGAAATACACAGGGATGAGCAGAGGCGGGAAGACTGCAAAGCAAAGGGAAATGTTTTGGCCATCAGAGGGGTGGAAAGGCGTGTGACATGAGAGTGAGCCAGTGATTTAGGACCATTTCTAGGTAAAGTCTGCCTAGCACTGGTGGGAGAGGCGAGGTGCTGGTGACGGGGGGTGGCTGCCTTTCTGTGAAGAAAGGAGGCTCTGCTTCACACCCATTCATCTTGACAAAGAGCATTGACTGGCAACACGCATTTCTTCCATGGAGCCTCTCACACAGAGGTTATTTCCCAGTCTCAGCTGTTTGCCTTGCTTTACACGACCGTGCTGGCAATGTTCAAGATGCTTGGATATCGTTGAGAATATACTGAACTGATTTGGGGACCTGCACAGGGGATGGTGGTCCTGAGGAAGGGAAGGATGAGTTGAGACTTAAGGAGTTGCTCTGCTAACACAGTAGGGG
>NW_008824186.1:9280872-9293087 GCF_000699105.1 Pygoscelis adeliae | reverse complement strand
GCAGATACTCACTGAGGAAGAAGTACTCGTGCTGGTGATTGTAAGGCAGGTACTTCAGCTTCTTCTTGCCATACTGCAGGACACAGAGGAGAAAGCTCAGGCTTGGATTATGACACTCACAGGTAAGAGAAGAGTCTCTGCAATACTTCTTTATTGAATGGGGAGTTTTGACTAAATTCCCACACCCCTAAAGGTAAAAAGTGTTTTGGTATGGTTAAATATCTTGACTTTGTAATTGTGCTAGGTGTAAATTCCTTTTTAAAGTCTTCTGGCTTGATATTCAGATAATGTCTCTTTACTTGAGAGCCTGGTGGCATTTTAATGCATTTCTCCACCTTCTGCCATGCCTGTGCCTGTGCTAAGAGCTGCTATCATCTCCATCACTACCAATACAAATGCGATAGGCATAAAGTCTGAGCTTTGGTAAGTCACTACACGGGCTGCCAGTGCAAGAAAATGATCCTTGGGTAGTCTTCCATGCAAAATGTCCCAACCTTTGATCCTTTTTGACTTCTGCAGCCATCAGCCCCCATGAACTCCTGCCATTAGCCAGGTCTTGTAAAAGCTTACTTTACCAACAGATGGAAAACTGGAGTGGTCCTTAACGTTACTACGGCAAGTCAAACAGACATGCTTAAATCTATAATGTTGTGTCACTAGTTTGACATGTAAGTGATAGGAAATAAGAGTGCTGTCATTGGGAGCTATTCTGCACCGATTCCTGTATTACTATCGTCCACCTACAGAGAGCAGATGCAAAGAAGTTTCTCCAAACACAGGTTCGGACCTTGGATTGTTGCATTTTTGCAGGTGCCCCTTTCTTTTCAGTGAAAAGAGGGAGCCAAGAGGGCCTGGTCTCCTCACCTCATCTCCTTAGTGAAATATCTAGAGCTATACAGAAGCGTCTTTTTTGAGCTCCAGGAGTGTTCACACAAGGAGCTAATGCCTGGAGAATCTGGACTGCTGTGAACTTGCATTTTTGCTTCCGGCATAGCAACTTCCCAATGGAGGTAAGTCTTGTAGCACCAATAAATCAGCCACATCATTCACTCTGGTCTGAGCTCTGAAAGGCTGTGTGCTTAGCATCATCTGGAAAAGGATTATATACAAGTATTGGGGTAGACTGATGCCGGCCTAACATTTCAGATATTTTGTAGGACGGAGATCCAGTTTTCCTTGTTGTCATAAATATTTACATTCCTACTTTTCCCTTTAGGTGGTAGAACCACGATCTGCTTTTAAACCCAGTTATCAGACACAAGATTTTCCAATGGGTGGTACCCACACATTTAAGAGCGTGATACTGATTTACGTCTTCTAGATACTGGCTTTTTTATACGCCAGGGGGTGGCTTTCTTTTTAGTCATATATAAAAGCCCTTCTGCCTCTTGAAAATTCTGTGTGTGCAAGACTTTCTCTATACCTGTCCATATACCAGCATGTATGTCCCCTACATGTGTCTGGAGTTACTTTCTCAGTAGTACAAAAGCTGGCTGAGAAACCATTAACTTTTAAATGTTGTATTCCCCTGTGTTGTACTTGCTGCAGACGTTTGTTTGGTTGGTTTTTTGTTTTCTTTGGTTTGTTTTTTGTTTTTAAAACTGGAAATCCTTGTTCCGTTGTAAAAACCACCAAGGATGGTACGTGGTTCACGTCCTTTGTGTAGGTTTTTATACAATAGACAGTAAATATTTTGGCTCTAGAAGGACAGATTTAATTAAAATACCTTAACATAGCCTGTTATTTCATGTGCAGCATAACAGTACATAGTTAATGTAAGAAAGTACTGCTTATGCAAGCAATATCCCCTCAACTGCATGGGAAAGGCTCCAGTGGAGAGGACCTTGTACAGGTTGCCTGGAGCACAGCTGGACTAATATTGGAAGATATTTTCTGTGGAAATGGAAGATCAGTTTTGAAATGTTCTTGATGAAGTACTGAGGAACACCGTATTTTCCCCTGATGTTGATATTTCAAGCCAGCAGGATGAAGTTTTCTTTAATGACTTTCTACTTTCTTTCCAGTCCTATCTTGATTGCTTTTCCCAAGCTACCCCAAAACACTTTTTCCTGTGGTCAATATAGTAAATGGATAGGGAATTATAATCTTGCTCTTCAGCCCAAGGTTTGGGAGGGTGCGATGGCCAAAACTCCTGTCAGGCAACATAGACAGATGAAATCCCTGGATGAAGCATTTCCTTTTTTAGCATTCCCAGAAGTCTTGACTGTGCAAGTCATGTCTACCAATACTAGCCAACTCTTGCTTTTGTACAAGCCTTCCCTGAAGCCCTTAGGACAATGGTTTTCCACGTTTTACCCACTTTGGCATACCTCAACAGGCTGTGTATCTCCGAGGACAAAAATATGCAGCATGTTCACATCTGGGTCCTTCTTGAATATGTTGGGCTTGGCATGGTGTTGGAAGTGACGATGGTTCCACCAGTTGGCAGAGGCACCCTGGGCAGATAAGAATAAGGAGTTAATCCATGGAAAAGTACAGTTCCTCTAATGGTAGGATTCATTTATATAAACTAGAACAGTGCAACTCTGATTATGGCCAAACTGTTACTTGCTTTTGAAATAGCAGTAAGCCGTAAGTGGCTAAGCTGTCAGTTGTGATGAGACTGCTGGTTTCAGAGGGCTGGTTTGCCCTCGCTAAGGATCATCCATATTGAAAGAACAGGGAATAAATATACCTTGAGCGAGTTGCATGTCATCATGTCTTCCCACATGTGAAGTTGTTATTAACAGCTGAATCACAGAATCATAGCATCATTTAGGTTGGAAAAGACCCTTGAGATCATCGAGTCCAACCATTAACCTAACACTACCAAGTCCACCACTAAACCCCCTTGCTGTCTTACTGATTATACTGGTTTCCCTCCATTGCGTGTGCCTGTGAGGAACCAGACAGGGCAAAGTGGGTTTGGGAGAATGGGCAAAGCTATGTCCCACCCCTTATAAGTTCCTGCTGCGGGTGGATGCTGAGATGCCTGGCCTGCACTGGACTTTGCCCAGGATAGAAGTTCTGACGGCATCTTGAACGGATGGGATGTAGCAGGATGGGACATTTGAAAAATACTATACCTTAGTGTGAAGGAGGTGGAGGGCATGGCAAAAATAATGATGTTAAAATAGGGGTTTATGCAATTAAATAAGCTTTGTCCTCAGCTGCTATAAATTGGTGCAGTTGCACTGAAGCTTGTGGAACTGCTGTGTTCTCTAACAGCTATGGTTACGCTCTCTTATCTCTTCTGCACAACAGCTCCATGTGCAATGCTCACGAACTTCTCTGTGCATCTGCTCACTGTGGAAAGGCTTAGAGCTGCAGTTTCCTACTTTGACATAGTCAAAGTGACTGCAGCTGTTTCCACAGTGCCCTGGGTCCATAATGTCCTTTACCTTCAGGTGTCCAATGACAAACTTGTGGACGATGTGGTTCCAGGAAGACTTCTTAAAGACAGAGAGGTGTCCAAAATCATGTTGCAGCCAACCTGCCTGGGCCTGGGATGAAGGGACATAAAGTAGTTAGAAAGCTGTTTGAAATCAAAGTTAAGCACAAAAGGAAATGGAGATAGAAGGCAAGTTGTGAGTGTGAGCAAGAGGGGGAATTAATTGAAGTGAGAAGGTGAAGATCTCTGTTTTCGTTGTGGAGGGGAACATAGAATCATAGAATCATTCAGGTTGGAAAAGACCCTTAAGATCATCGAGTCCAACCATAAACCTAACACCACCAAGTCCACCAACATGTGGAAGGAGAGGCCAAAGAGGTGAGAAAAATGTGTGAATCACAATCAACCAGCAGTGGGTAGGGGTGGCCAGAAGGCACCCCAGTGGCAGGTATGTTGTGAATATTTTTCACTGGCCTGAATGTTTTGCACTGGTAATTAATCTAATATGAAAATTTCAGCACACGCTGGCCTTCTCCTGAGTGATTTGCATAGCCAGTACACTCTGCGCCTACTACTTCTCACCTGGGAAGTTGTAAGGATGCAGGCGAGGATGAGAGTTGTGATCCAGCCAGTACCAAAGTATGAAACCATTAACCAAGCCAAAACTTCCATTGCAATAATATGGCCCAAGTAAAGAGAGAAGAACAAAGGATTTGCTCTGAACAAGTTCATGTCCTCTGCTGTCTTCCTCAGGGTCCGGAAATCCTGCACCAGCTGGGACTGCAAAACAGACATGCAAGACACAGTATGCAGCTTATAAGTAAGTCTGAATGTGTCTGAGGAAGGAAAGCCAAGTTCCGTACTAAGGACCCTGGCTGTTTCTTGCACTGGTTGGCTACTCCAGAAGTCAGGGAGGACCTGCCTCCATATTCACACTGTATTCTAGCTTTTCATAGCACTTTCCTACGAATAAACATCCCGGCTGGTCTGAGCCCGCGTCCTGACCTTTTGCACCTTGAGCTGGGAGAGTAATTCAAGCCTGCTGCTGTGAATCAGCGGCGCTACCTGGCTCTGTTGAGAGTTCCGTCAGCTGATGACTCTCGTCTGAATGAGTTTTACAAGTATTAAAGAGGCAGCTGGAGAAGCTGAATTCAGCCCTATTACTTATGCATAATTCCAGAGCTCTGATGATGAGCACCCAATATCAGAGCACCCGTCATCTATTTAATATGTGGGTCAGCTACCGTGCAATCATTCATGAAGAGCATTCCCGGGTTAACGTGGGTTAGCATCATCTCTTCTATTGTGAGTGATACAGATATATCATAATCATGGCCAGTCACAAACAACGGGACAGGATTGAGTTTCATGGCAAGAGCTAGTCATGCCATGCGCTGTGCCTGAATAATGAATGAACGGAGTGTCTGGGAGGGATACAGAGCTGCCCTGAGGATGCCGAGTGGGTGGAAAAGGTACTTGCTGGCTTGCTGCAACTTAGGAACAGCCACCGAAACGAGACATCTGGTTCACCTCACCCATAGGTGCCTACCGCTCGTGCCATGCACGGCACAAATGTGGCTGCTCTCCAGAGCTTTGCTGGTACTGGGCTCAGCAGGATTAGCCAGTTTGAGTCTCAAAGAGGTATTTCCCTGGGAGTTAATCTGTCAAAGGGAGCTGCAGAGCAAACAGTGAAAGAGATTCAAGTCTTGCTGAGGTGGTGAGCAACTTGTTTGGAAGTCTTTTCAGACTTCTTTGCCTAGGCCTCTCCTTTCCCTGTAACAGGCAAGTGGTGACATGTGTTTTAGAGCTTGGTCACCAGAGAAGGAATGGCAGAAGGGACACCGGTCACAAGAGCTGGTGCACATCTCCCAGTCCACATGCCTCAGTTCCCATTTCCCTCCAGTACAGGATCTGTCCAGCGTGGGCACAATGGGCTGCTAGAAATCGGTGGTTGGTTGCTCTACGGGAAAGGAAAGGCTTGTACGGCCAGTCTGAACGTGTCGCCTCCCTCCCCCACACATTTTAATCTATACTGGGATGTGCACTTTGCTACATGGAGATGTTCAGTCGCTGAGCATTTTTCTCCCTCTCTGGAGCTGCCTGTAGTGGACAGACCTTTATAATCTGCCTGCCTCTGACCTGGAGGACATCCCGAGAGGAAAAAAATGGTGGAACATACCCATCATAAACCCCAGCTCAGAAACAAATACTCACGTTTTTATCTCGGTCCTGGCTAGGTTCCCCTGGAGCAAGCTCTCCAATAAGTAATGGCTTGAGAAACTTTTGCACCAAGGCAGGATTGATATGGAAGGCCTGGAATGCATCCTGGAGTGGAAATACGAGTAACTGTGTGAGATTCAGGAGTAAGCTGTTGCTTTCTACTCGCTGTGTCATTCCCGTCCGTCTCCAGCACTGTCCTCCTCTGCAGTTGTCCCCCCACCTTACTGTGAAAGGGGTGCCAGACAGACTTCCATCTCTGTGATTGCTGTTCAGTGCAGTACTTCTACTAGAGGCTGATGAATTTGCTTATCTAGTAGGAAGTGAGGGGTGAGATCTGGGATGCTATCTAGACGTATGGTGAAAGGCACCTCAAGAAATTTTTTCTAAGCAACTAAATACCTAAATCCTGTTAATTCCCTTAGAAGGTAGGCAGAGAGGAATTTGTGCAAATCCCCACTGGGATGTAAATACCCTTTGAAAGTCTGCTGCCTGGAGGCAATTCAAGAGAGGGGGTGACCGCGGTGACTGAACCTGGACATGACTGCAGATACAAAAAATATTACTGGCTGTTTTGGCGAGACCTGTAGATCCCAGCACTAACACAGCTGAGGAAAAAGCGGTGACCCTTCCTTTTGGAGACTGCCTTTCTCTTTTTGTTCTGTAAGATGAGTAATTGAATGCTATCTTGACCCTTTTTTATTCTAGAACCATATTCTAGCCATATAGGCAATTCTATCTCCATGGAAGTCCAAGTAAAATGTCTTGGAAAGGAACCAAACCAAAAACTCAGTTGTATACCAGAACTTTAAGCAATTGCTTTAAAGTGCTTGCTATCAAACTTCGCAGTGGCTAGGACCCCATTCAGAAAAGTACCTACCTCAAAAGGCAACCTTATTCATTACTCTGAAACACGCTAAGGATTTTAACACTCTTGAAGACCTGATAGTTATCAATTCATGTGATAAGACTTCTTGTCATTTCTACTGTGCTGTGGTATATGGCTGCTTGTCCCTGTAAGAGGCCCATTAATCTTTTGCGAGACTGCTTGCGTATTTTCTGTTCAGTACATGCCTTGAACGTTGGGTATATTTTACTGAAGTCTCTCAAACGTGTGATAATAGACATAAATAGCTTGTTAAATTTCAGCATCAGAATCTAATTGAGGGATGAAACTTGTGAAATAAATCCTGTCCCATATACTCCTGAGGCTGGGAAAGCAAGAAACCCACCTGGAAGAGTATTTTTCTTACATATTTTCAAGACTTCTTCTAATATGGAAGGACAGTGCCTTGTTTGTAGAGTCTTTTTGGTCCTGGCATTCTTGAGTTTGTCTGGCTCTTCTTTTTCTGCACTCCTTCCCCCTTCCACACGTTTTTGTCTACCTATGTCCTACAGATGCCTGATGGGAGCATGTATTGGATGCACTACTGCTAGTAGTGAGATCTTGCGCACCCCTCCTTTCACGTGGCATGGCTTGAATTTTAACCCCAAAGATAGTGGTAGGGACAGAGAGCTGACGAAGGTCAGAAACTCTTACTCTGTCCTTGCCCTTTTCTTACTGCACAGAACTGGAGTTAACTCTAGAAAAGCACCTAGGAGAGCTGTAAAGATGTAATTACATGAAGTGCTAAGACTGGTACAGAAAAAGCAGTCAAAAATAGGAGTACTTCAGGAGTACCATGCTTCAGCCTTTCCACTTTTGTCCCACTGCCTAACAATAGTAGGGACCAACTAAAATCTCACTTCTGGCTCTAAACAGAAAGGGCAGGCTGGAAAGTGCTCACTGTCTCCAGCTGACCCTTCTGGGAGTTGACCTCCATCAAAAGTCTAGCTCTGGTGTTCAAAAATACCAGCCAACAACCTTGGTCCCAAAGTCCACCAAAATCAATACAAACTTTCACCTGATTCCAAGACTTTGGATTGAGCTTCAGAATAATACTCTGACCACAGAAGTTTTGCTGTGGGAGGCATAGAAGGAGGGAGAGTGAAAGCTGACCTGAGCCATTTAACTTGAACTTAAAGAAATGATCTATGAGAAATTAGAGATGTAGCATTGGCGGGGGGGCGTGGAGGGGGAGAGACGAGCTAGCTGCAGGTGCAGGAGAGAAATAAAACTCTGTGGAATGATTTAAAGATTATAAAAGCCCTAAAATGCCAGAGGCAATGGGGGAAGAAGTAAGGAAGGGGGGGAAAAAAGTCATTTCAATGGGGGAGGCAAATGAAAATGCCAGAAATGAAACGGAGGTGCACTTCTGTAAAGCACCAGAATTTCCTAGTTACTCTCAGCTCAGCTCTCATGCCAGTACCGAAGTGCCCAGCCTGTCTCCTTTTGTAACCAATTTCAGGGACGAAGTGATCCCTGTTACCACAGGGGGAAGTTTGGATCAAATTGTCCAGGTCCACTCATGAAGACTGCATCACTGGCAAAACTTACCCCAGCGTGAGGGAGACCAGTGCTTTTTGACTGCATTGGGTTAGCCGCTGGTGTTACTTTATTGGTGCCAAAATGAAGGTAAAACTCTAGGTAAAACAGCAAAGCTGTTTCTACAGCCCTGTGCTGCAGACAGTTTGGAGTTTGCCATGCAAAGAAATACTTGTCCTGAATCATCAGCTTCCTTCTCTACTTTGAGGAGTTTAATTTGCTTTACCGTAATTCATGCATACTTCACCCTCTCTGGTGCTATCCTCACAGCCCACCTGAGGTTAAAAAATACCGTCCTCTCCCTTCTACAGACAGGGAATGACACACTTAAGGACTGAGTTGCCTGAAGTCTGGTCTGGTTGCTAGTTTCCTTCCCTGGCACAGTTTGCAGATGATTTGCAGATGATGTGAAAGAGGAGGGAAGAGCAGAACGAGCGGGGAAGTGAATAGCTGACTGTACCTGCTGCCAGGTTTTGCAATTTTGGGGCAAAAAAAGGGGAAGAAGGGGAAAGAGGGAGAGGGTGAACACATACGAAGCATTAAAGAATGTTGGCTCAATGTTATTTAAACTAATGGGGAAAAAAAGAAGTCTTTGGAGGTCTGACTGGGTACCGCCTGATCACCGTGCTGGAGATCTCGCTGATTGGTGTTGTATTCATTGGGGGGTGACTCAGAACAGCAGCTTCTGCCTGACCACCTAGAAGGTATTTTTGTCTACCTGGGGCTTCCCTGCCAGTAGCCTATCTGTTTTCTAAACATGCTTATACATTCTCTGTCATGACTTTCCCCCGGCAGAGTTCTCCTCTGCCTCTGAACTTAATAGCCTCACTTCTTTTGGGATGGAATGAAAAGTAAAGGTTGGAACTGGTCAGAAATGCAATCGTGCATGTCAAAACGCAGTTGTTACACAAAACTACACTACCTATCTTCCACTTCACTGCTATTGCAAGCCTAAGCCATGAAGGAAACACTGGCGGCAGGAAAGTTTTACCTTCACTGAGAAGTAATACACCTCTATGTCATTGGCATATGTGGAGAATGGGCTTTTTCAGTATAGCCTCCAAGCAGGAGAGAGAATAACATCTCCTGAATACTCTTACCATCATCAGACAGAAAGCTACAGTGATGGAAGGATTGCTTTTTTATTAGCTATGTCTCATGCATCTCCTTTACTAATAGGTCCCGAATGTAAGATACTACCTGAATTTTGGAATCGTCCTCAGTTCTGTACTAGAGGAGCTAAAAAGCAAAAGGCAAAAGATACTCTCTGGGAAGTACCATCTGATATTTACACCTGACCTCCCAACTTCGTGGTCTATTGGCCAAATAAGCTGATGTGTCTTACGGGAAGTGGGCAAGTGGGAGTTATTCCAGCTGCTTTTGGTGAAAAAAAGCTTCATATCATTGAGGTATGAACTGTGCCTAGGCACTGAAGTCCTTAGTGCAGTCAGTACAAGGATGTTCTTTCACATCCTTGAACATCTCTGAAACAGAGAGACTGCGAGGTGCCTTTGCATACTCTTGCCTTCATTTTCTGAAGGCAACTGTGCATGATGTGATACCAGAACAGGTTGTCCCAGACTAGTATGCTGTCTCAGCATGTTGAAAGTATGGCCTAAAATGAATGAATGCTCAGTGTTGTTAGTACCTGTAGGGGAAATTCGTGCGTAAGCTCGCCTGGGCACTCCTAACCTGACTGGCATGAGCTGAGCATGCTGAACATAACTGTCATAGAAGCTTCTGTTAGCTGTCTCGTGAGCACCCTGAGGTGAAGTAGCTCACACATCACCAAGCAAGGGGCCTGGCATAGATGTGGAGTTCAGTGAGTCTGTCAGTGGGCAGCTCATGGTAGAAGGATACACATGATCCTCTAGAGGATTCGTCCAAGGATCCATGGACAAGATGCTGAGGTTCCTTTGGTGCACGTTTGCTGGGCTGGAGGTCCTAACTACATGTGGTGCTAAGGAGAATCTGAGAAAGACAAAAGCCATGTAAGAACTAGGAATATAAACATGTTAAACTGGATTTTTATCATTGCCTTTTCCTCCTCCTAAACTCTTCCAGTTGTGGTATCTTGCAACACAGAATTAAACTTGTTAAGTTAAGCCTTGACAGGGTCAAGGCCAAGGCTTTCTCACCCTGAATGAGAGAGAGATTTTTCGGCGGTAAACTGTTATTCACCACAGGGAAGCTGGAAACCAGATGACAATTCTGTTTTAGTGCTCAGAGTGGTGATGAACAATTTCAGAGCATTCTTAAGACCATGCCTGCATGGAGAGTGCTCTGCGTAGAGTGGGATGCGATGTACCCTGGGGAGGTGGGTGGGGAGGTGGGAGGAGGACCAGCAGTAGTAGAATCACAAACCTGTGATTCAGTCTCCCTTGAAAGGGTTCGAGACAAATGCAGTAGCAGATGCTTTTTGGTTTCCAGTGGAGATATTGGAGTTAAATTCTTGGGGGTAGGAGTCAAACTCCTCCCGTGGTTTCAGCAGGCCTTCGTTTAAGCAGCTGAAAGTAAAACCTGGCCCATGTTTTTGAGGGAGAAAGCTGTTCAATTCAGAGGATTTATTGGAAGGGGACAGGAACACCAAAACGCATCTCGGTGCTTCAAGGAAAAGAATGGAAAATAACCACGGACCACAGGCAAATGGAGGCTGATGGAAAGGAAAGTGTTAGTAATTCTTGCCAATTAATTCTGCCACACACAGAGCCTCCCTCCTTGCTAAGGTGTTAAGAGCCGTGGGAGACGAACAGTTAATGTTACAGCTTGGTCTCTCCTGCCGCTTACCATGCACACATTCAGGAAAGCTCTGAGGCAGTTTAAGTTTTATTAACTATGGGCTAATGCCCTGGGGAGAGAACAGGCTCTCTGGATGCACTTCTGAAGAAGGTGGCTTTGAGGGAAACTGCAGACAACAGTCTCTGAGGCAATTTGCTCCTTTTTCAAGGTTTTTTGGTTGGTTGGTTGGTTGGTTGGCTGGGGTTTTAAGTCACTGAAACATGAGAGGTAGCTGAAACCAGCTATGAAGTGCAGGGGCAGCTGTAGCAGCAGCAAATAGTTTTCTTTTTTTTTTTTTTTCTCCTTTTCTGTAGAAACCTGTAACTAAATTCTCTAGAGAATTCTCTCCTGGGGAAAAAAACCTAAAAAGCTCCTTGTTTTAAAGCCTCGAGCTCACCCTCCTCACAGAAGCAACTTTGAAACACAGACTGGCTTCTCGTTAACCCTTTCTTGTGCTTGGCTGCTGTGACTCTGCACGCCATAAGCTACACACTGCAGAGGGGGAGACTTGGGACGCTTTGCTCACGAATTCAGAGCTCCGGGCGCAGCACAAACACGAGACAAAGACAAAACAGCAGGACTTAAGCAGAGCCCAGCAATCTCTACCGACCAATCTTCCAGATGCTGCGAATTGCCGGAGCTCAACGGAGTTGTTTGCAAGGAGTTGCATCAATTCGGACCAACCTTTTCGCCCCTAAAAGCGGCGAAAAGAGCTGAGCCGGGTGGACAGCAGGTGTAAGAGAGGTGGGGAGAGAGGGGCAGACAGCCGGCCGCACAGAAGCCGGCTCACTTCTCGGTAAGCACCGGGAAGGCAGTGACCTGTCAGAGGTTGCTGGCGAGAGCTGGGAGGCGGCCGCGTGTGTGTCCGTGCGTGGGTCCTTACCGTGGCATCTTCGCCGGCGCAGTGGCTGATCACTCGTTGACCCCCCGGGTGTCTGTTTGCCCACTTGGTGACATTATAAACCTTTCGCTCTATCACCAGCCACTTGTCCGTCCTCAGGTTGTGCTTCTGGATCTCCTCCCAGGTGTAGAAGCGGATCTGCGCCTCCGGCTCCCCCGACTCCCCTCCTTTCTCACCCCCTTTCCCCATGGGGCCACTTGCTTCTTTGTCTTCTTGCCAAAAGGGGGGGGCGGGGGGGCGGGAAGCTGTCCCTGCGCTTCTTAAAGATGTGCCGGAGGGGAAGAGCTTTTCTTGGCGTGATTTAACTCAGCTGATCCCCTGTTCTCTCCCTTGCCCTCCGCTCATGTCCTCCCTTCTCTTTGTCTCTCGCCGCCTGGCCCTTGCAATCTCTCCGCTCCGTCGCTTGCTCGGAAGTGCCCCCTAGGCTGGTTTTCCCCGTTACTGATGCACTTTCTCCTCGCACATAGCCCTGTTTTGTGGGAAGCTCGGCCCCTTCCCCCCCC
>NW_008824186.1:9270509-9280067 GCF_000699105.1 Pygoscelis adeliae | reverse complement strand
TTCTTTCCCTCCCCTTCCCCCCCCTCCCCCCGAATTTCACCTTACTTCTTAGTGGTGGGCTTACAAAGGAGATGTTGGTATTCTGCCTGAAATTAGCACTGTTTTGCTCTATTTGGTCATGCTGAATTACGGCCTGAATGGCTGTCAGACTTAACAGTTTTCTTTTGTCACAAGGAGAGCTGTTTGACTGCAGGCTCAGCCAGAGATCTCCTGCTTAGGGCAATGCTTTTATGAACAGGTGGGACAGTGCCATCTTTTCTTTGCTGTGAGGCACTTTATAATAAAATAATCCCTGTCATTAGGTTATACAAGGTGTTGCAGTGCAAGGGCAAAAACAGTGGAAGAGCATTTTCACTCCTGTCTTTCTCGTGTCTGAAGGTGTCTGGCCGCTCTCCAGGGCAAGGCAGTTGTGACCCACAGCTTTCCTGGTGATAGATATCTTTTCTTGTGGCCATTTTGCGTTAATAAGTGGAAGGCTTATTAATCCTTTCTGTAGAGGCACTGGCTGATTCTGAGCAGATTTCATATACAAACATTTTAGGGTACAGACTGCACTCCCTAATTTACAACATTCTGTTGCATGATCAAATCTTAGGATTGGAGCAACACTGGCTTCCAGTAGCTCAGACCTTTATTTGTCTCATCTTTCAATAGCACTGTGTTCTGACCTGGTCTGGAGAAGCAGGGGAAGCAACCCACACGGTTAACCGCCAAATGTTTTAATTCACAATGCTTATTTGCTCTCTAGCCAACTATCGTATCTTGCTGCTGAAGGATAGCATAGGATGAGAGACCACCTCCTTCAGTGAAAGCAAGAAGTGCCTCCAGTCCTGGTGGTGGTGTGCTTCTGTCCAGCCCCAGCCATAGTTTAGAGCAGGCACAGACAAGGGTGCTCTGTTTTTGCCTGCTGCCATTAGCCTGAAGGAGCTGACAACAGTGAATATCTAAAAAAATCTTGCTCCTCTCCTCTTCTCTACCCGTGCTCCCTACCTAGGCAATGGGAACAGAGACTGAAGTGAAAGAACGTGCATCGCTTCTATACCGGTGAGAATCACTTTGTGCCTCCTCTGTGCCAAGGCATGCTATAGATTTCCTCTGTTTCTGCCTGGTCTTACTGCTGCAGAAGGACTTCAGCCTATTAAACAGTCTTTTCCTGTGGCGTGGGGTGACGAAAGTCAGAAATGAAAGGCATGTTTTCCTAAGACTTGCTAGTTTTATTTAGTTTGGTTCCAAATAGACCTCTGACAAGGATTATAATAAATGCCAGCAAGACACTACGTTAAGGTGGACCTGAAGCTCATTGCTTGTGATGTGGGAAAAGTTTACCATGACACTTTCTGTGCTGAGTTCTTTGAGTTTCAGGATTTTAACCCCGTAAGTGTGTCTGCACAGCGTGTCTGACGCTTTAACCTTTGTAATGCTACGGGTGTTCCCTCTGTAGCCTGCCTTTCCCTTGTAACCACACACCTGGAGGCTGCTGTCGTGGTGCTTTTAGTGTGGTATCCAAGTGCCCTTATCCCCAGGGCCTTGCACGGATGCATGCTGATGTGTTTTTCTGTCTGTTATGTCTGGTTTCTCCTAAAAATTGATTACCACGGGTAAGTGAATCATCCTTTCTTAACCTATTTTTTTACTCTTTGCCTCGTAGCTTTTAGTTTTATAACTTTAAAGCCTACAGTAGATAAATAATTGACACGTCCAATAAATATTACTCAGTAATGTACATGGAGCATGCAATTCCCGCACCTCATCAAGTGTGCTCCGGTCAGTGCTAACATCAGCTCAGGCAGGAGCAACCAGTAATGAGTTTAAGTGGGTTTTGATGAAAACCGTATTGTTACTGTTGGAAAACTGCTCTGTGGACTCCCTGCTCCACTGGAGAGGATGTCCAGAAGAGGACAATTGTCTGGAAGACCCCATTGCTTCTGTTCCTGGGCTGGTCACCAGGAAGATGGTTTTCTTTCTCTCTTTTTTTCTCTCTTTCTCTCCTTGTTTTGGTTGTGGGTTTTTTTGTTTTAGTTTGGTTTTATTTGTTTGGGGGTTTTGGTTTTGGGTTGGGTTTTTTGGTTGGTTTTTCCACCCCTAAAATAGCTTTGAGGTCCAAATTGTGGATTCCACTAAAAAAACCCCCAAAACTGTGCAAATAAGCTTGTCTCATCTTTCTTTGTGCACCAATCCTTTGCAAAATCATCCTATAAGCAAAATGAATCCTTTTTTTTTTTTAGGAAGGTTTATAGGAAAAAACCTTGCCAGCAAATCATTTATCTGTTCAATCTGGAGGGTTTGGAGCTTGGTGATGTGAGATGTTGAGCAGCATCATTGACTGAGTGGTGCAGTAATACCAATTACTGCATCCTGAAAGGGAAGCGTATGCAAGACCACCTGATAGAAAGAGTATACAGGAATTTAGTGTTAAAGTTGTACTTAGAGAACTCCAAATGCAATGAAGTGAGAAATTATATCTAAAGGAACATAACCTCGTAGCAGCAGTGAAAGTCACGGACCCTTGTCATGAACACACATCCCTGCCTTTTTTTTTTTTTCAGATCATCACTTCTCCACCTTTTGCATTCTGTAGATCTTTTTATAAGAAAGCACAATCAAGGAAGGTGAACAGAATGAGGTAGGGTAGATAACATGGCAGCATATGTTTGATTTAGGTGCAATTCTGAGACACCTCTAAGTTATTTTTTCTTTGATCCTGTTGCATGATGTTTTGAATCCAAAACTTGATTCAAAGCCATGACTTCTTTCGACTTGTAGAGATAAAGATACATACTATTGGTAACTCACAGTATTATCTGGTGGTCTATCGATACTCTGCTTTTCTGCTTGTAAGTACAGTGTCATTTTGCTATGCATTATTTGAATTCTCAGGGTATAGCTCTGAGGCAAGGACTCTAACCATGAAAGTCAGGCTCTCCTAAGCTTTATTTGTTAAGAAATACTGTAGTACTGTCCCCACACCAGACCTTGGCTCGCGTCAGTCATTGTGCTGGTCTGGCGGAGGGGAAGGAGGAGAGAGCTGCTTTCAGCTCTGGGATTCCATGTGTAGAAGAAAATCCCAAGGGCCATCAGGCTGGCTGTCAAATCTGTATTGACTAGCTCCGCATGGTAATAAATTGCTGCTTTGATTTGTTATCCCCTAAGGATTTCCCAGTGAGAGGTCCATGTTTAGTGAATTTAAACTTCTGCACTATAGATCTTTCCCAGTCATCTTTGTGGAACCCCTACGCAGTGGTTCATGGGCTCCAAGCGGTCTGCAGACTTCAGTTTGAAAATCATTGCACATAAAGATCTATTATTGCTTTTCAGCTGTAATTTATAGCGTATCTGTTGGATTATGTGAATTACTTCAACATTTCCACTTCTGGTAGCAGTTCAGAACAAAGACCCAGCAGCATCTCTTGCTCTGTTGCTTCTGGAGCTTAAAATCGTGTACAACTGTAAACTGGTGAATCCTAATGATTTTCCTGTCAATAGCAGCTGAAGATCTGGTTCTCTAGATTCAGTGGCTGTGCTGAGAGGGACAGTAGCTCTGCTTTGAGTCGGGAGATCGTACTGTAGCCCTCCAGAGGTCCTTTGCAAACTATATTACTTTATAATTCTATATAGAAGAAGATTGCAAAGCTGAAGAACATAGAGATGTCTAAGAAGATGGAGAGGGCCACTGGGCAACACAGAGAGAGGAGTAAGAAAACATACTACAATTGATTATCTCACGGTGCATTTCTTCAAGCTTCACTAATGATATTTTACTGTTAGAAAGTAGGAGGGATCCACTACAAAGCCAGACTTTTTTGAAAGGGATTTAATTTGCAAATTCATGAAATATTTTTGCTTGTTCATGTCCTAATTGAAGGTTGTGTCCTCTATGTCCAAAACTTGATTCAAAGCCATGACTTCTTTCGACTTGTAGAGATAAAGATACATATTATTGGTAACTCACAGTATTATCTGGTGGTCGTAGTCCATCAGGTGACCGCTCCACAAAAGGAATGTATTAGTGTTATTGAAATCGGGGGTTATTTTCTATACAAAAAGCTTTACCAGTCAGTCCATGGAAGTTCATACTTCAGAGCAGATGACTTTAAGCAGTGGATAATCTACGCAGGGCTGGCTGCATATGCAAACGCTGGGCTTGAACGGGACATTTGCCTGAGCATGCCCTCCCACCTGAAAAATGAACTGGGAAGGAGGTGGGTACATTTTGGAATCGGCTCCTGTACCTGTTAGATGGACATAGACGTAAAGTCTGCACACAGAACTCCTCGTCTGGATATCTCACATAGATAATTGTGTAATAACTTAATGACAAGTCATTGAAAGGTGCCTATCAAAAAAACCCCAGCGCTATCATCTTCTTGCAGCACAGCCTGTAACGCTGTCAAGGCTTTATGCGGCACTTGTTCTAGGTTTTGTTTGGCTCCTGGGGCGCAAACCAGCCACGGCAATGAGAGGAGAACAGACTCTCTTCTGCGGCCAAGTCGGTGAAAGGCTGCATTTGTTGCATGGTGTAGTTTTAATGGGACAAAGAGCTTGTGTAAGGGACATAAAAGCCCTGAGTTTAATTGGGTAGTCACGAGATGGAGGGGAAAAAAGGGTGAGAAACACGATAGGAAAGAAAGCATGGAAAAGGGGATCTAGAGAAGTGCAAAGCAGAAGAGTTTTTGTAGGGGGGACACATAAAAGGGGTATGCCTGCTCTTCAGGGTAATGTAGAAATACGTAAGCTAACAAGTAAGTGAAGGACATCTTGCTGGCTTAGTCTGGAATGGGGAAAAAGCAGGGCAAATTGGTAGTTCAGGTATCTTTACGCCGTGTCATGCATGGATTTGTTAATGTAAAAGAAACAGAGACCCTGAGGAAAGTGTAACAATGTAGTAGAAATCACAATTTCTGTGTTTGTCGTCTCATCCCTTTATAGAGTTTTATGGAGAAGTTGGCAAGATCAGACAAGATTCTTTTAATCTGCCTTTTAGAAAGGATTAGGGTCTCCATTAATACCTGCAGGATGACTTTGATAGCAGCACCCAGACTGGCAGCAGCACGTGGAAATGCACTGCAGCTGCGCAGTAGTCCTCACGGATGCGGGGAAAATCCTCCTTTTCCCCCAGTTTAAAAAGCATGAGATCCATCGCCGGCCATTTGGTAAGGCTGGATGGCTCCGTGGCAGGTGGTGGGAAAAGGAGGCGGCAGGAGGGAGCGGTGAGCACGGGGTGCATAGGAGGGACATGGAGCAGGTATGTGAAGGGGAAAAAGGGGATGGGCTAAGGCAGAAAGTGGGAATGGAGAATATTGGGAGAAAAATAGAGTGAAGGTGAGATTTAGCTGCATCTTTAGACTTTTAGCTACCTTTAGTTACTCTGCCAAGGAAAAATACATGTAAGGAGAGAAAGGACCCCAGGCTTTCCCTCCCTTTCGCTAGAAGGAAAGGCTGAGGAGCTCTGAACTTGGGTTGTGATGGGTGAATAATAAATTCAACCATAGTGGGAAGGAGCTAAATGACATCCTGACTGGGCTGGGGAAAGGGGCACTGGAGCATGGAGCCTGAGGTGAGGGAACCCAACGGTTAGGAAGGGATGCTGTTGCAGCATCACTTTAAAAACAAAAGTAAACTCCTCCTCCATCCCTTAAGGGCAGACACAAACTCTTCCTTCTTTCTGTCTCTCCCCTGAAACAAATTTCTAGTGCTTGAGAAGCAAACAGCTAATGGCTCTGAGGAGGAAACATCCTTGTCCATCACCGTATAGAACAGATGGGTGCATGAAGGATGATGTCGTTCTGCATGTCATCAAGGTATATCATTCTGCACCAAAGGAAGCTGATTCTAGCAGAAAGACACCCAAGACGCTGAAGTAACAAGCAGTAATTTATCCAAAGGTAAGCAATAACTACTGTGTGTTTCACTGGATGAAGATTGGATCCTTGGCTTGGGCTTTCAGGATGGAGTATTCTTCCCCTGAAGAAAGAAAAGTAATAATCAGTTCCACGAGGGTATCAGGGCTCTTCAAAAGAAGAAGAAACTGCACCTTCTTTGAGCATCTCAAAACTTATGTGTACCCACAAGGAAAACTCCATTTGCCTTTTTCAAGAGAAGGGAAGGACCTTTTTCCTCACGTCAATATTTAAAAATGGGATCCCAATAACATACCTCAACCTCCTTTCTATCTGGAAAGTAGCTTGGGAATAGTGCTTCCATTTTCAAAAGCATTTAGGCATCTTAGACTATGTTGTTCTTAGGTCAATATGAAGCCCTCAGGAAGGTTGGCTTGTTAATAATACTGTTTCTGAGTGACAGTGCTCCCAGTTCAGAGTTTAAATGTCCCTTCCTAATACATCTGACTGCTATTGTCTCCTCATTGCCTTTTGTTCTTCTGCCAGCCACCAAAAGTTTTTTTTAAGAGCAGATATTTATACAGCACTTTGTAAACCAGGGCTATGATCAAGGCTTTTAGGTATCGAAATACAAAATTAATAAATAATAATTAGAAAGAAGAGTGATCGTTTCATACCAAACTTAACAGTCTCTTACCACCTTTGGAGTCCTGCTGTGTTTCCACATCAGTCCTGGTAGAACCATTTTATTGCCATCCGGGTCCTTGAGATTCCTCACTGGACAAAACGTTGTTTGTGTAAATGTATTTGTTAACTTGGATGTTTAGTTACAGTTGCACGAAGACTGGGGACGTGGGAGTTTCAGGATGAAACCTGGGTACAGAATATGCAACGTTAAAGTGCAAGGAACCCCCCGACAGATTTCCGCTGTTGATTAACATGTTCTGAGTCTACCTGCAATTTTTTAGGATACAAAAAGAAAAAATAAAAATCAGGAAATTACTTGCTTATGGAGTGGAAATACCCCTGTAGAGAGGAAATACCAGAACCAATTGATTTTTAGTCTAGGAGAGACCTGTAAACAAAACCCAATACTTATTTTCTAAGTTAAAACCAGACAAATTAAACTTCTAAGGCTCAAAATTTTAATATTTGAGCAGAACATATGCTAAGAATATTAATGCATTATCTTCAAGGCTACATGCTTTTCTGAAGCACGTTTTAATCAAATGCTGCTTACCGTGGTAAATAAATTATTTTCTGTTCCTTATCATATAGAACATTAGACCATTAAAAGCCCCCTGACCTTTAAAAATCTGTGAAAAGGAAGAAACGTGAATGTCTTAGAATCACCGTTAAATCGTCTTTGTATTTCCATTGCGTTTGAGTGTAACTTTAATCAGAAAAATGTCTATTGAAAAACATAGTTTTCGATGTAATTTTTTTCAGATATTTTGTATAGTATTGGTCATTTTGCTTCCTCTGCTCTGTTACGTAGCTCATGATCATGTGCTACTAGAGCTGGCTAATTAAGTTGATACGTTTAAAACGAAGACAAAATGCTATCAAAGATGTGTGTGATATTTTTTTACTCCGACATATTCTAGCATCTTGAGTTGGCGGCACTTTTTCTAGTCACGGGACAGCGGCTGAGGGCTGAGTAACTTTACAAGGCAAACAAACAGAAATTCCCATTGTACTGCCATCGCTGGCATGAATTTCACATTCTGCGGTGGACCTTGGGTTGGCCGTGTGGGATTATCAGGGTCAGGGCACAAACTGGCCTGGATGCCAAGGAAGCAGAGTACTTAATCACGCTTGTTTAGCAGAGAGAGCAGCAGACATTGCAGTACCCGTCAGGACAAGGATAAGGAGAGAAATGTTCTGTCCTTAACGCTGCCGTGTCGGTATAATCTCATTTGTAATAATTTGTAATGAAAAGTCCGTCCTACTGGTGTTGTCCTGTTATCATCAGATTCTTTCCTTTTCTCCTGACTCAGATTTTGCTTTCAAATGTGAAAAACTCTAAACGGTTACTGCCTTACTCCCTCAGTTACTAATCTTAATTTACATCTTCTGGAGGACAAAAAATACGCTTATTTTTATCTCAGCATCCCTTATGCATCGTGATTCCTGGTTGCTTTTTCTGGCGAGATGTAAACTCCTCCCAAATCACAATCTTCCTCTGGTAGTCCGCACTATAATATATTCAGTCTTTCCCTCTGTCATGTATAATTTTTGCATCTAAATTTTAACAGTCGGTTGTTAGGGCAGAGTACCAGAGCAAATATTCCACGCAGTTAATATGGGCTGAAGGAACACTGGTTGTATGCAAAACCAAGAATTTATTGTTGGTATAAAGCGTTAGCCATCCAAACAAATAGTTCCAGGTACAATACTAACTCATTTAGTCCAAATTATTCAACTATTACAGCCCATTCCCAATAATGCAACAGTTGACAAGAATAAAGGAAATATTTCTAGTACCTCCCCCTTTTTCTGGTGTTATGCTAATCCTTCCAGTGCACCTCTGGATCCTGAGCCTGGTGCGGGAGTGGTGTTACAGTGAGCTGTCAAGGGTTTCAAGCTCTTCCCTGCGAGGAGTGTGATGCTAAAATTGGTGGTTTCCTCCTGCATTTTTTTCATCGGCGTAGCTGTTTCAGTTGCAGTGGCGACAGCCTGCATCTTGTAAACCTTCACACCGCAGTTCCCATGCACTCTGCATCTTAAGCTTTTCTTAGGCTGAACAAAAGCCAAGAACTGATTCTTCTTTTAGGCTTTGCTATTTAAAACTGGTTTTCGGCATTTGTTAGTTTTCCTTTAAAATCTCCTATTTTCTATGGGCTCAGACCCCACCATCCATTACTCTAACACATTTTTCCCTGCTTCAAGATGGTAAAATAAAGGCTGCCAACCTTTCAGTCCATCTCCTCTATTTATCTGTATTACTGGTTTGGTCATCAGATGCCTGGGTACGTAGTCATCCCTCATCACCCAAGTCACTTAGGTATTTGAAAGTATGTTACAGCCAAATCATGGTAGTGACGTAAAGAGTTTTAATATATTTTCTCTGACTTTTGGTGATCTCCAGTCATCTAGGCTGTTAAGAATGAATTGCAGCCAGATCAGAAGACTGAATCAAAGAGCGTCTCTTATCTCCCCTTGGATTTTCAGTGATGGCCTAGGAAGCTGGGTCACAGCTAGATCATGACAGTAAGGAGACATGGAGATGGGAGTAGTGGAGGTAAAACGAGGAGTCGGAACACTGAAAAGAAGAAATGCTGTTGGAAGAGCAGAGTGGCCAGGTCTGGTTTTACCTAGCTAATTGTCTTCCAGCAAAGACTGACGCTCTGTTAATGCCAACAGTCGCAGCTGGATGCAGGATGCTAGTGAGCGTGTAACGGCAGCTGGTTTTCCCTCGCAGTCTTTATTACAAAGATCTCATTCTTGCCTCTGTGAGACCCACCGAGATCCTGAGTATGGCAAGTGCAGGAGAACCAACCGCTGTTGACAACTGGCAGCTTGTAACAGGACAGGAAAACCTTCGCTGCTCAGAGCTGGATGATTCAAGTAGCTTCCATGATGTCTTATCTGGGGCTGAATCATCTACTGAGGGGAAAAGAAACAGAGCCACAGATTTTATGCCAGAAGAAGCTTTGAAGGTAATTCCAAGGACTGTTGGACAATTTGTCTGGGAAAAATCTGTTAATAAGGTGTTAAC
>NW_008824186.1:9269598-9270456 GCF_000699105.1 Pygoscelis adeliae | reverse complement strand
GGAACAAGACCGCGGTTATCAAGCTCAATGGTGCTTTTTGGCTATTGTTAAGATCCCTTAAAACAAATTTCCAAAGGTTTAACTTGTGTAGAAAATAGACTTTTTTTTTTTTAATGTAGTGGATAGGAAAAAGAAAACTGACCAGTGCCCCCCCGTATTCATGATGAAAAGGCAAACTGAAAATATCAACTGAATTTAGAACAATTATTCTTTTGTGCAATAGATAATCAGAAAAAGTAGAAACTGAAATAATTACTGCACCGTTCTGAATATAACGGTTACATTTAAAAAGATGCAAAACATTCATTAACGTCTTTTATGGTTATGTTTGTGAGATGGTCAGCAGTCAACGTACAAAGCAACTTAATTTTTGCTGAGATCGGGAGAGAACCTTTTCTGTCACAGACGACAGCGCAAATGTGTAGAAACAGGGGTGCCTTACTTGACGCATTAGCCGTGGCGTTGCTAAAGGGAGGGAAATAAAAGATGTTCGATCCAGTGTTTTGCAGGCATAGAATTCCAAGCGAGAAAGACGTGATGCAGCAATCAGGTGGTGTTCAGAAGAAGAAGGGATGCAGCCTGGTGGGTCTTTGTTTCTATGGTTACATTCAACTGGAATGGCTGTAACTAGGTCAGACTGGAAGGTGTGAATGAAAACAAAGAAACTTGGAATTGGTAATGAGAGTTCAGAGAGAAGACCGTTGCCACTAGGGAAAGCAAGAAGGGAGCTGAATGTGGAACCAGGCATTTTAATGTACATTTGTAATGTATATGTATGAAGTCCCACACAGAGGGATCTGTCTGTTTTAGCATCATTCGCTATTCCGTCGTCATTCAGTAGTCTGTTGCCTGAAGCAT
>NW_008824186.1:9268636-9269457 GCF_000699105.1 Pygoscelis adeliae | reverse complement strand
GAGCGGGAGAGATTTGCTGGAAAGGGGAAACGACGCCAAGGGCAGGGAAGATGAGGCATCCTCAGCCCAGAAGCGAGGAGAAACAGGTTGTAAAAGCGGTTTAAAAAGAAGCAACTTGGGTGTGAATTGCACTGCGGAGCCTGCGCATCGGTCCTCCGTCGATGGCTTGGGTCCTTGGCCTTTTCTGCTTTCTCCAAATCCTCTGCCTGGTTCATGACATAATTTTCCAGGCTGTGTCTTCACCTGGCATATAACGTTGACCACCAAGCCTCTGTCCTTTCCGACTAGCAAGCCGTCTAGGACCAGCCACTTGGTACGTTGATCCCTTTCCCACGTTTCTTACCTCCACGGTGCAGGACCGGGCATTTGCTCACGCTGAACTACTCAGTGTTCTTGTCAGCCTGCCCATCTTTCTTGCCCTCCAGCCCCGTCGTCCCCCCCAGTTTGATACAATCAGAAAATCTATATAAAGGTGCGTTTATCCCATTTCCCTGGTTGGAAGTGATGACGGCATTTAAATAGCTCTGGCACCAGTATCGACGCCTTTAGGAATGCATCTTGCAACTGGCTACTTTTTGAGCAAGCCAAGGTGATGAGGTCTGTGGGGTGCCCTCAAAAATGTTCAAAAGAATTTTCGTCCTGTGCCTACGGCTGCACCAACAGTCACCTACAGCCTGTAATTCGTTACAGTCCGGGCAGCTGAAGATGCCAGGGCAGCTGCCTGTTGCGGGGGCCCGAAGTTTCCTGCTCTTCCGTCATTTCCATCAACGAACCCCACGCCTGCGGCTACGGGGGCTGCACCCCTGGGCGTTGCAGCCCCG